>NC_143067.1:35620500-35931000 GCF_052426305.1 Pelodiscus sinensis | reverse complement strand
AGCAGCTGGGAGCCCCGGGCTCACTAGAATCACCAAGTCCTGGGGCAACTGCCCTCTTGCCCCACTCCTTCCTCCCACCCCCATCAGCAGACCTAACTAACAATTTTATGGGAGTAGTGAGATAATTTGTCTTCCAAGGCAAATTATTGTGTCTCAACTGACTTTCTTCCATGGATATGTCTACACTACAGCGTTATTTCAAAATATCTTATTTCAAAATAGTTAATTCGAAATAAGTTATTTCTAAACACGTCTACACACAAAATGCATTTCAAAATAGCATTTTGCTATTTTGAAATAGCGTGTCCACACTGAGTGGATGTTGAATCGCATTTAAGGCCGGCCGGAACCAGGTCTGGCAGGGCATCAGGTCAGGAGTTACTTTGTGTGGCTGCTGCCTGAGGCTATCTGAGGCTGGGCTTAAAGCAACCCCCCTGGACAGCCGGTTCTCAGCTTTCCCTGCTTGCTTGCCTACCTTGTTAAGGGACAGCAAAGCATGTTGTCATTGCATGCTCTAGTTGCCCTCACTCAGGGCACCACAGCACTCTGCAACATGGAGCCAGAGCTGCCCCAGGGGGCTCTGGTGCTTCTCATGGATGCATTGCTGTGAGCCCGGCTGCACTTTCTGCAGGCTGCCATCTGGGAGGTCCATCGGGGGGCTGTCAGTATCCAGGAGGCCCTGTGGAAGAGCTTCCACCCTGAGAATCACTAAAAACCTCCCTGGTCCAGTATTTCTAATTTATTTCGAAATAGCAGTTTGGCTGTGTAGATGCTAGTAAAGTTATTTCAAAATAACTTTGCTGTGTAGACATACCCCATGTCTGTAATTAAACATCAAACTTGAAAGAAATTAGACTTTTATGCAGCTGCTGCTAAAGACGTTTTGTGTCTCCTACAGCCACCATGTTTCCATCAGGATACAAAATATCCACACTGAGCTCGGAGTAACGTGTACGAGAAATTACGGTTTCATGTATTTCAAATCACAAATATCTGATGGGTTTGCATAGATCCTGCTCCCTTTTCTCCCCGCCCTCATAAGTCACTGTTACCCAGATATGAATATCAGCCACCTTTGCTGAGCCTTTCAGGTATTATTACAGAAACACAGAGAACAGTCACATATTCGATGAGTCAAGCAGGAAAATTAAACAATATCACATCAAGTGGAAAATATCATTGACTGCTCAGATTATTTGTTTCCTTAGAAACTGTCATTCCATCACTTCTACTTTCCTACAAAATCTTGTGTGCCTCAATTTCTATTTTTCTCTTTGTTATTTCTTTTGATCGAAGGGAAATTTCTCTTTTTATCAATATTCAATTCCATATATCATGTCAACTCATTTACGTAGCAATCCCAAAGCCTATTGAATTTTGCTTGCTGTATGTGACCCAGAAAGTTGATTATACATGTCTAGGATAGGGGTTCTGCAAGGATTTGGGACATGTTCATCCATCACATCCAGCATATACCACACAAAGGCATGAGAATTGAAGACAGACAGCTATTGCGGTGATGGGAAAGCATGGTACTGTGCAAGTTGTCCATTAATGGGTTTCACGCCTCCTTCTCTGAAGCATCTAGTACTTACTAATGTTGGAAACCATGGTCCCACATTAATTGCTCACAAACTAATTCTGGCCACGTGTCTGCTTTAAAAAAAGAGGGGGAGGGAGGAGAGAGGATAGCAAGCAAGTCCAGTTCAGAACAGTGTTTCTGTCAAGAGGAAAAGAGGAACAGAGTTAGGGTGCAGATGAAAGAATTCAGAGGAAAGTTTAAAACTGAACCCACTGAAAACTTTTAGTAACTACTACCTGGTTGATGGGAGATCCCTGTGCTAATGATATATTCCATCTCTGTAGTTAAGAGGTTTTTTAAAAAATCAAATGTTATTCTTAGAACCCACAATACAAAAGTGGGAGGAAACTCACTTGAAGATGGAATCTGCTTTTCCAGAAAGCTCCCTGAACAAACAGAAATTTGAATACTGGGCACAAACTCCTATCAACTCTTCAGGGCAGAGAATTGGTCTCATTCTAACCAGGGTTTAATTTTAAATAATGGGTTCCTAAAGTTATATTCCTAGAGGAGAGATTTTCAATGGAAACGTCAAGCGAGTTTTTAGTAAATTCTATTATGCCAAAACAACATAACGCTTACAATAATCACACACTTGATCAAATTTGAGGGTTTTTCCTCACAACATGTCTGCGGCCCAAGATTAATTTAATTTTGCTTCCAGCTTTCACTTGAAATATGCTTTCCTCCATTAATGGCTGCTTTGTATTAAATAAAAGCCAAAACATTATAGACACAAACAATTCATGTCGTGAGCGAGTTTTGCCTTCTGATAGTTACTTCCTTTAACACTACTTAATATGTTGAAAAAGCATAATAACTGACAGAGGAAGTGGCTTCCTTTGCAGGCTAAACATTTTCTAAATGAGTAAGTGGAAACTTACAGACAAAACAGATTTCTTGATTGAATTCTGATTGCTTAGTTGGATGCTTATAAATATTTTATATCCTTATTATAGCATTTCATCTGTTACATAGTATAAATTATCTTTAGACCACATACATTTGAAAAAAATACCAAGAAAACTACTGAATGAATCCGTGATCATCTTGATGTATAGCCTTTGAGGGACTTACTCTTTGAATTTATCTAATTCTTTTTTGAATGTCATTTTTGAACTTCACAACACCCCCTGCCAATGAGTTACAAAGTCTGACTGTGTGTTATGTTAAGTAGTACTCCTTTATGTTTGTTTTAAACTTTCATTTAATTGAGTGAACACTGGTTCTTCTGTGAAGTCAAAGAATAGCACTTCCTTATTCACTCACACTATTCATGATTTTATTGACATCTATTGCATACCCCTTAGTCACCTCTTCTCCAAGCTGAGTAATGCCAGTGTTTGTAATCTCACCTCATATGGAAGCTGTACCATTCCTCTCTGCATTTTTGTTACTCTCATTTGTATCTTTTTCAGTTCTAACACTTCTTTTTTTGAGATGGGGTGACCAGAACTGCATGCAGTGTGCAAGGTGTGGGCATCCCTTGGATTTATACAGTGGCCTTGTGGTATTTTCGGTATTCCTGTCTATCCATTTCCTAACAGTTGCTAACACGGTTAGCTTTTTCTAGCACATTGAGCAAATGTTTTCATAGAACTATGCACAATGACTCCAAGATCTCCTTCTTGAGAGATAAACATCTAATCTTGACCCCATCATTTTGTATGCATAGCTGGGACTGTTTTCTCCAATGTCCATTACTTTTGCATTTATCAGCATGGAATTTCATCTGGTAATCTCTTGCCCAGTCACCAACATTTATGAGATCCCTTCTTCATAATCCGCTTCGGACATAATTATCTTGACCGATTTTGTACAAACTACAAATTTTGCCACCTCACTGTTTACCCCTTTTTCCAGACTACTTATGAACAACACCAGTACCGGTATAGATCCCATGGGAACACGGCTATTTACCTCTCTAAAACCTGACCACTTATTCTCTGCCCTTTGTTTCCTGTCCTTTAACCAGTTATGGATCAATAAAAGGACCTTCCCTCTTATTCCATGACTACGTATTTCTCTTAAGAGCCCTTGGAGAAGTACCTTGACAAAGGCTTTTTGAATCACCCCAGTCGGCATGTTTGTTGACATCTCTCAAAGAATTCTAATAGATAGGCGAGGCATGATTTCCCTCTACAGAAGCTAGGTTGACTCTTCCCCCAACATACTTTATTCTTCTATTCTTTACTATAGATTATAGCGATTTTCCTGGTATAGGTTGGACTTCCATGGTCCAGCACCCTCAAGGCCTGATAGCTCCCGAACCAGAGAGTTTGCTGGGCCAGGACAGATCAATGCTGGCCCCTCTGCTGCCGGGCTCTGCTCCTGCCCTGACCACTGAGTTCCAGTCCTGGCTCCAGGACTCCGCCCCCAGGCAAAGAGGTCTGCTCCCAGCCCCAAGCTGCAGCCACCAGGCTCCAATCCCGGCTACGCTCTGCTCGGGCTGCTGGCTCCCGGCTGTTCCCCCTAAGCTGTGTGCTTGTGCAACCGCTCAAGAGAGATTCCAATGCTGCCCCGTTGAGTAGCAGAGCGCCCACAGCTAGGTTTCGTGTTTCTATTTGTGGTGCACATCTCACATGATTCACGCTCACACCACTTCCCGCAACTCCCCTTGGCTGGAAACGGCATACCAGAGCCACTGGGAGCTGGGAGGCCTGTGGCTATGGACCCTTTAGGTAAACAAAGTGATGTGGGCCCACTAGTGGCTCTCCCAAAGTAGGCCCACAGCCCCTTTGAGAAACTCTGCTTCAAAAGGAATTGTAAGTAGGCTAGACTCAGGTTGCAACCCAATAGCGCATCTTGACAGGAACGCTGGCCCAGGGAAAGCCTTCAGTCAGAATCCTCAAGCAGGGCAAGGCGATATAGGGCAAGGCGAGCGGGGCGGCCTCCCCAGGCCCTGCGCTTCAAGAAACCCCACGCATGCGCCGTGGCAAAGGGGGGCCCCGCGAAATCGGGCTGCCCTGAGCCCCACAAAATGATCATCTGCCCCTGTCCTCAAGCACAACGTTAATTTGCCGGGTCTTTTCTTTTGCATGTTTTTTTCCTTCACTTCAACCACCTACTCCGGCCCTTGATACCGTTTCATCAGCAAGTGCCCTGTCCCTCTGTGTAGTCCCCATCAGCCTTCCGCTTTGGTATCTCTGTGCTCTCCCCACACCCAGAAAAGCTGCATTCATGCTTCTTTCCAACTTTTCTTCTGAAGCACAGCTGTGTCAAACCAGCTTCGCTTCACTGCAATCGCATGAGTTAACAGGAGTGATTCTGGCTCAGCACCTCATCTCAAGCCTGTTGATATGTACCAAGGTGTGGAACAAAAAACTTCAAACACTGGTTGGTCTAAAAATATTGGCTCTGGCTTGCAAATCTCAATGGAAAATAAGCTGCATTTGGAAACCATCCCAATAGCATGCATTTAAAAGAGTTTTCGGTGGCCTAATAGGCTACCGTTAGGAAGTCTGCAATCTGATCCTTGCGAATTATTAGCTGCACATGTCGACTTTTTTTATACTCCCAATCCAAGTTTCTTAAAATGCAGTTCCACCCTTCCAAGAAAGAATGTACAAATTCTACTTTTGTACTCAGGGGTGGGCAATAATTTTTGCAGGGGGCCACTTCACAAATGTTGGTAGTATTTGCAGGCCAGCTCCACCTTCCTAGAAAGGGCAGAGCCTCTGGCAGAAGGACCAATCCCTCATGTGCTCTTGGCGGGGGGAGGGCGGGAGGGGCAGGAGATTTCGCATAGTCCCCAACCCCCAGACCAATCAGGACCTGCGCAAAGTCATTTGCTATTCAAAGTGATTGGGTGCTCCCTCCAGGCCTCTGGTGGGAGAAAGGAGCCATCAGCAGCTTTGAACAGCGAATGACTTTGTGCACTGCCCTGCCCCCGGATATCGATTGGCCTAGGGATAGGGGAGCAGCAAGACAGGCCACGGACCAGATCAAATGGCTTGGTGGGCTGTATCCAGCCTGAGGGTTGTATCTTGCCCATCTCTGTTTTAACCCAGCAGAACTGCTCCATGCAAAGCTACATGACTCCAGTCGTCTCTTGTGGCCAAATTAAGTGTTTATTTTTGCTAGCCCTGTAAAGCCAGCACATGAAGTGCAAGAGCTGCATTCTATTCTCCATGTTTCCTACAGTCTATTAATGATCTATTCCATAAATGCTCAACAAGAACCTAGACACAGGCAAACGTTCTGTGGAAACACAGCTGCGCAAGCTGCGTTTCTTAAGCTAGAGAGTGCCTGAGGGTATCCTGAATGGTGAATTCCTCCTGAGTCACTACTTCGGAGCTACGGCTATTAGAATGGATGTTATGTTTATTAGCTTATCCTCGATTGCACCTGTGCGGTGCTAGCAAAACAGCCGAGGTTCCAAACACGTCAGAGACCCGTTTGGCTTGCTGGTCAAGAATCCAACTTGATTTTCCTCTCTGACTGTGTTTGAGAGCTTGCAGTTGACTTCAGCAGTGAACTGAGAACCTTTGGGAGCTGCATGTTCATGCACACCCCCTGTTCTGAGTCATTTTCATATGTAGAGTCACTTCAGTGTCTCAACGGCTGTTTTTACAGTGGCTCTCACACTAAGAACGGGAAAGCCATCTGTCAAAGGGAGCTACAGAGAGCATCAGCATGACTGCAGTGGAGCACACGGATAATGCATTTCATTAATTATGTACCGACACAAACACTGAAATGCCAGGGTGACCGTGACATGTAAGTGAAGAGTTTTTCATGAGTAGGTCAACATAAGACTCCATTTACCCTCCCACCCTCATTTTATCAGTCCCGCAGAACCACTCGCCTACATGTTCTTGTGTATAATCCACTGCCACCTTATTTAGGAATCACATATACACAACTAAAATATTCCTCCGATTCTGTAGTTCTGCAATGCCAGGTACATGCTGTCTCAGGTTCCTAGAATCAGAGAAACAAAATCGAGGTACGTCTCCGTTTCCCCGGCTGCTTGTCTTATGAACAAAAATAAGAGTGAATTGAAAGTGGGACCCACAAACTTTAACAGGAGTCAGATTATGACCCCTAGCTGCCAGTTGATCAGTAGAACTCCGTTCTACTTGCTAACTCCACAGAAGCAAGCCATTACACAAATAAGCTTCTGTGGTGGCTAACCACTAAGTAACATCTTTAGAAATCGGACTACAGTGTCACCCGCCCAGGCAGATGTCTAACTGGGCATTTAGAAGCTTCAGGGGGTAGCCGAGTTAGTCTGTACAGAATAAACTTAAAAACAACAAATAGTCTTGTAGCACTTTATAGACTAACAAAACATGTAGATGGTATCATGAGCTTTCATGGCCACAGCCCACTTCTTCAGATGACCGAAGTTCTGAGTTTAGGATGTGCAGACCCAAAATAAATGGAGGAGGGCAGGAAACAAGGAGCAGAGGGTATGAAAATATCAAAGGGAAAACCAAATAGGCAGAACTGGTAATCTATAAGCAACTAAAGATTGGATAGTTAAACGAAGCAGATAAGGATCATAGTATAGAAGTTAGATAGGAAGGGTATTAACGCAAGAATCTACACAGACAAAGAGCTGTTAGCACTTTCATTGAATGTTAGGTTGATAATGTCCCTGCCATCCATTATCTTGATTGAGGAGGCCATCAAAGTGAGAATTGAATTCATGGATGAATTGTAATTCCAACACCTCTCTGTGTACTTGGCTAATAGAATTGGTTTGTGACAAGACAGCCACTTGAAGATCTTTTAAAGAGTGATTAGGTAGATTGAAGTGTTCCCCAACAGGTTTCTGTATGTTCTCTTTACATTTATCTGATTTACATTTAGAGATTATATTGTACTCCAAGTTTAGCAGTGCCTTCTAAATGCACATCTCTGAAACTTGTTAGTTCCCTCCCGCATCACATGGCCCAGAGCTGGAAACCTAATACTGAAGCAACACAAATTAAAGCATGTCCTTCTCTGAGAGGAAGGAGTATTGGCTGGTGTTAAAAAGCCAGGACTGCACATACTATGAAATCTTGAGCATCTAACTCACTTGTGTCTTGGTTTCCCATCTGTAAAATGAATCTACTGATGCTTTCATACAGCTCTAATCAGGTTTAATTCATTACTGTTCATGAATTGTTTTGGGATCTTCCCTGGATGCGCAAGTTAATATTACTGAACTCAGCTTTCTTATATGCACATTTCCACAGCCGTAAAACTCTGATCAGTGTTTGTTTAAAGCTATTTGTTTAAAGACTAAGAAGGTTATTTTATAACCTAAAAGCCCCAAATATCTTTTCTTCTTTTGTCTTACAGAACTTAAAACCTCAGGGTTTTGTGGTACAATTATAGAAACCATCGAGTCCTACATACGTGCAATACAAAATGGTTGTTTATTCATTTGGATGTAGATGACCAAAAATCATTCCATTAAACATCGCTTGGGTATGCGCTTGGGCTCAGGTTAGCAAAAGAAATGTTAAAACTATTTGGAAAATGTAAACCTTTGCAAATTACTGTATCCTTTTTGGTCCAACAATCTGTTACCTGCTTCCAATTCTTTTACTACAGAAATAATCAGAAGCAAGTAAGCTATCCATGTCTTTTCACACTTTTTAATTCAATTTTCCATCAGTTGCACTCTTCGATTCTAGTTCTTATATCAGACTGGCCCACTAGTTAAATTACTACTGCTTTTATGACATAACCATGGAAACCAGTACCATTTAAATATTTGTTACATTTATCAGGGATAGTCTAGACCAGTGGTTCTTAACCAGAGGTGCACGCACCCACGGAGGGTGAGATGCCCTTTCTGGAGGTGCAAGACGTGCCAGATTTTGTGATATCTCTTAGGTTTAAAGAACTGACCTACTTCAACAATTTTTAATAAGGGGTGTGAGAACATATTTTGAAAACCAAAGGGGTGCAGGCTGCAGTAAGGTTAAGAACCACTGGTCTAGATAGTGCTTGGTCCTGCCAGGAGATCAGGGGACTGGACTCAAAGAGGTCCCTTCCGGTTCTAGTGTGCTATGAATCTAAGGCAACCTATGTCCAACACTGGGTCCTAGAGCTAGAAACAACTCTTGAGCCTTCAGGTGAATGGACTCCAAATTCCTTTTCTCTCATTCCCAAACAAAAATAAGTATTTGGGGCTCCTGGATACGAGTTACTACAAAGATGATAATTATTACTCTAATTATTTTCCTATTGACCATAAATTAAGCTTGAAAGTCCAGACAGTGGAAATAGAATGGAACTTCTTGAGCCAAGTTTTCCTTGGGGGTAACTATGACCAGGGGTGCTGACAGGATTGACAGGCCCCTAGGCAATGTGAAGGGGCGGGGCCTCAGGTGGAAGGGGCGGAGCTGGGACAGCCAGCTCTCAGTGCCACCTGGACTTCACAGAGCCCTCGCTTCCCTCCTCCCCCCCCCCCCACCGCTGGCCCTCAAAGCCAGCCAGAGCATGTGGCACAGGGCTCTGGAGTGCACCGTGCAGAACTCCGGCAGCAATCCCAAAGGGCCTTGGGCTTTGGCTGCCATGTAGTAGCAGCAGCAGTGGCTCGGAGCCCCGGGCCCTTTAGAATCACTGGGACCTGGGGCAACTGCCCCCTTTGGAAACTTGTGATCAGGAGAGATCCCGGATAAATGAAAAAAGGCAAATGAAAAAAGGCCCATCTTTAAAAAAGGGAAGAAGGACAATCCAGGGAACTATACACCAGTGAGCCTTACCTCAGTCCCCGGAAATATCATGGAGGGGATCCACAAAGAATCCATTTTGAAGCACTTGGAAAAGGGGAAGTGATCAGGAATAGTCAACATGGATTCACCAAGGGCAAGTCATGACTAACCAATCTGATTAGCTTCTATGATGAGGTAACTGGCTCTGTCGATGTGGGGAAGTCAGTGGATGTGATATACCTTGACTTTAGCAAGGCTTTTGATAGTCTCCCACAATAGTCTTGCCAGCAAGTTAAGGAAGTATGGATTGGATAACTGGACTGTAAGATGGACAGAAAGCTGGCTAGACTATCGGGCCCAATGGGTAATGATCAACAGCTCAGGTGGGTGGTCAGTTTCAAGCGGAGTGCCCCAAAGGTTGATTCTAGGGATGGTTTTGTTCAACATCTTTATTAATGACCTGGATTGCACCCTCAGCAAATTTGCAGATGAGTCTAAGCTAGAGGGAGAGGTAAATAGGCTGGAGAGCAGGGATTGGATCCAGAGTGACCTATACTAATTGGAGGATTGGGCCAAAAGAAATCTGATGAGGTTCAACAAGGCCAAGTGTAGAGTCCTGCACTTGGGATGGAAGAATCCCCAAAATAGTTACAGGCTGGGGACCGACTGGCTAAGTAGCAGTTCAGCAGCAAAGGACCTGGGGATGAGAGCTGGATATGAGTCAACAGTGTGCCCTTGGTAGCCAAGAAGGCTAATGGCATATTAGGTTGCATTATGAGGAACATTGCCAGCAGATCTAGAGAAGTGATTATTCCCCTTTATTCGGCTCTGGTGAGGCCACATCTGAAGTATTGCATCCAGTTCTGGGCCCTCCACTACAGAAAAGATGGAGACGCACTGGAAAGGGTCCAGCAGAGGGCAACCAAACTGATTAGGGGGCTGGAGAACATGACCTACGAGGAGAGGTTGAGGGATTTGGGCTTATTTAGTCTACAGAAGAGAAGAGTGAGGGGGGATTTGATAGCAGCCTTCAACTTCCTGAAGGGGGATTCCAAAGAGGATGGAGAGAGGCTGTTCTCGGTAGTGACAGATGGCAGAACAAGGAACAATGGTCTCAAGTTACAGTGGGAGAGGTCTAGGTTGGATATTAGGAAAAACTATTTTACTAGGAGGGTGGTGAAGTACTGAAATGGGTTACCTAAGGAGGTGGTGGAATCTCCGTCCCTAGAGGTTTTTAAATCCCAGCTTGACAAAGCCCTGGCTGGGTTGATTTAGTTGGGATTGGTCCTGCTTTGGGCAGGGGGCTGGACTGAATGACCTCCTGAGATCTCTTCCATCCCTATGATTTTATCATTCTTTGTTCTCTCCCTCCCCTCTGCCCCCGACCTGCTTGGCAGTCCCAACTATGCCTAGAACTTGGATTGCTCATTGTTCTCCAAAAAGCTTCAGTATTAGACTTTTTTAAGCAGGAGTCATAGCTGAGACAGGCCCAGGAAAAGCAGTGGAAGGAAATAGTGGGCAACAGAAGTTTAAAAAAGAAAAATAATCTTTTCTAGGGTCACTGAGCCTCTTCCCAACACCTCAGCAGTGAAAACTCCTTTAACCAGGTTAGAACAGGAAGATTGTCCTGGCTGCATGTTGGCCATGAGAGTGAAGTCGGATCCCTATTAAAAGTTATTTCCTACAAAAATTTTCAATCCTGTTTTGCCCTGACAGTCTACATGTTCACCTGTCTAGATTCCAGACACTACAAGGAACTGAGCAATTAACAGATCACAGGACAAGTACAATAGAATATGCTTGTTACACACAGCACTTAATATCTCAAAATGCTTTGATACCATACAAGTGTTGACAACCATTTTGATGTACAAGTTTAACAGCTGTACACTGCCACTCCACACTTTAAAAGAACTGTCCATTTATTAAAGGGATATGAACTGAAACTGTAAGGCTAAGCTTCCAAATTGATCTATCATGAAATTATAATACTTGGAAGGAAAAATATCAGTTTTATTTTTATTGGCATATTTTGCCTCTCAATTTCTGTAATAGAACTTTTCATTTGAGAAAAATACATCGATAGCATCCTTTCGAAAACTGCCTATTTTTAAAGTTCAATTATGTATCACCATACTCTCAAAAATGAGAAATACTTTGTATGTGCCTTGTATAATAATGCTACAATTTTTGTTTGAAATAGCACTCACAACGCCATCTAAGGGGACACATGAGCTATTAATCTTTATTTCCAGACCAGTGCTTCATTATCCTGTTAGGTGCAGAGTGAAGTTAATCAAACTTCACCAGCAATGTTCCATCTACTGTAGCAAAGAATTGTAGCAGTCAATAACAAGTATTACAAAAGCCACAAAATTGCTTTGGCATATGAATGCCTTTCCCATCTCTGAGGTCTAGATGCTCAACTTCTGAAGAAAATGTAGTTTCTGCAACAAATTACACCATTCCCCTTTGATGATTGCACCAACCAAAACATATTTTGAACCATTTTCACACGACTTTGACCATCCTAGTAATACAGTCTATATTATACACCTTCTAATCATTCTGCACCATTCTTTCATTCTAAAATTATCCTCTAAAAATCTCTATACTGGAAACTAAAGCCACAAAGGCACTCCAGTCTGGGACAAAATTCAACTGCTGTTAATACAGAGCAACAGAACACAAGAGCTAAGCATAGTAATACTAGAATAAGGTTCAAAAGTTGCAGAAGTTCAAGGAGAAGGAACACAGTTATTTTTAACACATTTACCTCACTCTTTGCTCTCAGGCTCACCCTTCCCAGGAGTCTCTGGCACCCTGCTCCAGCCAACTGTGTGGCTTCCTGCTTTGAGCAGTAACCCCAAGGCTGCCTTCCTAAACACCTGTCCTACCCCCTTGCTACACTCCACTGTAGCTTCCCTTCCCCTAGCACAGCCTCTGCCAAACACTCGCTTCCTGTGCATCTTAGCAACCATGGAACTACCATGCTTTCCAATCCAGTCAGGCATCCAAGAGGACCTTCCCTTTAACTACAAGAACCCAGAGTGAGACCAGGGATATGAGACTTAAATCACATCTTTGTTAGGCTACATCTACACTGTAGCACTATTTTGAGAGGGATCCCGAAATGGTTATTCGCCTCTTTTGAGCACGCCCATTATTTCAAAATATCATGGGCTCACAATTCCAATGTCCTCCTTCCAAGAGGAATAAGGGACGTATCGGAATAGTGATTTATTTTGAAATAAGTGCGGTGGAGGCAGCGTCAAATTTCAAAATAATCTATTTCAAGCTCTGGGTGCTGTGTAGATGCACCCCCTCATTTACATGACTCTTGCCCACTGAGCATGCAAACCCCGTGCACCTGCATCAGGCTGGAAACTCCCGCATTCTGGGACACCTCTTGGAAGGGCATAAGAAGTAAAGTTCCACAGGGGTCTGTTCTTGGACCAGTTCTGTTCAATATCTTCATCAACGATTTAGATATTGGCTAGAGAGCACACCTATTAAGTTTGCAGATTATATCAAGCTGGGAGGAGTTGCAACTGCTTGGAGGATAGGGTCATAATTCAAAATGATCTGAACAAACTGCAGAAATGGTTTGAAGTAAATAGGATCAAATTTAATAAGGATAAATGCTAAGTACTCCACTTGGGAAGGAACGATCAGTTTCACACATACAGAATGGGAAGCGACAGTCTAGGAAAGAGTACTGCAGAAAGAGATCTAGAGGTCATAGTAGACCACAAGCTAAATATCAGTCAACAGTGTGACACCGTTGAAAAAGAAGCAGTTATTCTGGGATATATTAACAGGAGTATTGTGAGCAAGATGCGAGAAGTAATTCTTCCACACTACACAGATTAGGCCTCAATTGAAGTATTGAGTTCCAGGCACCGAATTTCAAGAAAGATGTGGAAAAAATGGAGAGTGTCCAGAGAAGATCAACAAGAATGATTAAAGGTTTAGAGAACAAAAGTTATGAAGGAAGGCTGAAAGAATTTGGCTTGTTTAGTTTACAAAAGAGAAGACTGAGAGGGGACACGATAGCAGTTTTCAAGTACCTAAATGAGTGTCACAAGGAGGAGAGAGAAAAATTGTTCTCCTTGGCCTCTGAGGATAGGACAAGAAGTAATGGGCTTAAAGGGCAGCAAGGGAGGTTTAAGTTGGACATGAGGAAAAAGTTCCCAACTGTGAGGGTGGTTGAACACTGGAATAAATTGCCCAGGGTGATTATGGAATCTCCATCTCTGGAGATATTTAAGAGCAGGTTGGAGAGACACCTGTCGGGCGGTTTAGATGGTGCTTGGTCCTGCTGTGAGGGCAGGGGACTGGACTTGAGGACCTCTGGAGTCCCTTTCAGTTCTAGTATTTTATGATTCTATGATCTATCCTGGACCCCTGAGCAGACATGCTGCTCTCTTATTCTCTGGTGCACTGCTAGACAAATGCCACGTTTTCTTTGCTCTCCTACTCCCATCTAACACCTCACACAAATGGCGCAAATCTATGGCTGAAAAGTGTATCCGCAGCTATTTGTGTAAACAGCGCTTGTTTTGTAATGAAAGAGGTGCTGGGATTCAAGCAATTCTTTTCCTTTTATAATGGACATGGGAAGCTCAGAAGTACCATGCCTCTGAACTGCTTAGCCTACAGGTACCAGGGCTAAGCCCTGGCACAAGTTAAGCACTGCGTGCTATAAAACCACAGCTACCTCATAGGGTCAGCACACACCAAGGTGTCTGGAAGGCGCTGAGTACAGAAACAGAACAAAATGCTCCTCTCCTTACTAAGAACCACATCTTGGCTTGGCCATTACTTAAACCTCATTAGATGACACTTTAGCCTTCATTTCCCAAGGCTGACCAACTTAACCACGACAGAATGTACAGAACCAGATGTGTAGTCTCCATTCTATTTCCTTCCAGACTCAGAGGCCAGATCAATAGAAAGTCTCTTGAGTAAATCCCCTCAACTAGAGTCCAAAGGCAAGGCCAATCTGATCTATGGGTCGCTAGCCAGAAAACTTTGGGATGCAGCCCTGCGTGGGGATGAAATTTGCAAGAGTTATCACCCTGGAAACTGTCGTTTATATTAACACATCTTTTGCCTCTCTAACCTCAGATCTCTTACACTGTGTCTAGACTACATGCCTCTGTCAGAAGAGGGATGTAAATGAGGTACTTCAAAAGTGCAAAGGAAGCGGGGATTTAAATATCCCGTGCTTCATCTGCATAATTGCGTCATGGCGCTCTTTCGAAAAAGTGCCATTTCAAAAGTAAAACCGCAGTCTAGAAAGATCCTGTACAGGATCTAGACTGCGGTTTTACTTTCAAAATGGCACTTTTTCTAAAGAGCACCATGACACAATTATGCAAATGAAACACGGGATATTTAAATCCCCACGTCATTTGCACTTTCTAAGTGCCTCATGTATATCCCTTTGCCAACATAGGGATGTAGTCTAGACACAGCGATATTTACGTCAGTCTCCTCATAACTTGGACCTTACCTCCAGAAGGGATGTCTGGTTAGAGAATATGGCAATTACCTCCCCATCTCTCATTTCCTAATTAGTCCATTTCCTGCGGGTATAAGGCAGAGTCCACTCTCTCTCCCTGTAAATTCTTTTTTCAAAAGCCCAACTTCATTTTAATTCCAAAATATCCTTAGAGCACCTTAACGAGAAGCAGAAAAGTAGGATTAAATGTGACACTGCCCTTCTCTCACTCATTGCTGCTATGTACTTAGTTCTCAGTTGGCATCTTGGTTTCCATCATCTCTCCCACATCTCTTGGGTTTAACTGTATGTGACAGATGAAGGAGGGGGAAGGGAAAAGAAGCAGGATATCAGCA
Source organism: Pelodiscus sinensis (assembly GCF_052426305.1). Lineage (NCBI taxonomy): Eukaryota > Metazoa > Chordata > Testudines > Trionychidae > Pelodiscus > Pelodiscus sinensis. The sequence continues at coordinate 35,915,898 of NC_143067.1, read as the reverse complement.
GGGATGAGACATGTGAGCTCAGACAAGTTGTGAGCTATGCCAGATGGAGGGAAAGAATTATTAAAAGCCCACATAAGCCTTGGCTTCGGAGGAGGGCAAACGGTGCTGCTGCTTTCACTATAACCACCACCAAGTGTAGCTTTGCAGAACTTCTATGTGCCTTGACTTGTCCATTATCCAGGAAAGCCTTTACTGAACTCCGCCACCCAGTAGAATTTTTAGATGGAAGTGAGTTCTACCTGCTTCACATAGCTCAGGGGTGGCCAACCCATTTAACAGAGCCACACCAGAATTGTTGACCAAAAAAAAAAATGCTATCACTTTAAGAAACAAGCTTAGGCTTTTAGATATCAGGCTCCTATCAACCGCGCCATTTTGAATTGCACGGGAGTACGGGGGGAGTGACGGCCTTCTGGGGGGGTGCAGGAGCGGCTTCGCGAGCCACACTTTTGGGGGAGAAGAGCTGCATGCATCTAGTGAGCCACGGGTTGGCCACCCCTGACATAGATGATAGATATCTTTCCAAAAGCAAAATGTGTGCATTTTAGTGCTTGCGTGGCTGGTATTTTATTGTTCTCAGGACAGCTTCTTTCTGAATGCTGATCCGGTCTTTCCCTGTCCAGCTTATGAAGTAAGATATTATCTAAATATACAATAGGTAGGCTGTGTCTAGACTAGCAAGTTCTTCCGCGAAAGCAGCTGCTTTTGCGGAAAAGCTTGCCAGCTGTCTACACTGGCCGCTTGAATTTGCACAAGAACACTGACAATCTACTGTAAGATTGACAGTATTCTTGCGCAAATACTATGCTGCTCCCGTTCAGGAAAAATCCCTCTTGCGCAAATGTATTTGCGCAAGAGGGCCAGTGTAGACAGCTAAAAACTGTTTTGCGCAAAAAAGCCCTGATGGCAAAAATGGCTATCGGGGCTTTCTTGCGCAAAAGCGCGTCTAGATTGGCATGGACGCTTTTCTGCAACAAGTCCTTTTGTGCAAAAGCATCCATGACAATGTAGACGCTCTTTTCCGCAAATGCTTTTAATGGAAAAACTTTTCCGTTAAAAGCATTTGCGGAAAATCATGCCAGTCTAGACACAGCCGTATTGTATATTTATGACAACAGGTTATTTTCCATCCATTTTATAAAAATATTTTATTGATAAAGCATCCCGATGAAAATGCATACAACAGCCTCAAGAACACAAAGTGGTAAGGGGCTCTAGACTGGGGGAGTACCTGGATTGCATTCCCAGATCTCCCATTCACCACAGTACAATTAATGCATTTGCATGACATTCTGGTATTTCAGCATTATCCCCAATTACTAAATAAGCTAATCGGCAAATATTACACCACAGCCCCTTAGTCATACCCAATATACAGAAACCACATTTCAAAGCAGATGTTTGCATCTCTTTTTCAAGGTTGGATATAATATAGCATTCTGTATGTTGATTGCCTGGTAGGCCAAATTGGATTAAAACCAGGCCATAAAGCTTGATGAAGCTTTTCTATAACAATGAGCTTAATCCAGTTTGACCCATAGGAAATCATGCATAGTCAATACTGCATAGTGCTTGCCCTATGTTCTATTACGCTATTCTTAACTCAAACAAAGTCTTTGCAGATTGTCATTAGAGAAAAAGCAACAATACAGCTGCTGTTTCACTGTTGTAGATAGCACTTGTTTGCCTTATTGAAACAAATATGTGTACTGTGCACTTATCCTCTGCTCTCAAATGCCAGTGAGTTACCATCATACACTTTACATAAGCATGTAGTAGTCTGTGCCACTCTAACTTTCCCATGTTTTATGTTGCTAGTATTTCTATTCTATTATTCGCACTCACTGTCAGTTTGTCTTAATCAAAACCGCAACAGTTGTGTCTTTGAACTAATCTGGGGAGAAGTTCAAATGATAAATGATTCACTGAGTCCTTAATCTGAGGCAGGAAATGAATTGGAGATAAAACTATTTCATACTTGAAAATGTGTCTTGTTCAAAAATTCTTCAGTTATTTCCTCACTATTCTACTGTAATTGTGTGTTATTGCCCTGATGTGCTCTGTATGTAATGGTAATCAACTATTTTTCTCTCAGGCCCAATCTAGATTAGACCCGAAAGGTTGTCTTAAGGTATGCAGCTCCAGCTACGTAAATAATGTTGCTGGAGTTGATGTACCTTAAAGTGAGCTTGTCGCCCTCTCCAGAGTGGGAGGTCTATGGGAAAAAATGCTCCCATCAGCTTCCCTTACTCCTCAGGAGGAGTAGGAAAACAGGCACCAACTCAGCATTTGATTTAATGGGTCCTTACTAGACCTGTTAAATCAAATGCCAGAAAATCGATCTCCAGCACAGCAAGTAGAGACATGGCCTCAGTTGGACCTATGCCCCTTTCTCTCCCCCGCCCCACAAACATCCTCTGCCTCCCAACTATTAAGATTGCAGTTTACTCATTTTGTTGTCATAGTAGACCAAGTAGTAGAATACTTGCACGCAATGCAAATAAACACATTGACTTCAAGTACATGTAAAAATAACGAAAACATGATTAGCCATGTAAACACCCATAATTCCATCTCTCTGATGTGCTTCTTGCATTCCAACCCCTGTCATGTGCCCAGGTAACAGATTTAAAGAGAAGCCAACAACCTTATCTGGAAAAGATGATGCTGAACAGGTGTTAAGTTTCATTTTAGGCAATAAAGGATTTTCTGTCGTTTTCAGAGACAACCCTAGAAATTTGGGTTGATACAAGATAGAAATAAAGGGCAGCTAACACACTATTATTGTATCATCTGTGATTTAATTGCCTAGGCATTCATTTTGTCAGACTGACACTTAAGATTTTATTCTTGTACTAAAAGTAGAAACATTTTTACTTAACAATTTCAGGTATAATAACTAATTACGTATTTTAGGCTTATCAAAATACCTTACTTTAAAATGTCACTTGCCTTGGTTATATTTTAAAGGGCACTTCAGCTGATGCATTTAAGGTGCTAAAACAATATAGTTTTCATGATGGTAAGTTGTTAGGAATTCTAATGTATTAGGCAAAAAAGTTATATAGCTAAACTCTGAGAAGCCTTTGCTGGCAAGGGTAACACCGAAACAACAGTCACAAATCTGAGCAACCGATTGTCATGGAGCAACTGTGGACCAACATTAGAAATCTTTGTATTTGTGGATAAATCAGTTCAGTAATGATACAGCTTTTATATACAGATTAATATATTAATTGAACAAGAAACCTTTGCTAAATGAAGTATTGTTTATTTTATATACTAAAAAAAGATGTGTTATATTTCAGCTAACGAACAGAACAGGTGGGATTCAAATTGTTGCTGTGGTAAATCTAGCCAACATTACAAAAAGATTCCTCCAATCACACACAACTCTTAAAAACCATAATGTGTGTTCAGTGACCACATACTTGGAAGCTGAAGCCAGACAAATTCAGATTAGAAATAAAGTGCATACTGAGTGTGATTAACCTTTAGAACAAACCATTACGGTAAGCAGTGGATTCTGCATCTCTTGATGTCTTTTAGTCAAGAGTGGGTGCCCTTCTGAAAGACATGTTTTATTCAAACATATATTGTTGCTGTCAGTGTAAGGGTACCTGGTTAAATGTAATGGACTATGATACCCAAAAGCTTAAGCTAGTTGATCTAGTTGCCTCTTCTGTCCTTAAAAGAATCTACCAATTATTAGTCTTTACTCTGACTAGTGTTACAAAGAAAAAACTGAGCACATCTAGAATGGCAATGTTGTCTACAAAAACAAACAAACAAACAAACCTCAACACAGACTAAAGACATAAGTTATTTTAACATGCATGAGTGATTTAAATCATTTCAATCTATATACACCCAAGCAGTACACTCTGATTATCAACTTCTGGATGTTAAGATGCAATATCCTACACAAATCCAGCTGTCAGAGGGCAGATGACCAGTGAGCCAGAACATAGAAGCTAAAAGTTCCATGTTTCTGCTTTCCATCCCCCACCCCCTTTCCAGTGAAACAGAAAATCGAGCTTCTTAGTCCTTGGTTTTGCAATGGAAACTACCACCAGTACTGAATACTTAGATTTCACAATTTTACCACTTCTGTGCACAGAAATTGAAAAAGGAGAAACTATTTTGCTTTTGCTTTTATTATTTACTTTTGGAAATTAAGAATTATTTTACTACATGCAACTATCAGTCTCTGTCATGTGCACTGCAGAGTACTCTGTTCTCTCTTTTTTTAAATTAAATATTATGCTGATGTGCATTTTAAGGTTCCTTGTTATCAACAGCAGACTGACTACGGAGGGCAAGAGAAAGATTTTGTTGTTAATTAGTGGAAGGCACTCGAGAGACAAATTGAGTGTTTCTGTTCTGTGATTATTGTAGTTTTCTTAACGATAATTTAGTGCAATTATACAATTCCACTTAGCAACTGGAAGAACACCAGTCTGTTTTTAACCATAGAAAGCATAAATGGAAGAAGCCATCTTTCCAGCCAACACCAGAGTGTCATTCTTATTTACTAAGACAGAAGATACATAATAGAAGAACTAGAGGACACCAAATGAAGTTAATGGGTAGCAGGTTTAAAACTAATACAATAAAGTTCTTCTTCACACAGCGTGTAGTCAACCTGTGGAACTCCTTGCCAGAGGAGGCTGTGAAGGCTAGGACTATAACAGAGTTTAAAGAGAGATAATTTCATGGAGGTTAGGTCCATAAAAGGCTATTAGCTAAGGGATAGAAATGGTGTCCTTGGCCTCTGTTTGTCAGAGGCTGGAGAAGGATGGCAGGAGACAAATTGCTTGATCATTGTCTTCGGTCCACCTGCTCTGGGGCACCTGGTGCTGGCCACTGTCAGCAGACAGGCTACTGGGCTAGATGGACCTTTGGTCTGATACAGTACGGCCGTTCTTATGTTCTTTATGTTATGTACTAGACCCTTTTCCAGGAGCACTCTAAGAGCAAGTGAAGGGTTTGCACTTCCCCAGTGAACACGTACATTACTTTTCCTGACAAGCAAAGATGCTTTCCCTTTTCACCTTCCAATCATTCCTCAAGCAGCAGCCTAAATTGTTCCTCACCAGACTGCATGCGGACACCCTGAAAACCCTGGCCTGAGTCACCTGGAAGCTGTAGCATTTCCCTACCATTTTTAGAGTGGCAGCCTGATTTTCCCAGCAGTGGCAAACAATGAGGTAACAATGAGGTAAAAAAAAAAAATCTCAAATAGGCAACACAAAGTTGTCCCTGCAAGCTCTCCTTGGGGGTTGTTCCCAGACTTGCTGGTTCTTTCACATTGCACTGCAGCAAGTACCTGCCCACATCCTGCCTGAAATACGAGAGGAGGCAAAACTCGAATGGCAGACTGCCTATATTACATACCCACGCCGCTCCTCTCCTTGTCAGTCTTGCGCCACAGCGCCATTGCACGCGTGTCTGCCAGGTCCCAGAGGATGCCAGCCTGCAGCAAAGCCTCCGAATGCGAGCAGCGTACTGTTGCAGTGGTGTAAGTGAGGCCTGTGGAAGTCAAATCTGTTACCCAGCTCTCGTCAGAGGGCCTGTGAGGAAACTGGGGCTGGCTAATGCAGCTGCTACTGCTCTGCGCGCTTTGCTGCTGTTCTCAGAGGCTCCTGCTTCCTTCCTCTTTTCGAACTCTCTCCCAACGAGTCACTGCCAAAATGGCACGCCTATTGCGGGGGGAGGGGAGACCTGAAGTGGGTGTTTTCACCACAGGACATTGATGATACTATGTGAACAGACAAGGTGGAAAGGGCATCGCATCAAACACAGCATTCAGCTCTGATCCTAGTCCCATCGAAAATACAAGGCTCTGTGCCGTGTGACCTGACTAGTTTTGCAGCTCTGAACACTCAACATTTGAATCTTGTGGTGAACGTCTCTGTTCCCGTATTGTGCTATGGCCTTGGATTTTACCAACTGGCCCCGCAAGATGCGACTTAACTGTGTGGGACCTGCCATGTTTTAGCCCTGTCCTGCAAGGAGTTTCATAGTATAGGCACAGCAAGTGCAAAAATACGGCTGCAAAGCAGGATGGCAGGGGTTTGAAATATTTCATGTAAGATTTAGAGCAGTAAGTGATGAACAGTCATGCTAGGTCCTCTAGTTCAAAACAGGGACACGCTTTTATATTCCATTGAAATGTCATAAAGTCTCAGCTCAAGAAAATGGTGGATTTTTCTAGTTTACAGTCTGATCATAAAGTCCATGCTTAAAACTCCCATTGACTATAAGTTTGGGCAATTTGGGTTGGAGAACAAAGTACACATGAACTAGGACACAGATGCTTTACCTTCACTTATCTCTCTGGTCTACATAGGACAGAGGTTTAAGTGAATCCTTTAAATGAAGTTACGTTCCCAAGTGTTCGTTAGTGGGATAAAGATTTCTTTGCAGCTGCTTTAGCTTTAAACATTGCTGAAAAATGCAGCAGCTCTAATGCTAATGTGAATCCCTCATTGACAATCCTGGCAATTTCCATCCTTGTTTCATTAACATGGGCACGGGCAAACCCAGACTGCCATTCCAAGGCAGTGTGGAGCAACAATAAATCTTGTGTCAGCTTGAGTTTTGCTTTGGGGTGTGGCTGGGGGAAGGGAGACTTGTCTTCAGGAGTGTGGGGAAGAAGCCATCTCAAACAAAATTAACACCTAGTAAAAGCATGTTCCTTGTAATAACATTATGCAAATTAATTGTATAAAATTAAATTATTCAGTGAAGGCTAGAACTTTAACAGGGTTCAAAAAAGAGCTGGATATATTCATGGAGGTTAGATCCATCAAAGGCTATTTGCCAGGATGGGTAGGAATGGTGTCCGGAAGTGGGTGATAGGGGAGGATCATATGGGGATTACCTGTTGTGTTCCCTCCCTCTGGGGCATCTGGTATTGGCCACTGTCAGCAGACAGGATACTGGGCTAGACGGACCTTTGGTCTGACCCAGTGTGGCTGTTCTTATGTTGTTAGTGCAAACATGTTGCGCGTCTCTTGCCGTTTTTAGTGCCCATTCTTCCCTTACCTAGCCTAAATGTCAGACAGTCATTATTGTTTTACATAATCTTAAAACTTACTACATATAGTTATACTCAGACACAAAGGAGATGTAAAGCAATGTCTAGTTATGCTTCAATGCTTCACGTCTTGAGTAGCTGTAGTGCGTTAAAATGTGAGAGAGTGACAGCATTGTGCATTATTTCCTATAATTTATTGTGGAAGACACATCTGATGGTTTTGGAAAGCTTAACTTCAGGCGATAGTTAGTCTTCACTTTTCAGATCGTGCCTGCTTTTGCTATGATTCTGTTAAAAGGGTTATGGTGGTATAAATAATGCCACCCAAGATGCCAAGGAGTCAGTTTTGTTTGCTCCAAACTGTCATGGCAAGTATGAAAAAAATCACCAGTTTCACAGTTTAAGAGCTGCTTGATTTTTCAGTCATCTTTTTGTGGTCAGGATGTTCTGTTTCTGGTATTAAACTCATGTGTGTCAGATGTAAAATTAATCTTGAAATATTTAAATTTAAGCAAAAGTTCCATACTCCGTTGCTTTGTCAGAAGCCCAGGACATCTGACCCCGGTCTCTGCTAAAATACAGCATATACACTCAATATCAATGGTAACACATAGGGGTTTAAGAATTATTTTAATATGAATTCAATATTTAAGTACTTCTCAGCAATTCCTCAGCTATGTTACAATATAACAAAGATTAGTTTCCAATGAAAAAAAAATGATTTAAAAATAATTTTCTCGTCAATATTATCTATCCTAAGAAAGATTTCCAAACTTTGTAATTTAGATATCTTCAGTATTTAGCCTATGCTTACAGATAGATGTACATAAGTAAGGTGAAAGTCAATTTGTATTTCCAATCACCTTGATAACATACTGTAGGTTAAGTTTTATGTTGCAGTATAACAGTAAGAGTAAGACTTAACTTGAATTGTTTTACAATTATGTTAATGAAAAACAATCTTTTGAACTTTGGATCTAACACTTGGCAGCACTGCAAAGAAAAAGATGGCCAAATTAACTCTCAGAACAATCTAAGAAAAGTCTAAAGTAAAGAAGCATTATACAGTAGAATTTTTTGAACTATCAATAAGTTTTAAATATGGATAGGGTAACTGTAATGGGTGACTCAAAGGTCCTTTGAAATAGAATACTGTTTGGTAAAGTTTCCATCCGGGAATAAAATTGATTGGCTGGATTAATCAATTTGGCAAAGATGAGCAATGCTGCTGTTTAAGTATATAAAATATTCACAAAGCCAGCTGCTGACAATCTAGAAAACTATTGCAGACATAAGTCCCGTATGTTTAGCCTTTCATACTTAAGTCTCCACAAGACTTTAACCTATTTAATTCTGTATTGTAAGTAGTAGTAACATGCTAGCTTTGCCTGAATGATACACATCTACATCAGTCTCATGTATGTTCATTCAAGAATTATTGGAGACAAAAGGAACACGTACAACTGTCATTTTTTTCTTGGGATTATTGGTGCTCTCTGATAAAGCATTGTTTATCTGAATGTAAACAGTGACCCAATATTCCTTTAGGAATAGATTGCTACACAGGTATTTTTAAACCACATTCTCTCATTCTCTCTGGCTACCAACAATTAGATGTTCTGCCCCTCTTGACCTCAAATATGAAAGTAGATTTAGGACAGTGGTTTTCAAATCTGGGATCTGTGAACCCCAGCGGGTTCACAGGCTAGGCCAGATTTCCAAGAGTCTGCACTTCCAATTTTTAGGGGTCTGAAAATGCAAAAAAGATTGACTATCACTGGTTTAGGGATAAAAACTTATACTCGTTTAATCATGTATGGATTAAGACTGAAGTAGAGAAACATATGTATAGAACTGTACAATTTGCTGTACATCTGTGTAATTCTTACTTTACAACTCAAGCCTGCACAGTGATATTTTTACTAATTCTAGTCTAAGGAAATACCTCCCTATAATGTTATACTTCAAGATTTAACGCACTATTTTGCATTCCTGAACTGAATTTTGGATTCTTGTAGAAAGAAAAGCCTGAGGGGGAAAAAAACTCAGCTTTTACACAGATAAACTCTTGAAGAGTCAAATAAAGCCAAAAGTTATATTTCTTTTGGTGAAACGCATGGACAGTTTTCATGTCCAAGACCATGAAAAACATGTTGATGTGAGCTAGAGTCAACCATTTGGTGCTATCAAATAAATCAGTGATACAACACTTACCTTCTTTTCTATCACTTACCTCAGGGGTGGGAAACCTCAGGTCTGTGGGCTGGATGCGGCCCCCAGCTTGCATGGATCTAGTTCCCAAGGCTCAGGCCCCCCTCCAGAATTGGGGAGCCCGCACTGGAGCTCCTGTCCCCTCCTGCCTTACCATGGGGATGGAGCACACAGAATCTAGTAGGCTAGGTCCCCCTAGGCTCTGGTATGCAAGGGGAATATGGGGGAGTATCTTTTTGCTTCTCACTTGTGTGTGGCCCCTGACTGATTTTTCTGTGTGTCAGTGGCCCCCAACCCAAAGTTTCCCCACTCCTGACTCACCTGCTCAGTCCTAAGAGTCACCCAATGGCAATGGCTCAAGAATTTAAAAATAGAATAGCACTATAGTATTATACAAGAGTGGGAAGGGGCTGTAAGGACTAAGAATGGAGTTAATTATAAACTTTAAATCCATTTGATTAAAAAGGAAATTCATGACTCTGATTTAATACTCAGACACGTGATGTACATGCAAACTTAACGCAGCTTGGACAATACACCCCAGTCCTGATGGGCACGTCTACACAGCAGGGCAACACTCGAATTAAGCTACGCAACTTCAGCTACGCCAATTGCATAGTTGAAGTCAAAATAGCTTAATTCGGGTTTTGGTGCTGTCTACACAGCAGGAAGTCTAAGGAAGAACACTCCTCATTCAACTTCCCTTACCTCCTGGCGAAAAGAGGGTTACAGGAGTCTGAGTAAGAAGTCCTCCTGCTCGACATTATTTCAACAAATAAAATTATTCCAAAATAATGTTGCTGTGTAGACATACCCCACGAGTGATACTCTCTGCAGTTTTGGATCTGAAAAGAGGTCTCCTGTCTCATAGGTTTTCATCCTCATCTCCCACAGAAAGATAATCTAGCCCAGTGGTCCCCAACATTTTGGGGCTACCAGGCGCCCGCGGGCAGGACCGCACATGCACCACGCACCCAGGACGCGGGGCGCAAGAATGACTTGGGCCAGCCCTGGTCACTAGGTGGGCGCACATAAATGGCCCGGCGGGCACCATGGCGCCTTTGGGCACCGTGTTGGGGACCACTGATCTAGTCCATGTAAGAATTTGTTTTCAAGATGCACAGAATGAGAATTTGGAGAACTGACATAGCTCGTGAATTCTGTTTGATACCAGAGACTACACGTGCGCAAGATGGTAAGCCCCATTTTGAATGTGGAGCTTGCTGCCTTCTGCTGTTTTACCTCCATTTTTGTCAAACTCAGGTATGAACTATTTCCATTTGAGTCTGTCCACCTATCAACGACAGGAAGGTTACGGCCTTCGGGAAGCTAATTTCTCTGACTTCTCTGTACGGTGATAGCATTTGGGACCTGGAATTTTCCCTCAGAGGCAGACCATCAGAACCAGGCTTGTGTGTCAGGATTTATAAACTCAAGAGAGTCACAAGACAGGTTAGAGGAACTAAAAAGACATATAGTTTGACAGAGGGACATATTTTTAAGTGTTGAACCAGTCAAGGGCAAAGCCAACTGACCTGTAAAATACAGATTCCATGAGTCCACACAAAAAGACTGAGCCACAGAAAGATCCTGGCCACTGAAAAGGACTTGGACCCTATGCCCAGAAAAAACGTTCCAAAGGGTGAGGAAACTCAGGTAAGGAAATTAATGCATTTATTTGTCTCAGTCTAATGTAATTGTACTTCGAAACCATTGCAAAACTTGTGTGTTATGTACTTTATGCCATGTCACCAAAGAGCTAAATTGAAAACCCAGAGCATCCACCAGGTTGAAGCTCAGGTAGAACATATGGTTAAGGAATCCGTAGCAGTCCTGGGGCAACTCGGCCATGTGGTGGCATTTCTGTGAAAGGGTCAAGGGCCCATATCCAAGAAATGCTCTCAGAGGTCAAGGAAAAAGAGGGGTGGAGCATAACCTAGTGAAGTTCAAGGGAAGGTTAAGAGCTCAACAAATAGCCTGGTTCGTGTCCAGAAAGGGGCAGCATTACCAGGGTTGAGATATCCCTTATCTTGTGTTTTTTTTTTTTAACACACAAGTATACTACAACAGGATTGTATATCAATGGTCATGCTCTACTGCTAGCCAAGACTCATGTTGTGTGGCAAGTTTAACTTTGATTTTAGTCACTGCTGTTTTCTAGAGAGCTGATTGCCTACAGATGATAAAAAACAGATCCACGTTTTTGTAAGTGCTGAACACATTGAAAAGCTTAACCTCAGAAACCCTTTTTTGGGAGTTTTCACATTTCCCTGTTTGGTGTACACGGTGTTCAATGGAAGTTTTGGGCACATAACGTGTTGGTGGAGGGGGGGAGAATCAGGGCACAACTGCATAAAGACTCACCCAACAAGTTTTCCAGTGGGTAAACTACTGGAATTTCCCAACTAAGACTTTCAGAAATCTTTACAGGAACGTGAATGGGCCAAATTAGCCACTAGGGGGAACCAGAGTAGTTATACTTAAAATTTAATTTAAGTAGTTGAGAAGTTTTAATTGAGAACACAAACATCTATTAAAATTAGTCTGCATATTATCTACATTACTCCAACTACAATATGCAAGTTGTAGTAAGCCATTTATTGTTACAGAAAGCTTGTTTTGTATTTACAAACGAGATTATCAAAAAAGTGGTTACATTAAGAGCAGTAACAGAGTCAATAGTTTTTATACACAGAACGTTACAAAAGGATTGCTTTCTAAGGTGCTGATAAATGTTGCATTGTACTGCATCATACAATGCAACATTTATCAGCACCTTAGAAAGCAATAAAGCAAAGTTTGTCTTAACTGCTTGTACATTTACAAGACACTTCCTAGCATTTCAAATGCACCTCATCTTCATATGACTTTTAAAGAGGTGTTACATGTGCACTGAAAATCAGAAATTGTTACACATTGGGGGAAAATGTAGCTTTGAAAGGCGCCTATTTAAAGTAATTAAAACAACCTTTAGAAATGTAACTGCTATTTCTTGTTTTCCATCTTCCCTTCAATCAGTGCAGTGTAATAATATATTATTTGTTTAAAAAAATGTGCAAACCTACTCACAGTTTAGAGCTGCACTTATTATATAGTTTCAGAGGATGTCCCCTAGTCATTCTGAACTGAGCGATACTTTTGGAAACCCCAAACAACTAACGATTAGGGTTTTAACTACAATTCAGGATGAGACAACATTTGAATCAGTTACCAAAGACTTTATTTTTGTGGAACTTCTAAGGTTATCCAAGCAGGGATGGTGAGAATGCTGGATAATACAGCCATAATAAAAATAATTGTTCATGAAGCAGAAGGTAGAAAAACACATTTCTTAAAATGAAGACTGTATGTATGTTAAAATGATACACTTACATATTCATTTCTGAACAAAAGAATTTTGAAGGCAAAAATAAGTTTCTAATTTGCTCTGGAAAAAAGTTTTATTGCTGAGGACATTGTGTTTCAGGAGTTGGATTAGAAGACACATATAATGCATTGTATGTTTTCATTCGGGGTTTCTTCTCCCGCTTGATTGTTTTTTCATTCAGCTCCTCATTTTCCACAGTTTCAAGTCTGGATCCAGCTGTTAACCTACAGGTAAAGCAGCCATTCTAAATACACATTTAATTCAAAGAGAAAAATCAAGGCTGAGAGAAGGTCTCATTTTAACTTAGATCAAGAAGCAAAAATGAAATATTAATTGTCCTATCCACAAAGAAATTTGGAGTCTGGCAGTATTTTAGCTGCAATATTTGATAATATAAAAACTTCAAAACGGAATAAATGTTCCCCATCTTTACATTGCCACCTTAAAAAGCTTTTGGTTTCCAATTAATTTGATCTACTGAACCAATTTGAGATTAATGATTGAAGGTAGTAACCGGTTGCTGTCAGCCTTGAAACAATATGTTCTGCATGGAACAAAAGATGAACACAGGTCACACACACAAAAGCACAAGTTCCAGGATAAAGCTACCTATCAGTTCCTGATCAACATATTACATATCACCTTACAGTGGCAAAGCCATGATTCAAATTTTATATTAGTAACAGGAAAAAATATAGTGCCAATCTCAGTGCGAGCAATCCTTATCCTCTGATAAAGGGAGCTGCAGGGGGCACAGGTGGCTCCTGCCTGCCCTTCCTCACTGCCTTAAGGAGGTGGGGGAGGAGCAGGTTGTTCTGTTGGGTCGGTCCGCATGGAGAGCAGGCTTAAAAGCATGTGTATTAGCTTCCGCCTGCCTCCTCCTCCACTGCTGCCCTGTGGCAGCCAATACATGCTGGCAGCTGGCTTGAAAGATGGCTTCCTGCATGTACCAGCTCCTGCTTGCCCCCGCACCCTCTGCGTAAGTAAGTAGTCAAGTAGTCACTCATCTACCCGATAAGCCTATGCTTATCAGGTAGTTGACTACCTGACTAGTCACATTCCTACTGCCATCTAGAAATAAGAAATTGAAGAGCAGCTGACGAATAGCTCTTTCTGCCCACTAAATCCAGTCCTTTGGATAGCTCATCTGATGGAGAGGGCCTAGATTAAAATTTGGCAGCTCTTTTCATTGGTTTAATTCACTAAAAGACAGGGGAGAGGCAGTGTTCTATCCCCTTTTGTGAAATCTATTACTTTTTCAGATCTTAGGAGGAGGTTGGAATCATGACCTGTGTTCGCTACAATGTATAGGCAGGAGATTGTAATGCCTCATTAATGGGCAAAGGAAACTTGCCTCTACCAAAGAACACTCAGATTCTTGGACTTCCTCTAGCAAGATATGTAGAGAGTTCACTAGCCTCTTCATAAGTTTCTGGGATTTAACACACACCACAATATAAGAGGGCAGCGGTGGCATTACTGCTTCATCTGAAGAGGAAGAGAACTTGACTGAAGGAGGTGAGACCTGCCTTGTATTGTCCAGTCCCAAAGAACATGATAATGAGGAATGGACAACTGATGGCTACGGCTGACAGGATACTGGTGTGTAAATATCTTCTTGGCATCCACTAAAATTGGTTTTCCAACTGGCTGCAAGGATGCCAGTAATCCAACTGGGAAGGTGGGCGATAATCTCTTGTATAGGACTGAGCTGTTGGGAACCATGTAAGAATTATTGTCTGAACTGTAGCAGGTTGTTTGAAGTTCTCTACCAGACAACCCACCACAGAAGAACCTCCTGATCCTCTATAGCCTGTGACACAGCTAGGACTACTATACATCCTTCAGTACTCAGATCCACCTTGGAACCACAGCAGTCACCTGGGCAATTTCTTAATTTTTCTGGTTAGGGAGATGTGCTGCATCTCTGAGGTCTTCATGTCCATGATCACATGGAATGCTGGACGAGTGACAAAAGCAGCCTGCAATTTTGATGCAATGCAATGGGAAGGGAGAGGCTCTCTGTGGACATGGGACACATTCCACTAAGAGAAGTTATAGTCCAGCCTCCCTGTCTTTTTTTAGGCCTGCCCTTACATCCCAGACAGACCTTACATTTTGGGAGGATTTGGGAGTCCCCACACACCACAGGCTATTTTAATATCCATCATGGTGGAGAAAAACCTATGGTAGGATTTAAACATAAATGGGGAAGACAAGGGTAGAATTCTTCCCCAGAAGGGCACAAAAAAGTAAATAACTGGAAAACAATAATGGCTTTCACAACGTTACAAAGGCAAGACACTGAAATGACTAACAGGAAAGACAGATTGAAGCTATAGGCGGCTGGCTTGAGGCTACCTATACCACCTTCTTTGGGCCATGAGATGTTGTTCTGTACAGACAGACCCATGAGCACTACTTTCCAGCCGCCAATCAAGAGTGTATGGGCACATGCACATACTATGTTAGGGATTTCAATGTGTAGTCCACTACATGATTAACAATGCGCGTTCCCCCCCTGCTGCCTCTGATACAGGGGCAGCAGAGGGGGAGAGTAGAGGCAGGAGCTGGTTCCTGTGGAAAGCCAGCTCTCTGTGAGCACCAGATCCCAAAGTGCTGCTTCTCCTACCGCGCACCATCTCTGATAGAGAGTCAGCCACCCAGAGGGCGAGGTGGGCAAGCAGGAGCTGATATTCACGGGAAGCTGCTTTTCAAGCTGGCGTCCCATATGTATCAGCTCCCGCAGAGCCATATGCCCCCATACACTGCTGCCTCTGTCAAAGGCAGCAGCATGGGGGAAGGAGGAAGCAGTGGGGAATCTCAGGCCTGATGTGGCCCCCAGCTTGCCTGGATCCAGCCCATAGGGCTCACGCCCCACCCTAACACTGGGGAGCCCGTGTTCCACACCACGGGGCTGGAACACAGAAAACCTACTAGACTAGGCCCCTCTAGGCTCTGGTGTGGGAGGGGACTGTCTTTCACAATCAGTCAGGGGCCATGTCAGTGAGGGGCTTCTCACTCGTGTGGGGGCCACCAGCCCGACCCAAAAAGAGGCGCCCCATCCTGACGTGGAGCTTTGCTTGCCCAGTTACTCCTGCACTAATGCGCGCGCACACACACACACACACACACACACACACACACACACACACACACACACCCTTCGCAGATTCCTAATTCGTCACGCAGAAAAGAAGTTTCTGCCAAAACCTTGCTACCGTTCCACTTTTCCACCAGAGGACGCTGTGGCACAAGAACAGCAGCAGATCCCAGCAGTATAGCTCCCTTTTGCCCACTAGAGGGTTCTGTAACAGTTGAACCAAAGCGCAATGCATAGCCAGCAAAGAAAGGCAAAGCCTGTCTTCCAGGACTGTGAGTGGTGGGAGTAGGGGTCAGACAAAGGCTCCTAAGGGCTAGTAGGGGAAGATAGAGAAGAGAGGGCAGGAATGAACAGGACAGGGCCATGGAGAAAGGTGCTGGCACACATGGGGCTGGACGGGGGGGGGGGGGGGGGGAACGACAAGACTAGAGGGACACTGGCAGATGTGCCTGACTGAATGGAAGAGGTTAGAGGCCAGCCAGGATCTGCCTGGGGGAAGCTTCCCAATAATCTCTCAATGTCCCCTCCCAAAACACACGCCTCCCATTGCTCAGGGAAGAGGGAGAAACAATAACAGAAAACTCAGAATGGCAGAGGTGCTTAATGATTTCTTTGTTTCAGTTTTCACCGAGACTGATGGTGACGGGATGCCTAACATAGTGAATGCTAGTGGAGATTAAGAAGTTAAAATAAAAAAGGACCAAGTTAACATTACTTAAAAGATTTAGATGTCTTCAAGTAACCAGGGCCTGTTGAAATGCATCCTATAATATTTAAGGAGCTGACAGAGGAGGTATCTGAGCCTTTAGCCTTTGAACAAGTCATGAAGTCGAGAGAGATTCCAGAAGACTGGAAAAAGGGCAAATATAGCTCCCATCTACAAAAAGGGAAATAAGAACAACCCAGGAAATTACAGACCAGTCAGTTTAACTTCTGAGCCAGGGACGATAATGGAGCAAATAATTAAGGAGTTCATCTGCAAACATCTGGAAGATAATAAGGTGATAGGTAACAGCCGGCTTGGATTTGTAAAGAATAAGTCATGTCAAACCAATCTGACTGTTTTCTTTGATAAAGGCAGCAGCAGTGGACGTGGTATACTTCAGTAAAGCATTTGATACGGACTCGCATGACGTTCTTATCAATAAACTACAGAAATACAGCCTACATGGGACTACTATAAGGTGGGTGCATAACTGGCTGGATAACTGTTCTCAGAGACTAGTTATTAATGGTTCACAGTCATTCTGGAAGGGCATAACAAATGGGGTTCCTCAGTGTTCTGTTTTGGGACTGGTTCTGTTCAATGTCTTCATCAATGATTTAAATATTGGCATAGATAGTACGCCTATTAATTTTGCAGATACCACCAATAAGAGGCGTTGCAATTGCTTTGGAAGATAGAGTCATAATTCAAAATTATCTGGACAAACTGGAGCAATGGTCTGGGGTAAATACGATCAAGTTTAATAGGACAAGCATGAAAGAGACTGCTTCGGAAGGAATAATCCGTTTCACACATACAGAATGGGAAGTGACTGTCTAGGAAGGAGTGCAGCAGAAAGAGACCTAGGGGTCATACTGGACCACAAGCTAAATATGAGTCAGCAGTGTGACACTGTTGCAGAACGAGCAAACATGAATCTGGGATGCATTAACAGAAGTGCTATGAGCAAGACATGAGGAGTCAATCTTCCGCTCTACTCTGCACTGATTAGGTCTCAATTGGAGTATTGTGTCCAGTTCTGGGCACCACATTTCAAGAAAGATATGGAGCAATTGGAGAAGGTCCAGAGAAGAGCAGCAAAAAATGATTAAAGGTCTAGAAAACATGACTTATGAGGGAAGACTGAAAAAATTGGGCTTGTTTAGTTTAGAAGAGAGAAGACTGAGAGGGGATACGATAGCAATTTTCAAGTATCTGAAAGGGTGTAGGGAGGAAGAGGGAGAGAAGTTGAGGACAAGAAGTAATGGGCTTAAACTGCAGCAAGGGATGTTTAGGCTGGACATTAGGAGAAACGTCCTAACTGTCTGGGTGATTAAACACTGGAATAAATTGCATAGGGAGGTTGTGGAATCTCCATCACTGGAGATATTTAAGAGCAGGTTGGATAGACATCCATCAGGGATGATCTAGACGCTGCTTGGTCCTGCTGTGAAGGCAGGGGACTGGACTCAATGACTTCCCAAGATCCCTTCCAGTTCTAGTGTTCTATGATACTTCTCCCACTTACACTCAGCAGCCCTCCAAAGTTGACACCTAGGCTGGCTCCTTCTCAGCAATTTACCTGCCTCTCCCATAGCTCCTCTATTTCCCGCCACAGCCTCCTTCCTCTCCCTCCCCCCGGCCGCCACCAGTCTTTGCTCTGCTTCTGAAGGGTGTCAGGAATATGATTCTCTATTGTAGTTTAAATTATTACTCAGAGTTCTTGTATTAATAATAACTAGTCAGAAATTTATTGTGTCAAAAAATGTTTCCTAAATCTTTTTTGTGGTCTGTATTGTTACACACATGCTTGCTTACAGGTATTTTGATATAAATGACCAATCATAATTGAAACTAGTGTGATTATTTTGTGTTATTTTGACAAACGAAATATGCAGGATTTCAAAATATTGTTCTTTGGTACAGAATTCCACAAGTACCTTTTTGCTAGTGAGTGCAACCTCAGCTTTCTGGCTCCCCTTCTCCTCCTCATCTTGATGCCCTCTAAACCACTACCTGTAGGTCCCACAACGAAAGAGCTGCTCTGAAAGAGAATTGATAGTATGCTATTCTGCACATTAACTCTTGATCCTAATGTTTAGCCAATTGCTATTACAGTGCTAACAGATGAAGAGTAACTGATTAAAAACATTAACCGATGCCTGAATTTGGGTCTCTACACATAATCCAAACATTCTTACACACAAGAAAATTTCATTAAAAATAGCTGAGTTTTCTGATAAAAAAAATAGGTAGAAGGCCAAAAAACACAGAAGGCCAATTAAAAGCCAGTATGTTTGCATTGCAAATTATGGCAAAACATTGCCAGAAATACAAATTTGTTAGCCAATGCTGGGCCTGGGTCCACGAATAATAAAACATCACATATGTCAGCAAGTTTCAAGCTGCAACATGTTACTGTACCATGTACCAAAGTCAACAGTCCTCTTAAGACTATTGCTATCTTGATGCAAACATCAACTTGCATCCTGTATAATTCAGCTATTACACCCACTCCACCTTATCAAGTAAATAAACTTTTAAACTAAACCAAAATATATTAAGCCAGTTGACAAAGGCAATAGTTAAGTCAAATATACAAGTGCTCTCTACCTAACCATCATTAGTTGTTCTCTACCTCAGTGAAGTAAAAGGAGGATGGTACAGCAAATATCTATAAAGAACAATAAGTGAACTCAACTCTCTTTATTGCTAAGTAAACATGTCACCTTCCCATTATTTTTTTTCCTGCCAAGTGTCATTACAGAATATTATGAAACAAACAAAAAAGTATATGGAAGAGAGGTGAGAAGGAATGTGTACTACCAAAGAGCAAGCAATCTGGTACCTACACAGAACGAACTTTCAGGAAAAAAAGTCACTTCAAAATATAACAGTTGCTCCGTCCTCTGTGGATCATGAGCTACCATCTTGTTAGTCTTTAAAGTGCTACATAGTCCTGTATTTTGTTTCAAAAAACCTCAGAGTTTTGATTTTTCTTTAATGTATATTCTATCTAGGTCAATATTGAAGGGTGCAGGAGAAAAAAAAAATTTAAAAAGTTGATTTTATTTAGTGTTCAGCCCTCTCCCCTCCTGCACTCACCAAACTCTCCATTTGTCAGACACACGTTCCCACTTACCTTTAACCTCCCTCCAAACCCACAGCTGACTTCTCTAATCCCACCTTTTAATCCTCAAAAATGCTAGACATTTTAACTGCCTTCCATTACTTAATTAATTATGAATGTCACTTTCTCCAAAACCTGCTAATGCTGCTTCCATCAGTCAGTCATACCAGAACTCCTCTTTCACACCCAGCTTTAAGTGCTTTCTTCCTTTCTAGATAAGACAAGATGGCCCCAAAGGAGGCCCAAAACTCCAAAAGCCATTGTAACTAGTTTGGCCGACTCAGGCCTTTCCAATTTTCACAGTCTTGTTCATTTCTCCTCATCTTTCTCGTACAGAAAGGATGTGGGAGTCAATATTTATGACCAAGCTACTTAAAAGACGTTGGACAATAAAGGTCATAAGACAGTGGTATCGCCCCTCTCCCAAACTGAACTGGAAGCTCAAAAAGTGTGCTCCCGAAAACAAAAAACATCAGCTTCTGATTTATATCACACAAGCCAGAAGTGGAAATCCAATAATTACCTTTGAGTTTTATATTCTACAAGTTTTATGTACATTTAACTGATCCCTATGATCTTTTCCACATGTCAAAACAGTTGTCAGTTGAGTTTACGTCCCCCTCTTTTTAATGAGTGAAATAATTCTAGTGACTAATAGCAACAATTAGCAGTACCAAGCATGATCATCTAGCATTTCTTCCCTGACCAATGTCGGCTTTTGTCTTACCATAACCCCTCTGTTCCTCTCATAGATGTTATGTCTTCAGAAACTCTGCTTCCCAAGCCACGGCCACTTCCTCATTCAAAGCCTTACATCCCTCAGTCCATGTAGCCTACTAATTAAAATAGAACCAGCAAGTTTTTCCAATCTAATATGATGCCATCTTACTCACTCAGTGAGGGTATGTCTACACTACAACGTTAATTCGAACTAACTTAGTTCGAATTAGTTAATTCGAACTAAGCTAATTCGAACTAACGCGTCTAGAACTAAAAACTAGTTCGAATTAGCGTTTTGCTAATTCGAACTAGCAAGTCCACATTGAATGGACCCTGAACAGGGCTTAAGGATGGCCGGAAGCAGTGCCGGCAGGGCATCAGAGGAGGACTTAGAGCGTGGAGATGCTGTCTCAGGCTAGCCGAGGGCTGCGCTTAAAGGGTCCCGACCCCCACCCCGGACAGACAGTTCTCAGGGGTTCCCCGCTTACAAACCAGTCCTGGCTTGGAGTGCCCGAAGTACCCACACTGGGCACATCACAGCACTCGGCCATCAGACCGGCTGCACTTGCCGCAGGCTGCCATCTGGGGAGAGGGGGCAATCGGGGGGCTGCAGGAGAGCTTCCACCCCCAGAAGCCCGCAGAGCCAGCCCAGTCCTCCCCATCGGGGGCTCGTGCCCCATTCCTCCCTCACCTCCTTCCACTTACCCTTCCCTAGCCCCCCTTCTTATTGATGTACAAAATAAAGATAACGTTTCTTCCAACATTGACTCTGTCTTTATTGAACAAAACTGGGGGAGACTGGGAAAAGGAGGAGGGAGAGGGGAAGAGAAAGGCTGGGAGAGGGGAGGGCAACTAACATGATGAGGGGTTGGGAACAGGTCCCAGATGAAGAGAGGCTACAGAGACTGGGACTGTTCAGCTTAGAAAAGAGGAGACGGAGGGGGGACAGGATAGAGGTCTCTAAAAGCAGGGGTTGGGTGGAGAGGGTGCATTCAGAAAAGTTCTTCCTGAGTTCCCATAAAGAAGGACTAGAGGACACCAAAGGAAAGGAATGGGTAGCAGGCTTGAAACTAGTAAGAGAAAGTTGTTCTTGACAAAGCAAATAGTTAACCTGTGGAACTCCTTGCTGCAGGAGGCTGTGAAGGCTACAACTAGAACAGAGTTTAAAGGGAAGTGAGATCAAGTCATGGAGGTTGGGTCCATGGAGTAGTCTTAGCCAGGGGGTAGGAATGGTGTCCCTGCCCAAAGTTTGTGGAAGGCTGGAGAGGGATGGCAGGAGACAAATGGCTTGGTCACTGTCTTCGGTCCATCCCCTCCAGGGTCCCTAGGGTTGGCCGCTGTTGGCAGACAGGCTATTGGGCTAGATGGACCTTTGGTCTGACCCAGGACGGCCATTGTAAGCTCAGGGCTCAGGGTCGGGGGTCTCAGTGGACCCTCTTGATTTTCATGCACACCTGCTCCTGGGTGGCCAGGCTGGCAGCTCTCCTGCCCTAGCCGGCCACTTTCCTGTGCCTAGTGCGGAGATCGTGGATGAGGTCCACGATGTCCGCACTAGCCCAGGAAGGTGCCCGCCTCTTGCGGTCCAGGGCAAGCTCCCGGGAGCCGCCAGCCTGGTCCCGGGAAGAGGGGGTGGGCTGGGGGACATCGGGTGGGTGGCTCTGTGCCGTGCCAGGTGCAGGGTCTGCTGGCTGGGTGCTGGCAGGCTTGCACCTGGCCCGGGCACCGTAGCCAGCCCGTGCCCCTTTAAGGGGTCCGGGGCTGGGAGGGGGGCATAGAGTTTCCCTGGTGTTGGCCAGGGTGGCCACCAGGGAAACCTGGGGAGGGCTAGCCTCCAACTAGTTCGAATTAAGGGGCTACACACCCCTTAATTCGAACTAGTAAGTTCGAACTAGGTTTAATCCTCGTAAAATGAGGTTTTCCTAGTTCGAACTAAGCGCTCCGCTAGTTCGATTCAAATTCGAACTAGCGGAGCGCTAGTGTAGCGGCTATGAATGTTAGTTCGAACTAACGGACGTTAGTTCGAACTAATGTAGTGTAGACATACCCTGAGTGTGCACTGTGCTCAGTGCATCCTTCAGTTATTCATCAGATTGTCTCTGATTTTATATTTTAAAGCTTCTCTAAATAGCATAAATATAAAAACATGGTAGCTATGAAGAAATTTCATTCACTACACTTCAGTTTTGCAAAATATTGTGATTCTCATTTTAATTGCCTCTAATTACATTCACACAAGGAAGCAACAAAAAGGTTGCACAGAAATCTTTACTTTTAGTGTTTCCTAACTTTGACCTCACAACCATAACATTCAGTCAGCACAGTTCTGTATCCAATTCCCGTAAGGTTTTTAAACAGTATTATGTTTCACAGTAGTATGTATGGTCACAATATAAAGCTAATTCATGCGTTACGCAGTACCATGAACAATGCTAAATAGAAACCTAAGAAAAACATTTCAGAAACAAGGGGGAGAAAAAAAAGGGAACATTTCTGGAGGAGGGACTTTAAAGGAGATAGTTTACATTAGGAGGAATGGCTC
This sequence comes from Pelodiscus sinensis, assembly GCF_052426305.1. Classification (NCBI taxonomy): domain Eukaryota; kingdom Metazoa; phylum Chordata; order Testudines; family Trionychidae; genus Pelodiscus; species Pelodiscus sinensis. The sequence goes on along the minus strand of NC_143067.1, from coordinate 35,893,080 downwards.
ACATTCCTGCATCATTTTCTAGCAAACAAGCTTGGGGAACTACATGGAATACCAAGTTGAAAGCCTGAGGCGAGAGCATGGTAAGGAACAAAGTAATGAGGCAGCTGGACAGGTCATGGAAAATGAACCTTTTTAAAGGAAACTTAGCTTCTCCCCACCCCATTCAACATTCTATTCCTCCCTCCTTGCAGGGTGGCTTCATTCACTCAGCCATCTTCTCAAGAAGCCAAAACATGCCTAGACTATTGTGACCTGAAATATTAGAGCTAGCCAGTGTTTTCTGATTATTTTACTTATGGAACTTTTAAAGCTATCATTAGAGCTCAAATATTTAATACTAGCCCTTCAAATAATTTCTACATACGCATATACGCTCCCACATGAGAATATTAGCTTGAACAGAAAACAGAGCATCAGCAAACAAAAAGTAGCATTTCTTTTACAAAGACAAAAAGGTTGGACCTCTGTACACAGTGCTAGGACTCGATCAATTATTACTGAAATTTTGAATAAAGGGGTGAAAGTTTCAGTAATTTTGACAAATATTAGTTTTCAAAACAAAGTTATGTTATTACATAACTCAAACATGATCTTGAAGAGTAAAAAGACAATTGAAAGCTACAGGTAATCATTTCTTCTGAAATAAAAATTAAGTTAAATCTCAAGTTTTCACACTACCCAGGGAATGCAATCTCTAAAGCCCTGCCATAGTTTGTTTTGAATGGTAGCTTCAAACTGACCAAGAAAAGCAGCGTCTCATTGAAGCCTCGGCAAATTAAGTTTAGTGTACTATGGTTAAATGAAAGATATACAAATCAACAGACTGATATTCTAAATAATAGGAAACTTTAAATCTCCATTATTCCCAAAATCCAGGTTCATGATTCTAAGAGTCCTTTTCATTAGCAATCATTTTAGTCTTTTTAAAGGGTTTTGAGAAGTTGAGCGTAGGCAGCCGGAACTGAGGAATTATACTGCATGCAACACTGAGAAAATAGATAAAGAAGTGGATAGCATAGTTCATGCAGCGAAAGAAAACAGATGCAGGTCTGCGCTGATTGCCATGAGCATACACATAAGATGACACTGACCTGGTGGCAGCTGGAGTAAGAGAGTTATTTCCATTTCGTTCACTTGAATCTTTGGTGTCCTCTTTAACTCTTTTTCTGTCCCTTTCAGCTTCAACCACTTGCTGTGTTGCTGGAAGGGGAGTGATATTCATTGGTGCTTCCACAAGAACGTATTTTCTTTGAGGGCCATCGCTTGGCTCCAAGTTCTTGGCACATATCTTTCTTTCTTCCTTATTTTGAGATGAAAAGTGAGTGGTTTCCTTTACTGTAGCATTTTTGCTATCTGCAGATTCAGAAGTCATGTTTACTGGAATCTTCTCCTTCCTTTGTATGCTTTTGGGGATTTTAATTAATTCTAGAGAAGAGAAACAGTTATGTTTATATAAAAAGAAACCCATGTTAGTAATTAAAATAAACCTGTATGTTCATACAGTTACTGACGCGAGCAAGATAGCATCAAATCTATTCAGGTAACAATTTGTTTAATGCTGACCATTCCAAAATCCATAAGGGTATGTTTACACTGCCACCCTAGTTTGAACTCTAACTGCCTCCATACTGATGGAAACATCAGTCAGTGACTTTTTAGAAGCATCTATCTAGAGCCTTGCAGATCGGTGGATATCCAGCTGGGGAGGTTTTGCTTTGTGTTCCCCCACTTGTGGAGATAAGATTAACATATATGCGGAACAAGGCATTCTCAGCTTTTGCTCCCAGGCTGTGGAATTCTCTTCCTAGGGATATTCGCATGGTGCCAACGCTAGCGTCGTTTCGGCATCAGGCTAAAGCCACCCTTTTTATTCGTGCTTTAATTAATGTTTGAGTCTGTATGTGTGTGTTCCTCCTCTCTATATGTTTTTAGCTGGTTATGTCCCTCTGAGGTCTCATTTTAAATTTTCATATTTTAAATTTTTATATATATTTACATTTTTTTTTGTTTGTTCTTGTAAGCCGCCTTGAATATTTTAAATAGGAAGGCGGGGTAAAAATATTCACATAAATAAATAAATAAATAAATATCCCTGGGTAGTGGACCAGGTACCGGTACTCCTCACCCACCCCACTGCGAAGGGGATCAAAAGGGGTGCCAGTGCAGGCCACTGCTCTGCCAACAGGGAAAGGATGAGACAAGCTCCATCCTAAATCTCCGTGCAGGAGGGGCAGAGTGCTGGCCATGCTCCAGGCCCTCCCAGCCTGGTGAGCAATGATCTGTAAAGACCTGGATCCCTGCTGCCTTTTGCCCCTAGTCCCTGCATTAATCCTATTTGCCTCTTCCCTGTATGACCCTGCCTCCTCCTCACCCATCAATGCTCCCTCTCCGTTCCCCTCCAGATGGCTTGCTGTGTGAATTCACATGAAAGCAAAATCCATCTTAAAAATTTCCTGGACTCGTGGTCACTTCAAAGAAGAAATATTTTCAAAACTCAGATTTGCTGCCACGTGCTTAACTCCTCTAGCAATTTGTTCTATGTCCGCTCTCATCCTTTTACCATTGTTGATTTGAAGATTCTCACTAGGTCCCAGATTTGTTGGGTTTTCCACATTTTCTCAGCCAATGTATCACCTGAAAGCATCCCTCTTGCCTATGCCTCAGCTTCTTACTGCCTGAAAGGCTATCAAAAGCCTTAATTTATTGTCCATATAAAAAAAGAACTTGCATTATATGCGTTTTCTATCAGTGCACTGTAATTTTACAAGGCATTTTGGTACAGTTGGTATGAAAAATGCTCCAAATATTTTGTATTATGACTCAAATTCTATTACATTTTCAAGAGACGCAAACTCAGGATTCACTCTTGACAGGCTTCAGCAGAAAACCTGTTCTGTTCCTTTCAAAACCCTATTTGAACTTCCACAAGTGGTAACAATGGTGCAGTGCTCCCATCCTTCCCTCTAATCTAATCCTTCAGGGTGCGTCTAGACTGGCAAGATTTTGCGCAAAAGCACCTGCTTTTGCGCAAAAACTTGCTAGCTGTCTACACTGGCTGCTTGAATTTGCACAAGAGCACTGATGTTCTAATGTAACAATTCAGTGTTTCTTGCGCAAATACTTTGACGCTCCCGCTCAGGGATAAGCCCTCTTGCGCAAGAATACTTGCGCCAGAGGGCCGGTGTAGACAGGCACCGTAATTTTTTGCGCAAGAAAGCCCAATGGCTAAAATGGCCATCGGAGCTTTCCTGCGCAAAAGTGCGTCTATACTGAGTACGGATGCTTTTGCGCAAAAGCATCCGTGCCAATCTAGACGCTCTTTTGCAGAAATACTTTTAACAGAAAAACTTTTCCGTTAAAAGTATTTCTGCAAAATCATGCCAGTCTAGACACAGCCTCGGTGTACACCTCATCTGCTCCAACAAACGCACTGAAAGATTGAAACTGTCCCAAGACAAATTAAAAGGAAAACAAAATCTGAGGTATACAGAGATCAGAATACCTGATAACTTGAAGCTAATGGAAATTTAGAAATCATAACCATTCTCTCTGGCACTGAACTAGGTTTTGCTCCACTGCTGGAACAAGACAACAGTTCAGCTATACAAAACCTTTTTAGCTGTAAAACATTCTTTCAGACAACTGAAAATACAAAGTATTACAAACATTGCCTGCTCAAGACACCGAGCTTTCAACTTCTTTCCTGCTAGTACCAGAGATAGAATCCACAGAGAAAAGTCAGCAAAGACTCCTTCAAATTCCCATTGTAGGCTAAAAATGTCAGCTAAACAATTAGCTGTACACACAAGCTCTGTAGAGGCCATGCAGTATAATCTGAAAGGCTTCCCTGGGAGGCAGACAATTTACTCACAGTAAGGAAGTACTGTGGCATTCTGAATGCTGACTTCTCCCTAAGTTGAAAAATGATCAGGAAAAAGTCAAGGCTAGAAGTATGAACAGGCACTGACAAGACAGCCTTGTCAGACCAAACCAGAATGTAGTCCCCTTTCTAGAAAGGTTTTATGAATTCAAGAGAGATTCAGGCTGACCACAATTTTTTAATGAAGAAGCAATGTTTTGTTTACCTACTGTGCCATATAGAGTACAAGAGAGGACATATAGAAAGGAAGGAGTTCAACAGTTAAACCCATTCAGTGAACAGCACTTTTGATTTTGTACTCATTGGCTAGATCTATACAGCCTGGGTCAATGGAACCAGGGTCAGGGTAGTACTCTAAAATTAGCAGCATAAACAGCTCTTTGAAGCTATGGCTCAGGCTGCAGAGTAGATTCCAAAGGGTAGGAAGATGAGGGCTCCAACACAAAATTTGTCTATAAAAGCTGGAACAACAATGGGCAAAGTTAGAGTGCTAGACCACTGCTCTCTATACCTGGCTAAGGCAGATTCTCTCTAAGGAAGGAGGAAATTAGGTGGTCAGTCCTCACTTTCAAAGACAACTTTAAGTTGCTGCAGAGATCTCCTCAGAGTAATATGCAGGCCAAGTGTCTTAGACTGGTAAAAGTTTCATCATCCAGAATTTCCATCCTGCTTTACATGGTCCATTTACTATTTGCTGTGAATTTCCATGTTTTAATTTCAGAATCCTAAAGCACATGCATAACTACAAACATACACAGATTTCAGACATGTAAAACTGAGTCAATATACTAATTCAGTAGTTTCATTTCAATAAAGCAATGTTTTAAAAATATCACTTCTGTTTAGCAACTTACAGTTTGTGAAATAAAACAAGTGATTTAACATCTGGCTAAACTGTTTATGGTCAGGTTGAAGGCACATTTTTAGCTGACTGAAAATTCACATCTTAACAAGCTAGTCATAACAAAAGAGCCTCAGATATTTATTTTGTTCAACTGTATTAATGATCAAAATAGTTACCTTCAGGTTCGTATTTCATTTTCAGCTCATCTAACATAACTCTCAAGTTCATGTTCTCACTTTGGCAAACCTGCAGGTGCCTCTCATTGGCAAAAAGCTTCCTTTCTACCTCCAGAACCCTCTGGCTCTCATACAAAGCTTTCATCCTCTGTAAGGATAATTCTCCTCTCAAAGTTTCGGTCTCCTTACTGGGAAGGAAAAGGAATTAACCAGTTTGAAATTCACAAGGGTCAAATTAGGTAATAATTGACAATAGGCTTTAAAGATGAATTGATTTCGTTGTTGAGCATCTCCCACTCTTCCCTCCTCCCCCCGGAACTAACAGCAGCAATTGGAAATCCAAATGCTCTTAGAGAGCGAGGAAAAATCTCAACACAGTTTGATTTTCATTTCTAGGATAGGAATAATAGTTTAATGGTGGACACAAGGTTCCTGAACATAAATGCCTGTAATTCTAAAGTAAATATTATACATACAAGTTTAAACTAGCAACACCCTCCCCCAAATAACCATCTGTGTTTAGACAATATAATTTAGTCTTGTATTCAACTTCAGCATCCGTATTTGCAGTGTTTGGACTAAGAGCAACCCTTTTGAGCTAAACACTACAGACTGGGGACAGATCTCTCTGCCTGGTATTAATATTCATAGTTCCGTTGAAGCCTAAGCTTTTCTTCTGTGTATACAGTATGAAAATTGGGTCATTTTAACAGAAGATTCCACTACTGCTATTCTGTACAACCAAACTTGGACTTCAAACCAGAATGAAGCTCTCAATAATATTAATCTGAAGTAAGTCTAACCATGTAGACTCAGATTGGAGGTGGTAAAGGCATTTTAATGTATAGACAGCCAAGGATAAAAGTAAAGCCAAGACAAGAAAAGCTAAGAAATCCTAGCATAGTAGTAAAAACTAGACAATATCTTTCACAATCACATAAAAAATGTGGGTTTTAGGTTCCCAGAAAAGAGAAACTAAAGAAAAAAGGTTAAAACAAAAATGAAAATTATGAAAAGATGAAAAATTAGCATTCTAGATGTTAAATCAGGGGCATGCTGAAGCCATAATTTTAGGCTGTAAAGGGATATTTGAGAGCATTGACTATGGGGAGGCACTCTATGCCCATGAGATAAAAGGGCTTCAGTAACATGGAAGGGATCTTTGGCACTATCTAGAACAGAGAAGACTTGAAGATATCTTATTAACACTCTCTCAATACCAAGGAACAGAACCATCACTCTCTGTGTCAGACAGGAAAGTATTGGGGGGGAGGGGGAGATTGTTGACTGTACCAATATGGTTTGCCCTGGTGCATTTAATACAGACTGGGCGACATTAAAGGGCATGGTACTATGAGGTTAGTTCCATAATGACCAAAATTGAAGCACTCTGTGCTCAAGTGATCCTATGATCTGGCCTCTGTATTACTGGTAGCAGTCTCCAAATTTCAAGATTGCATTAGAACAAATTTGTCAGGGATCTAGAGAACAGACATCTCATGCATCTATAATTTATTGGAATTATTGCCTGGCAAAAGCGGGACTACTTAAAGACAGAAGACTTAGGATGGATGATTCCCAAATCCTGGTACTGGGGATGGATGGGAGTTCAGCATAACAAAACAGGAATTATAACTTCCAAATAATAAAAATGATCAGAGCTTTGGCAAACAGGCTGCTATCCTGTCTGTACTCAAAATTAATAGGCACACAACTAACTGTAGTTTAAAAAAGGGATGTGGAAAAATGGACTTGGAGGAGCGCTGAATCTGGGGAGATGGGAGAACGGAAGGGAAGTTGGGTTCCTCTGTCTTTCAGGCTATTGATACAGGACACTGATGACTGAAAGATTCCAGTCTTGAGCACCACATGCACTGAGAATGGAATAAATGTGGACAAACGAAGAAACGGCACAGAACAACACAGCTGTAAATGGACACAGATTACAAGTTTACTGTATTATTTTAAATGGTAACCTAAATTACATTTCTTGGTTTGAAAACCCCAAACACTTACTTGAAGTTCTCAAGTTTAATTTGAAGCAAATCTGTATAATAGCCATCTTCAAATTCTCCACCTCTTGAACTGCTACTAGAAGGTTTTGATTCTTCCATATTCTCATATAAATTCTAATACAATGGAACAGTTCAAAAATTGTCAAAACCAGTAGTTTTTAAAAAACACACTTTCTATTTTATTTACAGTTTTTGCTGATCTGTCAATTTTTTCAATACAGCTGCTGCAGACAAAGCTACTGCTAGGTACAGGCAGTTCCCGGGTTACATGGATCCGACTTACATCGGATCCCTACTTACAAACGGGGTGAGGCAACCCCACACTAGCTGCTTCCCCCCAGCAGACCAGGGAGACCTGGAGCGGCTTTTCTCAGCAGACACCTCAGTTTGAGAATAAAGGACTGAGGGTAGTGAGGTGTGGGAGAATAAAACTGAGCTCTGGAGAAATGTTTGGCTAGAGTTTCCCCTACAATATGTACCTGTTCCGACTTACATACAAATTCAACTTAAGAACAAACCTACAGTCCCTATCTTGTACGTAACCCGGGGACTGCCTGTACTCTTTATAAAGGGATTAACCTTCAGGTTCCAAGAACCTAATTTCTTTTGACTTTTTCATCCAAAATTGTAGAAAAAAGCAGCCTGAACTAAAAAAAACCCCAACACCACCACCAACCACTTCCAGTCTTGAGGAAACACAAAAAGCCTTGATCTTAAATGTACTCCCATTTTCCAGTATAGAATAAGCTACCCTCACATTCAGTCTATTAGTGAAAAACAAAATTTTAGAAGTGTCCTTGTTGCTGAGACCAGAAATATAAACAACTGCCCCCAGATCCTCCTCTTGAACTCTACAAGGGCATCCACTAGTGTCTCAAACTTCTTAGCCCTTATCTTTCTCAAAGCAGGGACCTGCATCCCTATTCCTCCAGATCAGGTATTCAGGGGTGCAACTGCCCAACAGGTTTGACCTTAGTCTAGCCCTTCAAGATCTAGCCATGCACCACTAAATTTGGAAACCAGAACTGGATGCAATAATCTGTTGTTGTCTCCACAATGGCAAATACAGAAATAAAAGCTGCACCAGTGACTAGCTAGCCTATACAAATCAAAATACATTTATTTTAAAAGGGGGTAAATGGGGCAAAGAGAGGTGATTTTATTTCTGCATATGGCAATGAGAGACAATAATGGCATACTGCATCCAGTTCTGATTTTCTTTTCTTTTTTACTTTTTAAAATTAATGAGGGAGCTGAGGAGAGCTACAAAGGTCTTTCAAGGACCAGAGAAAATGCCTCACATTCAGTGATTTATAAAGGTCTGCCTGTTTAGCTTAGCAAAAAGGATTGAGAATGATTTGATACAATGTAGAAATACTTTTATGGGGACAAAGATAAAGGGTACCCAAAAGCTCTAATTTAGTGAAAGAGAGATAATAAGAACCAACTAGCTGGATGCCATAGCCAGACAGATTCAAATGAAATCACAGACATTTTTTAAAATAACGAGGGTGCTAAGCTATTTGAAAAACCTACCAAGAGAAGTAGCAGGTACTTTATTTCTTCAAGTCAAGACTAGAAGCCTTTCTGGAAGATATGCTTTAGCCAAACATGTTGCTATGCTCAATACATCTCCAACTGGATGAAATTTAAACAATAGTCTGACTACCTAGATTCCAAAGGCTAAGTTATGATCCCTTGAGCCTTAAAATCCAAGAACAAACTTTTGAGCCATGACTCTTTAGGACTTAAAAGCTGCCCATAATAGTAGTAAAATGGAGACTATTGCCAACCTAAATATGAGAGTTGTGAACACCATTGAGATTATATAGAATTATAAGCAAGATTTTATGCTAAAAGCCTTCTCTCATTTTAAAGAACTGATTTCTCACATGTAGTGGTTAAAGTTGACAGGTTTATTTTGTGAAATACATACCTTAAATTTCTCCAGCTGCCTCACTTTCATTAGAAGTTCTTCTACCTCACCATTTTTTTGTTCTAACATAGACTGCAAGCGTTCTAGCTGCTCAAGTTCTGCTTGAGAACCTTTCATCTGCAGCAGCGTAGCCATTTGTAGCTAAACATCAAGCAAAAACCATACTGACGTTAAGACAAAGAAAACCTGTCAGAATTCATATCCTTATGCAGGTTACTTGGGAAATTGTCCTAACTCAGCAGCTGACATTCACTACAATACTTTTAAAACTGCTTTTCTACTCTTACAAATACAGAAATGGCATTGAGTTATCTCAAATAGCATATTAAATACGCTCTCTTACAATAAAAAAGTTTGTAATATTTGCTGGCCCTGTCCAACCTATCCTGGACTAGTTTTGAAGTGTCCTATATGACCTTATTGGGCATTACCTAGTTACATACTCAGTGACTCCTCTGTAAGCCCAGGTACAATTTAATGAACTGTGTTGATTATATACAAGAAAGCTACACAAAAATATAAAGCTGGAAAAAAAGTGTTAGCCTAAAGAAAGAAATCATTTAGTACACAAAGGAAGCAGATCCAAGAAGATACTAGTGTAGTGATTTAACCAGAGCAGTCAAAATTTCGTTTACCACTCACATGTTCAATGAATAAACTTTAATATCTACCACACGCCTTTCTATTAGAAAGCACAGGAATGATTAAAAAAATTCATTTCAGCTGTAGTCAGAAAGAACACTTAACTGTTCTGTTCACTGAACTGACATGCTTTTGATGTGATTTTCAAAGTACCATACAGACAAAAAAACAAAAAAAACACTACCACACTCCCCACAACTTTCACTGGACGTCTTAGTTATTTTATCAACATCTGCACCATCAAAAAATATCTTCACTACATAACCTATAGAGATGTAAGAGAGTGCAGGCAATCCCTGGGTTACGTACAAGATAGGGACTGTAGGTTTGTTCTTAAGTTGAATCTGTATGTAAGTCGGAACTGGCGTCCAGATTCAGCCACTGCTGAAACTGACCGCCAGTTCTGACTTACATACAGAATCAACTTAAGAACCCTAAGCGTCCCCAAGTCAGCTGCTGCTGAAACTGATCAGCAGCTGATTCCAGGAAGCCCGAGGCAGAGCAACTCTGCCTCGGGCTTCCTGTAGTCAGCGCTGGTCAGTTTCAGCAGCGGCTAAATCAGGACGCCTGGGGCAGAGCAGCTGGGGTGCTGCTGGGTTGCTCCAGTAGCGCCGCTCCTCGGCGCTACTGGACCAACCCAGCAGCACCCCATCTGCTCTGCCCCAGGCGTCCTGATTCAGCCGCTGCTGAAACTGACCAGCAGCGGCTGAATCAGGACCAAAGCAGCTGGGGTGCTGCTGGGTTGGTCCAGTAGCGCCCAGAGCGGCGCTGCGGGACCAACCGGCAGCGCCCCAGCTGCTCTGCCACAGGCGTCCAGAGAAAAGTCTAGTCTGCTGGAGGGGGGGGGGGCGTACTAGCTGCGCCCCCTCCCACCCCAGCAGACCAGGAAGACGCGGGCGGCGGACCGAGACGCACCGCGGTCCCGCCGCCTGGGTCCTCCGCGGCTCTGCTCCCGGTCTCCCTGGTCTGCTGGAGACCAGCAGACCAGGGAGACGGGGAGCAAAGCCTCTGAGGACGCCGGCAGCGGGACAGCCGCGGGGCGTCTGGGCTGTCCCGCTGCCGGCTTTCCCCGCGGCTTTGCAAAGCCTTGGGGAAGCCGGCAGCGGAGCAGCCCAGGCGGCCTGGGCTGCCTCGCTGCCCGAGCCCCTCCGCGGCTTTGCAAAGCCTGGGGAAGCCGGCAGCGGAGCAGCCCAGGCGCGCCTGGGTTGCCCCGCTGCCCGAGCCCCCCCCGCGGCTTTGCAAAGCCTCGGGGGGGGGGGGGTTCGGGCAGCTTCCCTGAGGCTTTGCAAAGCCGCGGGGAGGGGGCGGGGGGCTCGGGCAGCGGCTTTGCTCCGCGTCTTCCTGGTCTGCAGACCAGGGAGACGCGGAGCAGCTTTTCTCGCCCGGAGTACACGGGCGGCGGGACCGCGAGGTCCCGCAGTCCGTGTACTCCGGGGCAGCCCCGTTCGTAACTGCGGATCCGACATAAGTCGGATCCGCGTAAGTCGGGGACTGCCTGTAGTCAATTAGTCAACTACTCAATAAGCCTAGGCTTATCAGATAGTCGAGCTGACTACTCACTTCTCCCCCGTACTTGCTGCCTCTGTTATAGAAGAGAAGCAGGAACTGGTGCTGGGGGGGAACCAGCTTAAAGGCCGGTTTCCCTCCAGCACCGGCTCTATAATATGTGTGGGGGGAGATTGGGCAGGCAGAGGTGTGGGGGAGGCAGAGACCCAGCACGAGCTGGGACTGCTGAGTCCTGCCTCATGCCATGTTCCACACCTATCCCACTGCAGCTCTGCCTTTTTAAATGTAGACAGAGTCTTACTATGTTTAAAAAGGCAGAGCTGCTGCAGGGTAGCTGCGGGACCCGGCGGGAGTCAGGACTCAGTCATCTCAGCTCGCACCAAGTCTGGGGCCTACCCCCACTGCGGCTCTGCCATTTAAACGTAGTAGGAGTCGGGCTGCCTGTGCACCCAGCTCATACTACATTTAAACTGTAGAGCCTTTGGGGCCCCTTATCAACTAATCATGTGCTCAATACAAACTGTATCGAGTACATGATTAGTCAATTATCTGCTTAACATCCTTAATGACCTATAAAGTCAGAAGATCTGTCCTCTACATCCAAAACACTCCATGTACGCATATTAGACATATAAATTAAACTGAAATATAATAAAAAGCAGTAATATGTAATCAGACAACACAGAATAGCAGTGTATATCCTCTATGTAAGAGCACAGGCTGAAAGTGATACTATGGCAAAGGCAGTGAATTGCATTTCACTGGTTTAGTAACAAGTTTTAACAACCTAATACACAGTTATTATCGAACAAGTGTGCATGGAAGTGAGAGGGATAGGAATGAAGACTATATCCAAGGCATGTATTTTACCCAGAAGTAAAAAGAGATGGATAAATGAAGTACATTAACCTTGAAGCCCTTGACGTCAAGTATATTCATTCTTAAGATTTGTAAGAGACACAGAAGCTGGCAGGTTTCTGCTGCTTCATACTTCTTCGCTCTCTTTCTAACCCACCTAATACCATCTACCCCAATTCCTCTTGTTACCCTTACACCTCCCAGCAGGCAGAAAGCTCAAACCATGCTTCCTCTACTCATTTTAGAGCAGAGATAGTCTGCACTGTCGGATTCTATGCCCCAAATATTGCTCCCCATATTGGTTGCCAGGGTAAGGAAAAGGCAGCAGCATTAGCAGTGGAAAGCAATATTTCAGATGTGATAAAGTTAGGGAAGTCAACAACTTTCCACTAGAAGGGTGGCAACAGTGGGTAACCAGAATGCAGGATAGTCCCAAAGCATGCGTTTGCACTACAATTTCCTCTTCCAGAAATATCTGATGCCAACCCAGATAAGGACTATTAGACATAGTAGCATTTGGAATGAATTGGAGAACATTACAATGCAGAGTGAAGTAGAGAAAAATCAAGGAAAAGAACAAGACTAAAGGACATAGAAATAAATAAATCTAGTACCACTCTTTTCCAACTCTAAATTGGCTCCTTCACTTTAAGATAGCCAGAAGCCAGCATTGTTCTAACTCAGGAGGATGCACAAAATTCAGTGTTTAGATATGATCATTTTAAACTGATAAGCGAGATGGGATACTAATAGAGGCTTGAGAAAAGGTCTATTGAAGTATATGACTGAGTAGAGTATTAGGACAGGGATGACAGACAAGCAGAGCAAGAAAGCAAGACATAGTAAAAGCAGCAGGATCAGAGGAAAAACAAAGTGAAAACATGCTCAGATGTTGGCATGACCTGCAATGCACAGGCTGCCAAGCTCTATTAAGGCAGAGATGTAAATGCTTAAAGTACAAATAAGACTCCAACACTAGGGCAAAGGACAACACATGAGCATTATGGGTGATACAAGGACAAATATAGGGTAACCATTTTGCATGCTTTCCAAATTTGTATTGAATGACTGACAGCAGAACAAAAACTGCTATTGCTAATAAAGTAGCTTTAGTCTAATGTTTTATTTGTTGGGAGGACTGAAAATATTTGTTAAGTTGTCAATAAGAGATCCTTAAGAATAAATTAAGCCTTCATGTAATACTGACCTAGATATGGACAAAACCCTCAGACACACACTCTTATTTTTGCATGAAAGTCTACCTGTAATTTTTTTTATCTATAGCCTGTAGAATCAAATTCCTAATGTGGCTTCTCAAGCAGTGTTTTGTCAGACCAAGGAAACCCTGGAGTATTACAATAATGGTCATACCTTCATTCTTTGCAATTGTTCTCTAGTGAATGCATGCTGTTTTTGTAGTGACTGATATTTTACTTTCACACTGATCAGCTGACGTTCCATTTCTGCCCTACGATCCTCCACCTATAGAACATTGTTAACACATTATTACGATGGAAATCATAATGATGGTCAATTGGATGCTAGTGTTTACAATATTAAGGTAAGAACATGAGGTTACAGTCATCACCAGTGACACTTGTGGAAGCATGGCCACAGATTACTTCACGTACCTATAAGGAAGCTAAAACAAATAAACATTGCCCTAAAGAAACAAGGTCAATGGATTATAATAGGGATATTAGCTTCTTGTACTATGGCTATACCAGTAAAGTAACTCCTAAAATCCCTTAGAAATATTGTACACACTAGATTTGCCTATTGACATCAGTGCAAGTTATCATGATATTTTTATATACAAAAAAAAAAAGGTTTCATGCCAGTTACGCTAATGTAAAGGGAGAAGTTGGAACAGAACTACAACATGGCACTTCCATTAATACCAGCTAAGAAGATATGATCCCTGCGGCTGATTGAGTTATCCATTACTTGTGTTTCAACTACTAAGTCAGACAGCCCCATCGGTTAATAACCCAAATACATTAGTGAAGAAAATCCAGCTAAATACTCCTTCCCAATTTAGCATTTTCATTTAGCTTAGTATAGTAGACAAAAATATGCCACCAAGCCTCAAGTTTTTCTAAAGCGGTCCATTCAGTTTTATTAAAAAAAAAAAAAAAAAGGCTAATTTGCACAAACAAGAAGTCAGACACAGGCAAAAAAAATTCCCTGCTTTACGGCCTTTTGCTACATGTCCACTTAAAAAAAAAAACATATCTTGGACATATAGCAGAGATGCCCTGTACTCAAACAGCTAAATACCTAAGGTAATCTTTGAGAGAGTCCTATTTTATACCTTAAAAACACAAATGCATCAGCACTTAGTGTATAACTGAAGATACAAGCTTATAGTGATTGAAGTATTTATGGCTCTCCCCAATAATGTGGTGTAACATACCTCTGCGAACAGAGAATTGCCTTTACTATTAGGGTCCAAAGCCTGAAGCTGTGCATGATCCAGCTGACCCTGAAGTGCCTGGTTAGCTTCACGAGCTTTCTAGATTAAAGCCAGATAAAGAACAGTCAGTAACATGTCTGTATTACAGGTCAGAACTATGTAGTTGACACATTAGGTAGGTGCCTCGTTGTTGATGGAGCTTTACCATTCAGCTCAAGCCACTAGCAGAGTTCTTCCAAAACTGTTAACATACTTTAGAAATTGATTACTAGCAATTTGACAGTTCTATCAAATTAGTTGTCTGTAAGGCAAGTATAGTTAATTCTTCCTTTAGAAGAAAAAAAGCAACATGTTTTAAATTGTACTGTTTTTTTAGGCCACCAGGGTGGATGTGATAAGAGAAGATGCTAGCAAAAAGGTATTATCAGATGATGAATTTTGTTTTTTACATCTGTTTCTCACCTCATTCAAACACTAATGAGAGGAAGTAAGCAATGGAACATAAACAACAGGGAAGGAAGAAGCAGCAGAGTTAATAGTAGAAAAAAGGTAGAAATTGGATGAGCCCTCTATAAAGCCTGGTCATAGAATTCCAGCCTGAAGAAACTCTAGTGCATCTGAGGCAGAGGTCAACATGGCAACATCAAGAGACTAGGGCTCCTTCATTGAAGTGTCCTGCACAATGAAGGTCGCTGACCTGAACAACTTTGTTTCCTCTCACACAGAAGCATAACTTTCAAGTGTTCTCTATCAGGATTCCATGCAAGGAAGGACAGGAGTCTAATGAGCAAGCACAGAAGCCTGATTATCATGTGAAGTCCCTTATCAGGCTGCAGCGTTGTGGGAAGTAAGCCTGTCTCACTTGAGCGTTCCCTATACCAGACTGAATAATGAATTGCCTCCCTCCTGGAAACAGCATAAGGAAGTAACCCATACACCCCAACCATGCCAGGCCTCAGCTGCAGGCAGGTTTGCAGGGCTGCAGTTAGACATGGAAGCACTGGGATGAGCCTTCTCTACCTGCAGCTCTACAAACCCACCTGTCCCTGGGACTATACAGGAGGCAAGGGAATGGGACACTTACAGCCTCAGTCAATGGAAAGTCCCTGCCAAAGTCCTGGCTCTGCAGGCTGAAAAGGAAGTGGGAACGGATGGACGGACTGTTAAATATTCATTGCAGAATACAAACTACACCATTATTTATCCATTTCAAGTGTTAGGAATCTAACCAGCGTCCATATAAACAACTCAAAGCAAAGAAATGCCTCACAGGGAGTGCATCTAAGCTACATAGCACAAATTGCGTAGCTTATTTCGAGGTAATTTCAAAATGCTTAGTTTGAAATTTGGCGTTATCTACACAGCGCTAAATTTCAAAATAAAAAGTGCTATTCTGAAACGTTCCTTAACTCTCACGGAACAAGGTTTACAAGGACGTTGGAATAGCAAGCCTGTTATAGTTTGAAATAATGGGCGCACTCAAAAGACGCAGAATAGCTATTTCGGGATACTTCCACCTTTGAATGTCTATCAGTTTGTGCACAAACATTCTAGAACAGTGTTTCTGAAAGTGTACCGCGGAAGCACTTTAGCTGGCTGCCCCAGTTTATGTACCGGCGCCACCGCCATGGAGCCTCGTGGCTCCCATTGGCTACGTTTCAGCCTTTGCGGATAAGGGGAGCCACGGGAAGCGGCGTGGGCCGGGCCACTGCTTCCCATAGTTCCCCTTGGCTGCAAAGGACAAAATGAAGCCAATGGGAGCCACGATGCTGGCACATAAACTGGGGCGGCTAATTAAAGTGTTTCTGAAAGTGTTTCTGTGGTACACTTTCAGAAACACTGCTCGAGGACAGTCTAAAAAGAAGCCATGTGACGGCTGTACAGTTGCAAGATTGATGTGGCCTAGTAAGCATAGGAAGTAATAAAAGTGTAAATAATATGGTAAAGGGGCATAGGGATTTCTCCTCATGATAAAGGCGCATATCACAGTTTTAAAATCCATATCCTAAAACAAGTAGTAGATATCTTCTGGAAAAATGCAAGTGATAATAAACCATCAAGGACATCATTGTAAGTTGATCTAGAAGCAGCTTGTCACCTAGAACAATTAAATTTTGTACTCAAGTGAAACACTGAATAAATGGTCAAAAGAACTGACATTTTGTATTACAGCCAGTCCCCGGGTTACGTACAAGATTGGGACTGTAGGTTTGTTCTTAAGTTGAATTTGTATGTAAGTCGGAACTGGTACATATTGTAGGGGAAACTCTAGCCAAACATTTCTCCAGAGCTCAGTTTTATTCTCCCACACCTCACTTCCCTCAGTCCTTTATTCTCAAGCTGAGGTGTCTGCTGAGAAAAGCTGCTCCGCATCTCCCTGGTCTGCTGGGGGGGGGGGGCGCGCTAGCTTCGCGTCTCCCTGGTCTGCTGGGGGGAAGCAGCTAGTGCGGGGTTGCCTCATCCCATTTGTAAGTAGGGATCCAATGTAAGTCGGATCCATGTAACCCGGGGACTGCCTGTATATCTTTCAACTGTTTTCCCAGGTCCCCATCTTTGTCGTCTCAATGGACCATGGTCCTCAGCCAAATTCTCTCTCAACCATGATCCAGAATCAGCATATTAACAGTAGATGCTCTTTATCTCCAGAAGCCCCACAAACTACATCAACAAACTGAGATGCCTCTTGTTTTCTTGGATAAGATGTTAATTTCAACCTCTAGGAGCTCAAAGAAAAAGAAAAAGCTGCTCTCTCAAAAGTTTATGGACACAACTTAATGCCTCAGATGATAGTATAAACCATGGGAAAAGCCAGTATCAATACATGGTTGATATTTTCAAAGGTGTTTACGAGAGGTACAAATCTCTCCCATTAATTTTCACTGAAAATATTTGGTCTCCTAAATTGACGCTACACAAAATAATTGCATGTAGAAATAATTGCTTTGCTGAGAAAATCCCTTTACTCAAGTCTCTAACTCTAGATACATAAAAAGGTACTCATGGGAAGTGCTGCATCATTAACAACCAGGCAATTGTTAATAAACCCTTGGCATTTTGATTCTCATTACCACCTCTGCATGCAAAGTGGTATTTTGATAGCAAAGTGGTATTTTGATATCTGAGGTTATGCTACTTAAAGCTATAGGCACAGTACCTCTAATGCATTGTAGTAAGAAACTATTTCTTTTTCTGTCTCTTCTTTTTCCCCCTGAAGGCGTTCCAACTGGTTGCGCAGGTTGCTGTTCGCAAGTTCTAGTTGTTCTTTACTGTACTGTAATTCATTCATTTTCTCTTCAACACTGGCCTGTCCCAAAAACAAGAAGCAGCAAATCATTTTACTTCTATTTTCTATTTCTCATCAGTAGTTAGGTACTTTGGCACCAATCCAATTTTTTTCCAGGGTAGCCTGTTCAAAATAAAACAAAACAAAACAAACAAAAAAACCACCACACTTCTCACTGCCCCCTCCAGTGGGTAAGATCCCCCCCCAGCCATCATTTAAATAACCATATTAGTATACCAGTTTATTATTAAGATGCAGAATACTGTTCATGACTTTCTAAAACTATAAATACAGGAGGAGCTATATATATATATATATATATATATAAAAAAAAATGTCTTCAAACATTAATTTCAATGTATGAACATTCACTGCTAAATTATTAGTCACATACCTTCACACTTTCAAGTTCCGTTAGCTCAATCTGGAGAGTTAACATTTCTGAAGACATGGTTTCATGTACACGTTCAGACATCATGTGCAATTCTTCCGATTTAGCAGTAATGATTGCCTTCTGATGCTCCACTTTGTGCTTTAGTTGTTTCTCACTGAGTCGAGTTTCATCTAGGTCTGCTTTCAGCTTCTCCAACTTAAAGACACAATAGTTAAGCAATGGATATTACAGAAATTGCCAGAGCCCCAGGCACAACTAACAGAATATGCCAAAGACTGTGAATGAGGGTAGGCCAGCGGTTCTCACCCTTCATTGCACCGTGACTCCTGGGACTTTCTGATAATAAACACTACTACATGACTTCAGAAAGGGAAACCAAAGCCTAAGCCCTGCCACCCCCGGGTGGGAGAGCCAAAGCCTGAGCCCCATTGCCCCAGCAGAGGTACCATAACCAGAGTCCTAGGGCTTCAGCCCCAGGCAGGGGGCTTGTAACTGAGCACCTCTTGCCCTGGGTGGTGGGACTCGGGTTTCCACTTTGGCCCTGGCAAGTCTAATCCAGCTCTGGCAATCTCATTAAAATGAGGTCACAACCCACTCTGGGTCACATCCCACAGTTTGAGAACTACTAAGGCAGACTTTACAAAAATTGTAATGTGGGTATCTGCTAACCAAGTAAGCATATTCCTGACCCAAGAAGATGGATACAAGAGATATAAGCTCTCTCAAGTGGCTATGTAAACACCCACAGGAACGTACCAAACTCCCATAAAGATAAAACAAGTGACAAAAATGGATAAGGATATTTTGTTCCCATTACCAAATACGAGAATAAAAGGTGGTAACTAACAACATCTGGAGTGTAATATCTAACTTGTTTGTATCAAAGCATCAAAGGAGAAGGCATAAGAAGGATATCTTGTATCAACCTACAGGGACAATATTACATTATGTTGATTAAGCTGCTATGTTGCCTTAGGTGTACATCTCTTAGCATACCGCAAAGCACAGTTCTAGTGCCCTGGCTAATGTCAACAATAAACCTGGTCCTCACCACCAAACCAAGCATGTGGTCTTTATAAGTGACATCAAGGTCTGCTGAATCAATACGCTGCACCTTCTGCTAGGACATAATGTACCGTTTCTGTAAAAGACTATCATGAAGCCATCCACATTTTCTTGTGAAGACATTCTATCTAAATTGCACATTGCCAACAAATAGCTGGCTTGAGTAAACTGCAGAACACACACCTATCTAGAACCAGCAACATTCGTTTAAATATTGCTGATATTTTCCTCCTGAAATTCTAGGCGGCCTGTTGTCTAAGTACTAGCTGCTATTACTATAGTACTGTAAAGTTTCACTGAAAATAAGTAAATGGTCGCAAGTGTTGACAGCTAATTGAATTCTACAATTTTCAATATAGGTATCAAATACAAAGGGAAAAACTGGCTGCACACTTGAACCATTAATTGATTTCTTAGGGTAACAGTAGCAGTTACTACTTCAAGAAAAAAACTATTCTTCAAAATCTGGCAAATATTCCTTTATATGCATGTCATCAACATTTAACAATTCATTACATCCATTTCCCAAACCTTGTTTTTAAGTTGGCTGATTTCTTGTCCATGGATTCTTTCAAGTTGTTCTCGCTGTTTGTCCAGCTGTATATTTTGTTGCTGCTTCAGAGCATCACATTCAAAGCTCAAGCTCTCTAACATTCTATTCTTGAGCTCCACTTCTCTTTGAAGTGAATACTTCTCTTGTTCATATTTCTGAAAGACAAATGTGATGTTGATAAGTGTTGGCATCTTTTTCAGGAGCTCCTCAGGTATTGGTTTATTTTAATGCATTTAGACTCTAGATAGCCAAATACTAATAACTAGAACTTTAACTGCAGCTGACCAGTCTTTTTCAAAAGTCATCAATTGCTTAATGAAGCTTTTCATATTTGTGTTACATGAAACAGGAATCCACCCAGCATTTTTCTATAATTTATTTGCTAACTCCTATTTTCCTCTAATTCTCAAGGCTGACTGCAGAGTCCCCCACCCTCAACATCTCATGTACCTAAGTTATGTTAACGTTTGGGCACATCACTCATTAATCATCTTGTGATATCAACAATAAACTGTCTAATAAGGTAAGGAGCATGAACACAACATAAAGTGCTTTAATGTACTGTTAGTATTTAACAGTCATTTAAAAATCTGAGCTTACATGTCCTGTTGCAGCTATTAAGAAAGAATTATTCAGATGTTTACTGTAGATCAAATGTTTTCACAGCTGTTAAATAAACTGATTTGAAAGTTTGGTAGATACCACGACATAACAGATACAAGTCCCATTTAACATTCCCGCTTCCAGTGCTAAGAACCATCTCAGTGGCTTATTAGAAGACTTCCAACATAGAATAATAGTTAACTATAAAGGAGAGATTGGGTTTCATTTCTATGCTTTCATTCAGGTGGAAATTTGGAAAAAGTTTCCTATTCCACAGGGATTATATAAAGCCTAAACCAATGGAATCTAATGAGACAGAATGACAAACATGACTCCAGAATAAATGAGAAGAATTAGGCTTCACCCAGCTGGATAGAATTCTACAGATATTGGAAAAGGTCAATTTCAACTGACTTTAAAAACTGACAACACTAAAATATCCATCAGTAACATCTGGTACAAGTTAGGCCTCGTCTCCTCCCACTCTTACTCCTACATGGATCACGAGTCACCTGCCCAGTGGCTGCAGAGAACCTTCTGTCATGTGAGAGAGAGCAAGGGTGGAACTGCAGGGATGTTGATGCTGAATTCTAGGGATGTGAACAACTAGTCCAACAGTCAACTATGCAATAAGCAAATGTAGTCAACTATGCACATAGTAGTCAACTAGTTGTCCCCCCCCCCCCCCACACACACACCTGGTTGCTGTCTCTATCAGAAAGATGCAGCAAGGGAGATGGGAGGTGGAGGGGATGCTTCAAAGAGGCAGTGAGTGGAGACCGGGGCCTGCTGGGGAGTCCCCAGGCTGCACATGTAGTTTCAAAGTGGCAACGCTGCGTGGACACAGGGATCAGTCCCTACCTGATCCCAAGCTCCACAGGGTGCTGCCACTTAGAAACACCATGGGGAACACGACGCCAGTGGGAGACTGCCCTGCTGGGGGCCCCGTGCTCCCCGCATCACTTTCACCTTTGAAGGGTAGCAACAGCCCTGGGGATGTTTGACTGTTGCTACACTTCAAAGGCGGAGGCGCCCTTATCGACTAGTCAATGCAAATTGCGTCAACTAGTCAATTAATCGAAATGTAATATCTCTACTGAATTCCTGCAGGCACAACATGCAGTAAAGATGGCAAGGAAAGAATAGATCCCAGCCAGGACCACAAGAAGGAAGAATAGCCCTGGCAGCGGAGGAGACCACCCCCATTGCAGGAGGAATACCAGCTAATTCGAGTTAGGGCTGTAAATCGGACTTCCATTTCACTGTCGCGTGTAGACACAGGCAGTTACTTCGGGCTAGTGAATTTCTAAAATGGCGACCAGCTGGGAACATGCAAATCAAGTGCAGGATATTTAAAACCCAGGCTTGATTTGCAACTTCGGTATGCTTCATTTGCCTCCCTACTTCGAAGTAGGGGGCAAATGTAGACATACCCTGCTTTACCAAGCCAGGTCTGTAGCAGTCCTGCACCTCTCTCCCCAACACCTTGTGCTGAAGTGTCTTAGGTATATTTGCCATACTGGGAGCCCCATTCTGCTTTCACAGCTGCCCTAATCCTCACCCTCTTAATTTTCTGCAGCTGTAAAAACTGAAGTACTTAAAATCATAAAGAGTGTTAAATGACACTAAAGTTACAAAAAATAAAAATGTTCTGCCAAACTTAAGTAGATTAAAATAATAACATAAAACTCCACCTCAGTTTTGGTGCTCAATTCATTCTGCAGCTGATCTAACTGAATCTGCATCTCATTTTGTTGCTCCAGTATATGCAAGCCATACTGTGCTGCCTTTTTCCGCTCATCTTCTGCTTCCTTCAGTTGGCGACGAAGATTAGAAACTGCTTCTGCCTCCATTTTTCTTCTCTCACTGCAACTTCTTTTAAAAGTCTGAACATGCAAGATGAGTGAACAAATTTAAAGTCATCATTAAAACAAAGCTTAACATGAAAAACTAAAGTTTCTGACTAAAAAGAAATGAACATTCCATCTCAACATTCCAATAGGTATGGACTAGGTGTAGTGGATTTTGAAGAATAAAAAGAACTAACACTGCACATTTAAAAAAGTAAAAAGCAAGATAAACACTTCCATTTTATAACACCGGGATGGCCAGCCTCAAGCAAAATAAAATGCAGTGACAAGATTCTGAAAAGGGCTGCTGAAAAACTGGTAAATTATTTAATCAGTTGAAGATGAGAACAAACAGCTAAATCCTCAAGTGCAGAAGTTGTGAAGCCAACATGAACTGGAAACTAGCAAGTAGGCTTTGAAGTTTATTGCTGTTCTGGGACAGCCAATTAATTAAAAGATTCTATTAAGAACCTACACAATTTTGAGCAAACAAGTCTGCTAATGCTGCTTCTTCCTCACAAGATGTGAATACAAATTATTTTCTAGTCTTGCACAATAAATGCAGATGCCACAATTACATTATGGATTACACTCATTTTTTTTTAAAAATGGTGTTTATTAAAGTGGAGACAACTCCTTTGTGGAGAATTGTATGTCTCCTGCTCTATGGGTTTACCCACATTCTGCTTTATATTTCATGTTATGGAAGTCTCAGATGACAACCAAGAACACACTGTTTGATTTAAGAACACTTTCACTGCAGATCTGACAAAAATACAACAAAGGCATCAATGTGAGATTTCTAAAGATGGCTACAGCACTTGACAACATTTAAGAACCTGAATTACCTTCCAAAATCTGAGAGGGACGAGGCATGGAACATGCTACCAGAAGTGTCCAAAGACCAACACTACGATTTGGAAACTATGGAATCTGAACCACCAAAAAAGAACATCAACCTTGTGTTGGTAGCATCTGACTCAGATGATGAAAATGAATACACGTTAGTTTGCAATGCTTTGGATCTTTACAAACAGAACCCATTATCTGCATGTAAATGCCCTCTGAAGCGATGGTCAAAGCATGAAGAGACATACAAATACTTAGCACGTCTGGCATAAACACCTTGCAATACCAGCTACACCATCACGTAAATGCCTTGTTTTCAATTTCAGGTGACATTGTAAAGAAGAAGCAGGCAGCACTATCATAGCAACTGGCTGAACAAATAGGACTGAGTGTAAAACGTTAGAGCCTACATGTACTACTTGTTTTGTTTGAGTGCAGTTATGTAAAAACACCAAATTGCACATTCATGATAAAGAGACTGCACTACAGGATTTATAACGTGAATTGAAAAATGCTATTTCTGTTTTACAACACAAATATTTATAATAAAAACATACAGAGGGTACAGTGTTCACTTTATTCTGTTGCAATTAAAATCAATCTGAAAAAAAATCCACAAATATTTACATAAATGACATTCTGGTTTTAATCTCACAATCAATCAATCAATTTTTAATCTTTTGACAGCCCTAATTATAATCATGTTTCATCTTGTACAGGAATGTTTGAAATACAACACCCCTAACCGGGAGAAGCGGGGGGAGGGGTTTAACTTGTACCTACATAAGAAGTTCAGATTGGAAGTTCAGACTTATCTATAGTAAAAAACTTTCTAACTAAAAAAGTTACTCTGAACTTATTCTACTTCCATTCCATGACTCCATTAACTTAATTCAGTTATCTAGAGCTGCCCTTTGTAATGCTTTTGTTACATTTAATTTTACTGACATATTAGGGACAAAATTGTGCCTAGCACCAATTTTACATTTTGAACATTACAATTATTGAGTAAACACTGAAATACAAGCCATTTCTAATATTCTGTTTGATACATTCATACTGTAATTTATTTGAGTCCAACTAAAGAATCTCAACCTTTGACTTTATTTCATTTTTTTCAAAAGTAGGTTGGATTCAGTGAACATCTCAGGACAAATACTGTCTGTGAAGGCCAGAAAAGAGTATCTGGGTTAATACTTGGGTCTATTATTCAGTGGCCTTGTTTTGTAAGATAGAAGAGAAAGGCATACAAATTAAAGAGCCAAGTAAAGCTGTTAATGAGATGCTGTATGCCAAACTACACATTTAATCTATCTGTGTTGCCTGCTATGCATACCATCCATTTAGGGTGGAGACCAACATCATAAGAGAAAGAAACAGTATTGAGAACAGAAATGCTGCCAGATGTCCTGAAACTACTAGTCAATTTCAAGTTAGAAGTGTCTCTCCTCTAAATTGGCACAATAAGGTTCCATAATTATCGCTCAATTATATATGTATAAACTTATCTTAACACAGTTGTATCAACTCGTCTTTGGACCAATATAAACTGCTTTACTTTTAGATGATACTGGAACATTAAGTCTCACTATCATATTTTAAAGGCTAGAAGGACTATTATGATAATCTCATCTGACCTGCCTAATACAGGCCATATAACATCAACCAATATATTTCTCCATTAAGTAGATAACTTCTGCCTATAGCATCTCTCTTCTAGAAAGAAGCAGTTTTTATTTAAACACTTCTAGTAAAAGAAGCCACCACACCTCCAAAGAGGCCGGAGAAAGGCTGTTCTCAGTAGTGACGGATGGCAGAACAAGGAGCAATGGTCTCAAGCAGCAGAGGGGTCGGTCTAGGTTGGAAATTAGGGAAAAGTATTTCAGTAGGAGGGTGGCAAAGCATCAGAATGGGTTACTTAGGGAAGTGGTGCAATCTCTATCCCTAAAGGCTTTTAAGTACTGGCTTGACAAAGCCCTGACTAGGATCATTTAGTTGGGACTGGTCCTGCGTTTAGCAGGAAGTTGGACTCGATGGCCTCCTGAGGTCTCTTCCAACCCGATGATTCTATGACCATGCACAGATTTGACTGACGAAAAACAAACATTTTAAGGGCCATTCTGAAGGCTTCTATTTCATAAGACTACGATGTATAAAACAAGCTAAATATAGTTCACTGCCAACGTTTCATCTGAGCTCAGCATTTTATGTGCATAGTTACATGCAGTCCCCCCACTCACTGCACTGCCACCTCCCACTGGAGGCAGGTGGCTCCGCAGTGGTTACACATTTACCTAAATAAATGCATTTTAACATCCCTATTTCATACAAGCATTGTTTTAGACTTTTCCATTAGATGATGCAAAACACATCTGATTATTCAAATAGTCGATAGAGCACCTCCCTCTGATGACCCCGGGCTCCATGTGGCACTGCCGCTTTGAAACGCCATGGGGAGCCCAGCGTCAGGTTCCATGTGGCGTTTCAAAGCAGCAACACTGCACAGAGCCTGGGGTCAACCGCGGAGTCCCCAGCTGATCCTGGGCTCCATGCGGCACTGCCGCTTTGAAATGCCACATGCAGTCTTTGCGATAGAGGCAGCGGGGAAAGGAGGGGGAGAGGAGCGTGCGACTAGTCAACTAGCCAGTCAACTATCCAATAAGCATTTGCCTTTCTGATAGTATCAGAGGGGTGGCCGTGTTAGTCTGAATCTGCAAAAGCGACAAGGAGTCCTGTGGCACCTTATAGACTAACTGAAGTGTAGGAGCATAAGCTTTCGTGGGCAAAGACCCACTTCGTGACATGCATCTGACGAAGTGGGTCTTTGCCCACGAAAGCTTATGCTCCTACACTTCAGTTAGTCTATAAGGTGCCACAGGACTCCTCGCCCCTATCTGATAGTTGACTTGTACTTCACATCCCTAATCCTATTTCCTAATAATCCCAATTCTTTCTATTCAAGTTATTTAGGTACAGATGCCATCTCAGGATTGGTCCTGAGTGAACAAGATAAACCTGCTATACATTCAAGTTACGTTCAAAAACAGGTGTATAGCAAAATGATATAAAGCAGGGATTTTTTTTCCCACGGCTGATTTCCATTTGTACCATTTTTTTTTCCATGCAGTGTAAGAGCAGGGAATGGGAGGACTTGTAACGAATCAGTTCATATAAACATCAACGACAGTAGTGCGGAATTGACGTCTACTGGGGCGACTTATAGTGGATACACCCTGTATTTTAATCTAGTTGGTACTGCTAGGTAAATAAACATTTACAGTGGGATTGGGAACAGTTGGAGGAAAGTGAATGAGAACAAATTGGATTCCTAAAAGGCTTATAGTCTATTTATCTACCAAGTCTGAGGCTCATTAGTCTTAATTGCTTTTGAAAACATAGGCAAGCAGCCTGATAAGAGAAACATATGGCTAAATGGCTAACAGGTTAAGTGCAGTATAATCATCTGGAAGAGCATCACAAGTTGACATACCAAGAATTAACTATTAACAGTGGATAAATTAAAAGCCATTTGTGGGGGATTTTAATACCATAAAAAGCAGGTATCCCATTCTTCAGTCTGTTTTATAAGTCATTAAAACACTAAATAATGTTTACAGTTGCTCCTCACCGCTACACCAAAAGAACCAATAATATCAAAACCTAACTCGCAAGCAAACCCTCACCACCTTCCTAAATGTGCACACCCATGTAAATGATGGCACTGCTGTTGACAAACTCTTATTCTTCTTTTGCATTCTACAAAAATGCTTGTCTCAGTCTGGTGGCAGCAAGTTCTACAAGTTTAGTTTTTACAAAAGATTTCCTTGTATTAGGTTGAAACTGATGCCTTTCCATTTTATTACATCCCTTCCTCTTGATTTTTTTTTCACATAAATACCTATATAAGCCACAGAACTGCCTTTGAAATAAATAAAATCTTACAGAGCAAATATTGAGGTAGAGAAATTAAACTGTGGACAGAATTGGAAACAATCCAGGACTACCTGTTTTTCCTTTATAGACAGTGTATCATAACATGTGTTTTGTCACTTATAACCTCTACATCTGACCATAAAAAGCAAAGACTCACTCATACAAGAAAGTTACTGATGACTAACTAGAAATATAGGTGGTCTCCAGTGATATTTATTAAGAGATATTGCTATTATTGGCACAATATCAGATATGATTTTATACTTATATACAGGATCGTTTTTCCCAACTTTCTTGTTCGATGTTAATAAATGAATTACAACTAACAGCTTGTAGGCTGTCTTCATAAAGGAAAAAAAATACGATTGAAAGTACTACAGAAATGCATCTTATCCTATATTCTAAAAAAACCCACCGCTTTTTGAGTGAGAAAATGTTTCTAACTCACCTTTATCCTCAATGTCCAACTTTTATTTAATTTATATGAATAAAGTTTCTGCTCATAGTTCAAATTGGTCAGAATCAGACTTTTCTCCGCACTCCTTTCAGGTCTGTTGCTGCCTTTTGGAAATGCAAATTAGACTGAAACTGCATGGAAATGCAAATCCCATCCAAATCCCATTTGAAGCAGCTGTCAGCTAGTACAGGGACAGCAAAACCACACAAGGCTGCCAAGGGGCAGACTCTATCCAGCACTAGTCACCACTGAGTAAAGAACAGAATGCTGTATCCCTGGCTCTCTATTCGCCACACAAACACAATCTGCAAATGTCAACCTAACCCCTACACACTTTTAGATCCTGAGAGGGAAGGTGTTAAGAAAGGCAAAGGATAACCATAAAATAAAATCTAGACAATTCAGAGGGAGGGAAGAGAAGAGTAAAACATTTCAGGGGCAATATCATCATAAGACTGAGTTGCCATAACAGCCAGTGCTGGGAGGAGGGAGAATTGTGACATTTTGCTGCTGCTTGAGAGAACAGAACAGCACGGACAATGACATGCATGTTTATCACTTAAACTGGCATCTACAGTTTCAGGAGCTTTTACCCATGATCAGCTGCCAAAATGTTACACATCAAGGTCACTGTCTACACTAAATCATATTCAATCCATGAGGTTAATAAAACTATTCAAGGTCATGCTAAAATACTTGTATAGTTATATAGTAAACACAAGCTTACGGTTTAGAGTAACAGAAGCCACGAGAACAGCAAATTTATTCAGCCGCTATTAGGGATGTAAAAAAGCGTGTAATTTGTTAATCATGTAGTCAACAAAAATTTTGTCAACTACATGATTAATTGATAAGAGTTAGAACTGCAAGCACTCAGTTACAGTTTGTGCTGGGTCCGGCAACTACCCCTGCTCAACTCTGCACTAAGAGTAATCTAGGAGCCAAGCGGGCAGGCAACCCATCTCAGCCTCTGCTCCCACCAGGTCCTGGGACCTACCCCACTGCGGCTCTGCAATAAAAGTAATTTAGGTGCCGGAGTGTAGGCAGCCCACTTCAGTGCCAGCTCCTGGGGCTGGTGCAAGCTGGGATTGAGGTAGGCTGCTTACCAGCACCTAAATTACCTTTATTGCAGAACAGCAGTGGAGTAGCTCTCACTGAGCCAGGTTGCTGTCAGCTGTCTAACAAGTTCCCTGGCAGAGTTGCCGGGTGTGGATGGCATGTGTAGTGTCAGGAGCATTAACCAATAGGTTTTTGCTTATTGGTTAATCATTTAACCAACTACACTTATTACATCCCCAGCAGTTATATGGCAGAACTCTGAGCAGCAGCTGAGTAGCATGAGTTCTGTCTACAGTTTCTGGAGGAGAGCAAGAGAGCATCTGTTTTCAAAGCCACAAGGACTGAACTTGTTTTTAAACAAAATCCTACACCACCTTCATTTCCCCTCACTTCACTGTTTTTTTCAAGCTGTGTGGAAAGAAATCTGCAGCCCACTCCCATTCACAGCTCTTAGAAGCTACAAAAACTTTAGTAACTTACCTAAAGTAATGCTTCTTTGAAAACAATTTTTAAAAATATTTTTTACACCTGAATATTAAAAAAAAAACCTTAATGCTAGACTGATGCAACCCACATCCAATTTCTTTTTTTATTCTTATCTAGCAGATTTACCCAACATTGTTCAGGTCCTTAACTATTTTTTAAATAAAAGGAATGATTATTGAATTTACTGTATTTTTAAAAAGTGTTATTTTTATTAAGTTAATTTTAGTAAATTTTGTAAATGGGAATTCCATGAAGTGTATTATTTTATTAGTCTCTTATTATTTATTAACTCATATTTTTCACTATGTTTTAACAAAAAAGGACTATAATCAATTTGATTTCCAAAAACGTTTTCTTCTATTTTTCAAACCTTAAGCACTGATTTAAAGCACTACTCCAAATTTCTCTGTTTTATTTTTTTTTCCTGTAAGGTTTATTGAGAAGCAATCCTGTGTCAGGTTCATCCTATTTTTCTGGCTCATCTTAGTTCAGTCTCTTTCAACATTTGCTGTAATGTCAATTTTGAGGATTGTTCTCGATTTGGTGATACTGTGTCTTTTAGGTCTGGTTTTATGAGAAGCAATCCCATTCTAGGCACATCCCGGTTTCCTGGCACAACCAAACCCTTACATTGCTTTAAGAGGAAGCAGTGTATCTATCTCTTACAGTTTAGGAGGAGTTCCTGATCAAACAAACTCTCCTGCCTGCCTTGCTCCTAATACACTTTAAACGCAGAGTCACAGTGGATGTAGGTCCAGGACACAGTGAAAGCCAGGACTGAGCTGGGCTGCTGGCCAGCCTGCTAAAAAAAAACTTACTGGCAAGTGGTGGTGGTGAAATGTATGCAGTCTATAGCATTAACCTATACGCTTTTGCTTATCGATTGACTACATCATTACATCCCTACTCTATATACAGGCCATCCTCACTATACGTCCAAGATACGTTTAAAAATAAAAAAATCCCTTGGACTTATAGCCTAATAACTTAAAGCAGGGAATATTTTTCCCACGGCTGACTTCCATTTCCACAACTTGGGTTTGGGGATTTTCTGCGCAACTTAAGAATGGGGAATGGGAGGACTTATTAGTTCCTACAAGAGTCAACATCTTTAGTGCGGCTGTATGCCAGGGATACCCTATAGCAGATAACAAGGATGTTAAAATGTGGTTAAGTAACCATGTAACTTCTGAAAATTTCAGCAGTTACATGCGGGGCAGCAGTCAGCTACCCAGGAGCATACCAGCTTCTGCATGCCTCCTCCCCACCCTCCCAGACCTGCTGTTGCTGCGCGGAGGAGGCAGGGGGGCAGGCGGCTCTCTGGGAGCCAGTGCACACACAGGAAGACAGCTTTTAAGCCAGCTACCTGTGCATACTGGGAGCCTGCATGTAACCATGATGTTAATCGATGAGCTCAGGCTCATCAGCTAACCATATACATGGTTACACTATCACATCCCTAGTACATAATAGTAATAACAGGACAGAGTGCAAAGTCAAATTACCTTCTGATTGTTGTATAGCACCTCTATTCATAATAATTAATCCTCTCCAGATATTCCAGCCACTTCCTTCAATTTAACAAGAGACAAAACATCCTAAGGATTAGGAATGTTAGATAAATTTTATTTTAGTAATAATGTAGCTGAAAAAAAAATGTTAGTTATTAAAATACTCCCTGGGGGTGGCACCGACAGTCAGTGCACTCCAGCTTCCAGCTCAACTCCAGAGAAGTCCCTGCCTTGCTGCCTGTCTGTGATAGGAACCAGTTTAAAAATCTGCTCCCCATGCAGACCAGTTCCCAGCTGCGGTCCAGTGCTGCTGCCTCTGAAACAGAAGCAGCATCCCCTCTCTGCTGGGGAGTAGGCTCAGTCTCACCACAGACAGACACTGCTCCAGCACCCTGCCTGCTCACCTCCCCTGCATTGCTGCCTCTGTGGGAGGCAATGGGGGCAATCAGCTCTGCAGGAACCAACCTGCATGTGGAGCAGGTTTAAAAGCTGGCTCTCCATGGATACTGGCTTCCACCTCCCCAAGGCATATCCATTAATCATTTAAACAACCATGTGCTAACATCCCTTGTAAGGACAAGTTTACTTCCCACAGTAACTGCTGTTGTCACCTATCATACTTGCCAGTCTCTCTAGGCCAGTAACATTTTCATAAGTGCCCTATTGACCTGGAAGCCAAAAACCCACTTTTGGATGTTGCTTCTTCAGAACAATGACTCGTAACCTTTCCAAACTACTGTACCCTTTCCAGGAATCTGATCTCTCTTACATACTCCAAATTTCACTTCCCTTAAAAATTACTTGTTTACAAAATTTGACATAAAAATACAAAGGTTAGACAGAATGGGTAGGAATGGCGTCTCTAGCCTCTGTTTCTCTGGAAGTGGGTGATGGGAGGGATCATGTGAAGATTACCTGTTGTGATCCCTTCTTCTGGGACATCTGGTATTGGCCACTGTCGGCAGACAGGATATTAGGCTACATCAGTGGTCTCCAATCTTTTTATGACAGAACAAGCCAAGATCTACCGCCCCACCCCTTCCTCTCGATTCTCCTCCTCTCCATCACTTACTATCCCCAATCCTTATACTGCTGCTTTTTTTCCCACAATTCTTCTGTAGGAAGAGGTTTTTCCAACATTTGGCCTGTCTAAGCTGGACCAAATGTCAGAAAAACCTCTTCTTTTGGAAGCCCCCTTATTCCTCATGGAAAGAGGAATATAGGGGTTACCGAAAGAGCACGTTTGCTCTTCCACTAAAAAAAGCAGAACAAATGCGTCCCTGGATGCAGAAGAGTTTTTCTGGGATATCTCCGGAATCCGGAAAAACTCCTGCAGTCTAGCCTTACCCTCGCTGGGTTGAAGCAGAATGTGTAGGTTCTGGGGTGGGAATGAGGGATTTGGGTGTGGGTAGGGGTGAGAGATGCAAGCTCTGGGAAGAAATCTGGATACAGAAGGAGGTGGAGAAGGGGATGCTGGGTCGGGGAGGGGGCTTCAGGCGGGCCAGTGTTGGGGGTCAGATGTAGGATTAGGGTACTAAGCAAGCCACAGGCTTGTGAATAGGAGGGTGCAGGAATTTGGGTTAGAGTAGGTGAGGGGCAAAGGGCAGGGGATTCCAGTGTATGATAGGTTCAGCTCGAGGGTCTGGGGGAGGGGGAGTGCAGGAGTGTTATGATGCTGTGGGCAGACGGGGGCTCGGCCCCAACTGGGGGTTTGTTGGCCAGGCTTCATTTTTAAATAAAATACTATGTCAAACACAAAAAGTTTCTGCGTTGTCTTTATTTATGAGAAGGGCAGGGAACCTGTTTTGAGTCAGGGATCACTGACCCACAGAAAAGTCAGTTGGGACCACACAAGTGAGATGCAAAATAAAAACTCCTCCAAACCCCCCACAAGCCTCACTAATGTGGCCCCAACTGTGCTGATGGGAGTAGGGCACATGGTATTGGGGAAGGGTGCCAGGAGGTACTGGGACAAGGGACAGGGTGCTTGTAGGTGCTGGGGAAGGAGACTAGGTGCCAGGGCAGGGGAGAGGGTGCTGGGGCAGGGTGCCAATGGGTGCTGGGTAAAGTGACAGGGGGCTGGGGCAAGTGACAGGGGGCTTGTGGGTTCCGAGGCAAGGGTCTGGGACAGAGGATGGGGTGTCAGTGGAGGCAAGGGACAGGGTGCTGGGCTGGGGACAGGGTGCCAGTGGGAGCAGAGTGCCAGTGGGAGCAGGGGGCAGGGTATCCTGGGCACGCGCCTCCCTCCCCTCCCAGAGGAGGGAAGCTCTAGCAAGAGCCTCCTCCCAGGACACGTCCCTCCTCCCCCTCCAAAGGAGGAAAGCCCCGGCACACGCTTCCCCCGGGACTCCTACCTCCTCCCCCACAGAGGAGGGGAGCTCCAGTGTGCACCTCCCTTCCCCTCTCCCTCCCCAGGAGGGAAGCCCTAGTGCACGCTCTCCCCCAGAACTCCCCCCCTCCCCGGCGCACGCTTGCCCTCGGGACTCCTACTTCCTCCCCTGCAGAGGAGGGGAGCCCTAGTGTGCGCTTCCCCACCCCAGGACAGAAGCCCTAGTGCATGCTTCCCCCCAGGACTCCTCCCTCCCTCCCCAGCGCACGCTTGCCCTCAGGACTCCTATCTCCTCCCTAGCAGAGGAGGGGAGCCCTAGCGTGCAACTCCCCTCCCTCTCTGCCCCCTCAAACCCCAGCACGCGCCTTCCTCCAGGATTCCTACCTCCTCCCGGCACACCACAGACCTGGAGAAGGGGAGCAGGCAGTGCACTTCTGGAAACCCCGGAAGTAGCGCACAGCTACCGGATTTCCCTCCACCCCGCGGGAAGCCAGCACTACCTCCATTTTTGGAGGTAGGTAGTGGGGTTTCTTGGGAGTGGGGGGGTATTGGGGGAGCCCCGAATACCTTGCAATCGACTGGTCGAGACCTCCTGATCGACTAGTCGATCACGAGCGATGGGTTGGTGAGCACGGGGATAGATGGACCATTGGTCTGACCCAGTATGACCATTCTTACATTCTTATGTAAAGATGTCACAGCGAACTAGTAGTGAAAAATTTGAGAGGGGTTGCCGGAAAATTTTAAGATGCTTCTAGGCTATTAATTGTTGAAGATTTTCCAGTTACAGACCAACAAAACACGGAGATGGCGTCATGAGCTTCTGTGGCCGCAACCCCCTGCTTCAAATGACATGGAAAGAAGTGGGTTTTGCCCACAGAAGCTCATGACACCATACGTGTTTTGTTGCTCTTTACAGTGCTGCTGGGTTATTACGGAACAAGTTCTTCATTTCTCATTTGCACCATGTCAGTTGGAATCAATTCAATGAAATCTAGGCCTTGTACTTACACTTCAGCACAGGGAGCAGCTAGTGGAATGGAAGTTTAGTTCGAACTCCTTTCTCTCGCCTTTTTAT
Source organism: Pelodiscus sinensis (assembly GCF_052426305.1). Lineage (NCBI taxonomy): Eukaryota > Metazoa > Chordata > Testudines > Trionychidae > Pelodiscus > Pelodiscus sinensis. The sequence continues at coordinate 35,859,357 of NC_143067.1, read as the reverse complement.
GCAGCCTAGGAGAGACCTCGGTAGATACATAGAGGAGCTCGGGAAGGCCTCTGGACAGCCCCAGGGCGGTGCATAGCCCCGGGAGACCCGCTGCTCGGGTGACCCCGCCTTCCCCCTCTCTGACAGCAAGTGCAGCGGCCCGCTGGGGCCCACTGGGAGCGTCTGGGGCTGTCCCCCCCCCCGTTTCTCCAACTCCCGCACAAGACCCGCTCGCACCAGCGTTCCCGCCGCGGACACCAAGTGCCCGGCCCCGGCCAAGCCCCCGCGCTGAGGGGCCGGACTAGGGAGGGGCGCGGGGACCCCCCCCCCTGGAAAGCGGCGGGGGGGAGGGGAACAGCCCAGCTCTCCGAGCACTTCCGGGACGCTGCCCGCACAAGCCCCGCCCCCTGCCGGCTGTACCTGGCCGGCGCCGCCAGCGTGTCCCGGCTCCCCTCGCCTCGTTCAAATTCGGCTCCGGTCCCAGCGAGGCACCGCCCACCCTCTCGCGATAATAAACTCCGCCCCGCCCCGCCAACGCGCATGCGCTTGCAGCCCCTCTCCCCACTCGTTCCTCCTCGTCGGCTCCTGAGTGTTGGACCTCAGGACGCATGCGCACGACTCCTCTCTCTCTCTCTCTCTCTCTCTCTCTCTCTCTTTTCCCCCCGCGCATGTGCGAAGTGCTTCCTTGGCGCGAGACGGCCGGCGCTAAGCCCCAGCAGCTTCGGGCGGAGCGCGGCGCTTTCCCGGCGTGCCTTGCGCGCTGCGCTGCCTGCAGCCCCGGGGATCGAGCTCCCTGAGCGCCAGTGCGTGAGCGGCCCCCAGCCCCCAGATTTGGGACTTTGGCTGCACTGAGCATGCGCGTGAGTTCTTAAAGGCACAGGCCTCCCAATTCCTAGAGGGTCAGTGCTTAGACACTGCAGTTCCTCTGTGGCTCCGTCTACACTGGCATGATTTTCCGCAAATGCTTTTAATGGAAAACTTTTTGCGGAAAAGCCTCCGTGGCCAGTCTAGACGCGCTTTTCCGCAAAAAAACCCCGATCGCCATTTTCGTGATCGGGGCTTTTTTGCGGAAAACAATTCTCTGCTGTCTACACTGGCCCCTTTACACAAACGTTTTTCGGAAAAAGACTTTTGCCCGAACGGGAGCAGCGTAGTATTTCCGCAAAAACACTGACAATCTTACAGGAGATCGTCAGTGCTTTTTGCGGAAATTCACGCGGCCAGTGTAGACAGCTGGCGAGTTTTTCCGGAAAAGCACCTGCTTTTCCAGAAAAAGTGGCCAATCTAGACACAGCCAGTATGTATACAAGTGTGAAATATTCCTCTGTATTTATACAAGTGTGAAATATTGTACAGACAGTTCCTGTCTCAAACTCTGCTTCTCATTTTTGGAATATTTAAGAGTCTTCTCTCCGTTTCTATGTCTATCTGAAGTCACTGCATCTCCTTTCTCTTGTGTACTGTGCTGATGTGCTAAAGTCCCTCCCAGAGCTAAAGACCCTCCCATCCACACCCTCTCCTGTACTGCAATCCCCTGACCCAGGATAGAGCCCGCACCCGTCCCCCAAACTCCCCCTAGCATGCACCCCTGCTGCACCCAAACTCCGTCCCAGATCCTGAGCCCCAAACATGGCCAAGTGAACCTTTTGTGATTCCTCACAGGGGCAATGGGGACGTGGGTCAGAGACCTCAGAGCAGGGGGCTCCAAAGTTTTGAAAGTGCAATCTAATATGTACCTCATATATAAATACCCTTTTTCCGCTTCCTTCCTACTCCTTCTCCAAGGTGCGGACCCTGCACCCTCTATCCTCCCTCTCTTGTCCATCCTCAGTCTCTTTCATCAGCCTGGGACAGAGAGTTGGGTGCACAGGCTCTGGTCTTGGCTTAAGGGATCTGGAGTGTGAGAAGGGCTCTGAGCGACTCTTGGGGCATGCATTTAGGATGGTGTTCTAGGTGCAGGCTTTGGGAGGGTATTTGGATGCAGGGGTGCTCAGAGCTAGGATAAGGGCTTGGATGCAGGACTGGGTTCATGCCTGGGGTAGGAGTTAGGGATGTGTGCTCCATTTTGGCACTGCTGGTGACTCCTGGATGGTGGTGGAGTGGGGCTAAAGCAGGCTCACCCATGTCCTTGCCCTATAACACTCCCTAAAGCTGCAAGAAAACTCCATCCCTGGTCCTGTGGAGAAAGGATACAGAATGGCATATGGGGAACCCTGACATCAGCACCCCTCTTTTTCCTCCCCTGCCCTGCACAGAAAGCAGGAGACTCCCAGGCGGAGTAGCAGCTCCAAGGGCAAAGTGCAGGACATGCACAGCAGTGGGGGGAAGGGCAGCTGAAGTGCTGGCACTTGATATCCTCTTGGCCAAACCAGTCAATATTACCTGACAGAGGCTACAAGATCTACTGGTTGGTGACCACTGCCTCAGAGTGAGTGGCTGGCCAGGGGCAATGTGTCATGTTACTGCAGGTACAGCCCTGCTCCACCCAGCCTAGTACAAGGGCACTGCTTACAAACTGACACACAGTGGCCCTCCTGGCCCTGAGCTGATGCCATCATGCTTCTTCCTATTGTGGGCAGGCCCATGCCACACTCTGTTACCCCACCTAGCACCCCTCTAACTCCCTACACCCAGTGCCACACCACCCAGAGACCCCCACAAATCACTATGCCCAGTGCCTTCCCACAGACCGCTATGCCCAGCGCACCCCTCCGTATCCCTTAACTGTCCAGTGCCCCCCCATATTCCCACCACCACAACTGCAGTGCTCCTCACAGACCCCCACGCTTCACAGTGCCCTGACACACGTAGATCTCTCTCCCGCACTGCACAGCCCCTAACACACACAGATCTCCCCACTGCCCAGTGGCCCCCCAAACTCCCCACTCCCCAGCATCACAAAATAAATCCCAAAACAAACCTTCCCCACTGCCGATCATATCCCACCCCTTCACTTCCCAGCACCTCACCAGGCCACTGTCCACAATACCAAGCCTTGATAGGAGGCGAGGGTCCAGACCCAGCTGTGTTAGTGGGCCTGCTGCCACAGTGCCATTGTATTCCCCTTACTAAAACTCACTTGTGGTGTTTTGCTTGGCTATTTCACAACACCAACAGAAAGTGGAGGGTTGAATGTGAAATCATTGCCTTGATACTGAGAGTCCCCTTGAAAAATGGTTAGAGTCCAATGCTCTAGGTCATCCACATTAACAGGATGGTCAAGCGAATCCAGGAGTAAGGATGCCATTATTTTCCTGTCCTCTGTGTGAGCTTGAATTCCCTTGTTCAGACACATTTGGCCCCAGCTAAGCCTAGAGCTAGTCTTGCCCGATGTTTTCAACAAAAATACTGGACACATTTGACATTACATCACACTGGACATTCCATCGGGTTGAGCACATGCTGGAGACAGTTCGATTGATTCAATTAGACTTTATAAATTGTTTTTCAAAATAGAAATACTGGATTGCCTGTTCGGTTCCAAACTGTACACCTGGGAACCCTACATAGAGCATTTCTCCGAGCTGAGCTGTGGAGCAGAGCGGGGCAGAGACAGAGGTGCCAGAAAATCAGCACAGGAAGCATGCCAGTGTTGGGAGCAGAGTCACAGAAGCAGGCCACAGAGCAGACTTGTGCAGTTAGCAAAGCTGCAACAACCAGAGCCGGGGGGCCAGACAAGCATCCCAGGGAACTAGAGGCAGATTAGAAGCATTGCTAAGGAAGAGCGAAACTGGAGATGAGGCAGAGTGGTGGAGCTGGAACCGTCTGGAGCCAGGTTCATTCAGGGGGACACTGGGTAGTGGTCCTAGCATCGGGAGATGCCCCCAGCCAGGAGGCCACCTAGAGCATGAGAGGATGTGTCCACCGCCAGAGTACATGTCTGAGCCGCAGCATCCCCGCAGTACAGCCAGGTCCTGAGAGAGGGCCTGTGACTTGTGATGAACAGACTGAACTTCCCTTACATTCCAGATACACTGGTTGTGATATCCCAGCGTGTGCCACAGAGTGCTGGGGTTTTTTTTTCCTTTGAGCTTTTCACAATTTAAATAACAATTTTAAACATTTAAGCTGTGTCTATATTGGCAAGATTTTGCTCCAAAGCAGCCGCTCTTTCAAAAAATCTTGCCCCCTGCCTATACTGGCCGTGACTATTTGCGCAAGAACACTGACGTTGTCTCTGGGAAAAGTAAGTGTGAACAAGGACTTAGATACTTTCACTAACCCACTTCTCCTGTGTAGTGCATAAGGAAGGAAATTTCCCCACTGGTGACTGTACGTTAGAACATTAAGATCAAGTACATTACAAGCCTGAATGACGAGGCCTTGCACCAGAGATAATGTACCCCACCAAATGTGCTGACAGCAGAGTCAAGTGTCCTGAATTCCCTGAGAGGCACCATCACCGAGTAGGATATGCGGACACCACAGGTCACAATGGGCAGTGCAAGAGATGTTCGCTGCACTGCACTGGACTCTCAGCTAAAGTGCCATCTCACTCCCTAACGGTCTGCCACAATGGACAGGGGGTTCATCCCAGGATCCAAGGGGTGGTACCTATCACCTCTGTCATTCTTGGGGAAAAATAATATGGTCACATGTCAAACCTGTGGTTTTTTTCCAGCCAGGGAGACACCTTAGTTTAGAATCAGACACCTTTCTCAGGCCTCTACTCCATTGAAAGACAAAGCAATGAAAAGGCTGTGAAGACACACCTAAAATTCCTCAGACAATGGTGAAAATAGTACTGAAACACCCCAGCCTCATTCACATTGAAGACGGGACAGAGGGACATCTCATTAGCATACAGAATGTAGACCAGCTATTCCAAAGCCAGACCTGCACTGAACTATGGTATACAGAAACCAGACAAGCCATTTCTGATGTGGAATTTCAGATCAATCAGATTCTGAAGCCAGTCTTGCTCACATCCACATTCTTCAGTATCTTACCAATGATAGTAACGATCCTATTGACATTCAAAACACTAAAACTGCCTAGCTGCTTTGTGACCTCCATCAAGGAAAAACATCCACATTCAGGGGTGATCATTCCCTTTGGTCACACCTCTGTTTATGTTACAAGTATTCTCCAATCACTAGTCTTTCTTTGCCTTGGTGAAACTTTTGTGCTTTGTGGCTTTTATACTGGAGAAGCTTCATTGAGAGAGCAACACCATCTCCTTTCTGATCGTGTTGTGGCTTCTGCTGTGCTTTTCTTCAACCTTCTGGACGCACAGATACCTTCACCATCTGGGAACCCTGATCAGTGTACAGTTCCACGGAGTGGTGAGTTCCCTCTCTTTCTTTATCTCTCATTCCCCCACCCCAAACTACCTCTGTAAGCATAGCCTCACCGCTAGGTCAGTGGTGAAGAACCGGGGGGGGGGGGGGGGGAGGGAGTGGGCACATGAGGGTTGCATCTTAAAGTGCTGGCTTATCTATCCCATTGAATCCACGGGCACATGTGGGTGCAGTGTGGCATTGCTGTTAAACATGCTGAGTCCATGTATATATGATGTGTCACACTGAGAGTGATGATTACACAATACTCTGAGGTGTTCAATGTTAGTGGGTGGCAGTGTCTGTGTGTGTTGCAAAGTTTGGAATAGAACAACCCTGAGTAACCTAGTTCCTGCAGGAGAGCTACAGCGTGATGGTGAATTATCACCATTGAAAAATCTGATCCCTAGGATACCAGAAGTAACCACAAGCAGGACACTGATATAATTGCTAAGCTCACCCCAGTCCTATATCAGTAACAGGGGCCAATACTGGGCCCAACCTCAGAGCCATTACAGTGTGATACAATTTATTAGACAATCTAGTTACAATATATTACTCTTAACAATTAAAATTTCTGTTAAAGGATTGGTTAAATGCATTACTGCGTATCAAGTGATACTCATATGTATATGCTCTAGGTGTTTCTTGATTTCACATCCTTAATACTTTTCGAACACTATCTGTTCCCCAGATTTTTCACCAAGCAAAAAGTTTCCTGTACTACACACATCATTATGGAAGGTACGTTTACTTGTCCAATCTGCATAAAAAAAGTGTTTCAATGTGCATTCATTTGCTTTATGAACCATTTATTTGCAAGCATCTGTTTCAATGTGTATTAATTGAAACTACTCTTTTCATGCATCTCTGTACTCTGTACAGAAGGGCAGACACCTGCAGGGGAGGGACCAGCCTCAGAGTAGTGAGTCAGGGTAGGTGTGTAGAGGCATGTTTAAGGAGATGGGATGAGAAGGGGTAGGTCAATTGATCATAGTGGCTCTACTTGAGGAGTGGGCCCAGGGCGAGAGAAGGTCTGGTGCAGGGGGGCAGGTCTCAGTAAGTCTCAGGGCAGCAAGAAGGACAGGAGTTAGGACAACAGAGGAGTTTGAAGGGTTAGGAGGCAGCAGGCACTAGGGGAGCTGCTGGAACAGGGGGAGGAGACATGACAGCAGAGGGGAAAAAGTTGAAGTTTATAATACATGCATTCCTAACATGGAGGATATTTATTAATAACATATTAGTAATTACTGTTCTTATTCTTATTATGAATTTATGACCTTAATGTAAATATTTTTTTGTTGGGGTGGCCAGTCCCTTTTTTGTCTGTCAAGTAGGGTTTTCAATAATTTGTCGAGCACTGACTATAACCAAGGATCTAGGCGATATCAATCTCAAAAAACATTAGATCATCATTGATAGAAATCATCCTTCTTTGGTAACACATACATTCAGGAGAATTATGCATGTTCCTGAAATTAATTTATGTCTGTGTTGTCACTGGCCTGACAATCATGCATTGTTAATATTGTCTTACGTTGCTTATATATACGCAATGTACATCTCATATTTTCTACTTGAACTGACTGTTATATGGATTGATGTTCCCATTTTCCAATTCAGTAACTGTTTCCTGTTGTGAACAATTCTCAGGGAAATGTTTTGAGGACAAAATTAAAAATGTTTTGGCATACATAAGGAGTAACACATATCCTGAAGGAATGAATAAGGCTGGACGATTCAACCTTCGACAATTTGCTAGTAAATTCTCTTTGGAAGGCAAGGAATCCTTTTTTTAATAGAATAATGACATTACAATGGATGATACATGCTGTACAGGAGTGTACTGCTGTCCCAACACTGGGATTATTTGGAATGTTTCCCTTACCTTCACTGTTACTGTGATTATCAGCATTAGCTTCATTCTCAGTTCATTGAAAAATTCTATTGCTATCTATGCATGCATGAAACATATTGGTCAGTTACCTTACAAAGTAGTATGAATTATAATTCTTTTAAAATTAAACTTATAACTGTGCTTCATTTCTTATGAATATTCTCCTTTGTGCTGCAAACACCAACAACAGTCACTATATGGTCAGTGAGCAATGATTTCTAATTTACAAAACAGAAATAAATACTCCTAACCATATACTGAAAGTCACACCTTGTACTCCCACAATTACGAACTGTACAGTGTATAGATTTCTTTGATATGCGTGTCTTGTATAATTTAGTAATACCTTTGCTAATAACAAGTTATATCTTAAATGCAACACTTGATTTCATCATGTTGTCTTCATCTTTTGCAGAGTAGCCACTTTGACTACTGTGCATAGGCCTGGGCAGGTTGGGGGAAAACTTCAAACGGGTGGCTGGGTCATGGAAAGAAATCACACGGCGCACACAATACAGCCCGTGATGAATCGGCGCAGTAGCAGGGGGAACCCTTATTCCAGACCACATCTACAGCATAAGTGAGGGGTGGGGCAGGAGAAGCTACAGCACCTTGATCATGTTCATCTAAGAAAGACATGACATCCACTACCCCAGAAGCCCACATGCTGTAGGTGATCTGACTCAGTCATACAGCCCTAGTGCCATTGTGACACAGGGACTGCACGTTTACGGTTCTAGGGCTGTGTTTTGCATTAGTTGGGTTGAAACTGAGTAAAGTAGTTGTGGGTCAGGCAGAATGCCAAGGAGCCAAGGTGGAACAGGAAATGGGATACAGGGGAAGATGCTGATTGGAGATGTAACATTGGTTGTTGCAGCAGGCAATCACCTTACTCATCCTCTTTGATCCATGTTCTTTATTCAACAGATGGCACATTGTACCATTCAGCCAAAGGAAGAAAGGTTGTGCATACCATGAAAGAAGCCCTGACACTTTTTGAAAGGTATCATGACAGTTTCATGAGTGGACATGAAGGAATATTCAAAACTAGGAATATACTGACTTCAAAATACTATTGGCCAGGGATGACAAGAGACATTGCCGATTGGGTACGTAAAGTAGTGACAATAATTCAGGAAGAAAGACATTGACTATTGAAATACAAGTTCATAATTTAGAAAATTAAAAAATATATATTAGCTGTGGAAAGGTGAACTCTGTTCCCTTGGAGTACTACTGATCTAAGGAAAACGTAATGTGATCGTATTATTCCATCCAAACTAGGTTGCGCGATGTCCGACTTGCCAGAAACACAAAAAGAAATTACATGTGGATAACAGCTTGAGAAGCATAAAGGTGCATTTTTTAATCAGACACATTATTTATCAGTTGTAACAAAGATAGGTCATTAATTCACTGTGTCCCACATTTCAGCGCAGGTTTTGATAGCCACGGAGGCTATCTGTTACCCACCATGTAGCCATTAATTTTCTAGAGAAAAGGGTCACAGCCTCCTGTGCCAATGTCATCATAAGCCATCAATGGAGGTGAGGAGAAGCAACCCTCCCTTGCACAGTGTCTGTTGTCTCCCAGTCTCAGTGAATAATCATGGAGGGTAGGGATGAGGCCGGGCAATCCCTATAGTCCAGGATCCATTCCATACACAATAATAATAGTAGCTATGGTAGCTATATTTCCTTCCTTATTTAGTAATATCTTTTAAAAAGAGCTGTCTTCATTATGATAATGTTGAAACCACAGTACGTTCTGTGATATCACCTGCAGCTTACATGTGCATATGTCTTTCAGTGTGAATTCAGGGTACGAATACAACCCCTTCTCTATTATTTTTCTAAGCTCCCAGATATGAATACAGTCCTTGAAGATTACTGCAGAGAGTATGACATAGAAAAGAAATTGCGACATGAGGCTGACATTGAAATGGCTTTAAGTAACATCTCTAAAGCACAAGAAAAGCAACAGAGACATTATGTGAAAAGGAAAAGCTCAAAATACGGTGAAGTAAAATTTGATGTTGGGAACTCTGTCCTGTTATTGAATGCTAGGAGGAGAACAAGAAAAGGTGGAGTACTAGAACCTACATATCGTGGACCATACAAAATTACAAGTATTGAGGGTAAGACAGTGAAATTAGAAAACATGTCAGGAAAAATGTTAGGAACCAAGTACAGCATTGCACATTTAAAGCCGTTTAAAGAGCCTCCACAATTAGCTCCCAAGAGCACATCAGAGGAAAGCGTTGTAACTGAAATCACATTTGGTAACAATGGGACAACAAATACCTTCAAAAAGATTCGAAAAGTGGATGGGCCTGAATCGCATAATTATCCTGTTCAACCATTGAAAGATATAAAAAACACAGCAACGGAAGAAGAGGAGATAGGGGAGGATCTTCCTCCAAATGATAAAATGCAGGAGGAATATGATTTTGGTGACATGATTATGGAGGATGTGGAAGACAAAAAATGGTTTCTGAAAGGTACTTTGTTAACTAACTCACATTTCTAAAACAGTTTTTAAACACAATTGCATGTATGAAGTGTGTTACAATATTCTTTCAAATTAAAAAAAATCACTATGAAAACAGAGAAAAAGGAGACTGAAATTGTCTGCAAGTAATGGGTGTTTCTTGTCTTTCCAGTAAAATTTGCAATGAATGGCAAACAGAAAGAGAGACTGGAGGCCAAAGTGAAAAATTACAAATTGTATGGCACTTCATTTCATTGCCTGAAACCAAGAAGCTGGATATGCGATGAGGTATTCTTAATTAGCACTACAAGTGTATGGAAAGATAATTGATTAATCTAATATTATTGACAATGTTCCCTTTCTGTCATCATGTGTTGTAGGTTATTGATGCGTATTTCAGCTGTCTAGTCGAGAAATCGGGGGGAAAGGTAGGCCATGTAGTGTGATACTATATAACTGTCTAAATTGTATCAGTTAATTAACAGTCATTTGAATGTAATAAAAAATATAGGTTTCCAAATACTTTGGCAATATCAATATACAGCTGACATTGCAACATTTCCGATGATTTAATGCAAAAAAATATGTATTGGAATGCATTTTGAGGTGAATATCTGACATACAATACTTGATATGTTGATGGCCACAGTAGTTTGTCTATAATTTTCATCTGGTACATTAATTACATACTAATATGTGATCTAATTAATAATGTCTTACATTAAGTAAGACAATATATGTTGTTTACAAATCTTTTTTTTTACATGAATCTTGTACATAACCTTATTGATAACAGTATGGATCCCTTGCATAGATGTGTATGTGAAATTCATTATCTTTATGTTTTCACTTATACACAGCATAGTGAAGAAAATACTCAACAGAAGCTACACACCACAATGACTTGGTGTCTAAGGGTCCCTAAGTACTACTAATTTTTTGATAACAGAAATAATCTGAAAACTATTCTTATGTTCTTTATGTGCATTAATGAATTAATAATGCAGTAAGATCTTGGTTGTCTGACAACAGGTAGAAGCCATCTCAACAGTAGTTGCCACACAGATTCTGTTAGGCAGACAAAGAAACCTGAAATCAAAGGTAAAGTTTTACAAGATTTCCTACCTAGCATGAGCAGAGCACCTTCTTAATTAAGACACTACAAATAACTATGAATGTTAAATGACAATGCTAATTGTGATGTGTAATGCCTAAAGTAATAGTAATCCATGTTAATAAATTAAGACCGTATAATCTACATGTCATAGTTGGCTTATCTTTCAACTTTAATTTTGATCCTAATTTTTAAAAATTAATTACAGAGCAGATTTCTTCATCATGATATAATATTACTTCCTTACAACGCACCAAATCACTGGGTTCTTGCGGTAAGATGCTTTCTATTTCACTTCTGGAATATGTTGAATGAAAGTGGTACTATGTAAGTGGTGGTAACACAGCTGGGTGGCAGTGGTCTGATGTCCTCAACTGTGTATCTTAGTTCATGCCTGGAAATGAAAGTGGAATGAGAGTGTTGCTATTCCGAGAGCCGTGTTTCTTAAACAACACAAGTTAATGTGAAATTGTATCAAAATGTACGTGAACAAATCAAGTTAGTAACTGTTTGATCATTGAATATGCTTTTCTACTTTGTGTTAGTGATTACAAATGAGAATATGTGAATGTTTTGTTTTGGGTAAGTCAGTAATAAACAGCTTAAATTTCACATTATCAACCTAACTTGTAAATGTTCTTTACACTTACAGATAGCACAGATGGATACACAAGAACTGGTAATAATTGATCCATTATGTGAAGAGATGAGCTATGAAAGAAAATTTCTTAGGAACTGGAGGTGAATGCTAAGATAATTGTGTTCACAGTGATCCTACACTGTTGGTGTGTAAATAGTTTAAAGTAATGTAACAATAGTGAGCGTAATATCTTCCTGTTCTCTGCAAATAAAAATCGAAAGAGCATGTGCTTGTACTAAATGTGCTTACTGATTTAATAGCAGTGAACTTATGTTATTTGAGTATGGCTTACTAATTCATAGCATGTGGACACGAGACAGTTGAATGATGCATGAGTGTGAAGGTGTTATCCACATGTGGCACAGCAAAGCAGGTGATACAGTCTGTACTGGTGACAGAGAAATCTGAAAGCAAAAGTGTTTATGTGTATGTGTATGTATTACATGAGAAATAAGTCATGAGTATCAATAACTAGAGAGAGCTCACAAACATTTTAATCAATGTACAGAAAATGAAAGAAAAAAAATTAAGAAAAAATAGCTGTTCTGCACAGTCCACTAATGGCTTCCACTAATATTTCAGAAACTTCATCAAAGGAGAAAAGAGCAACTCAACATCAAATTGGAAGAGTCAAATTGTTAGTCATAATAGACAAATTGATGGCCATAACTGCGGTCCACTCATCTTAAAGGTTAGTAAGAAAACATTGTCTGTATTGTTTGATATTTATGTGTCAATAGCAGAGGTGGTAGTAAATGCAAAAGAATACTGGTTGCACTGCAACAGCATCCTTGCCAAGGTGTGTGGGCTGTGCTCTAGGATTTCATAAGTGCTGTTGTCTTGTGAGGACAAGATTCAACCATCAATCACTTTGACAGCTGAGGCTATGGTGCCAAGGTCCCACATGCCCTTTTAAATTGCTGGTCACCTTTTGTTCCCCCACTGTGGGTGGCCCTGCTGGATACCATGGCAGGGCCACAGAGGATGGGAGAGGTAAAGGGGTCAGCGACATGAAAACAGAAAGCAGTACTACAGCAGCACTGTATGGTCAGTCATGTACGTGACTGAACCAGTGTCTGTTTCTTACTGTCATGCCGTCACAGCACACTCTCTTACTATGGTAATTATGAAATGTTTTCTAAACAGAAGTCTTGTTTAGTTTGCAGAAACGTATTTGCAGCTGAAAGATGTCAGTTCTGTAGACATATCAGAGGAGGCAAATAATGAGTTTAGAAGACACATAGCAATTCTTCTAATGAAGGAGTCAGGTAATAATTTTTTCACATGCTCTATAGAATCAGTAGGCACATGTGAAGTTAAATGGAAGAGTTGAAATATGTGACGTAACACAGCGTCAACCTAATACCCCATAAGTGGTATATCTCACAGGTTTGGTTATGTAATGCTGAGCATTCAACAATAATATTTGTAAATATCCAAAAAATTAGATTGGGAGAATCGTTACTATTGTTTGAAAAGTTAAATAAATAAACTTGTTTTTTTATATTCAGATGTAATGTAGTTACAGTTTGTAAAAATATTAGTAAAAAAAAAATTAGCTTAAAACCAGTGACTAGTTTAATAGTTTTACAGTAACTAATAACTCTGTAGTAGCATTTAGAGTGTTGGTCATAACAAAATTTGCATTTCATTGCTCTGTATTTATTTTTCAGAAGGGATAGAAGAATTCTGCATATATTGCAATCGGATCAATTGTGAAAAGAAAAGTGAGGAATGCACTATGGTAAGATAATACAGCTTTGTATATAACACATGCCTAATCTTTTTAAGATTATGGAATTTGATGAAAAATACACAACAGTAAACATTTCCATCATGGTCGTAGTACAGAGGTGAGCAAACTGCGGTACGCAGGACACATATGGAATGTGGCACCATCCTGCCCTGTCCTAGAGATCACGGTCATGGAAGAGCCTCCAACTCTGACCACCCTCCCCCGCCACATGTGCTCACCTTGCCAAAAGCGTTCTAGGCGGAGGGACTGCACTGTAATGGCTCGTTACAGCCATGAAGCACTGCTGCCAGTCCTGCTGCTCAGAGGGCAGAGAGCAGGAGGGTTGAACAAGGGTCGGGGGTCACATTGGACGGACAGGAAGCAGACCGGAGGGGGTTGGATGGGTGGGAGTTCTGAGGTTGGGAGTCAGGGCATGTGATTTCAGAGGGGGCAGAATCGGGGCTGGGCACATACTGTTTAAGGAGTCAAAGCTTTCAGTACATGTCCCTGAATACAGTTTGTGAACCATGATGTGTCCCTCCGACAAAATTGTTTTCAAACACCTCTGATAGGAATATCTTAGGAAATGCTTACATGAGGAAGGAATCCCATGAGTGCGTTGAAAGTATGTGTTACATTATAAGTTGTGTGATTTCTTTTTCTCAACTGTCACTTATCAAAGGTCCAGTGTGATTCCTGCAAGAGGTGGGCACATATGCCGTGCATTCCGGAAGGAATCACTGAAGAAATGATCAATGATGAGAAGACAGAATACAAGTGCCAAAAATGTTCATAGTGCAGTTCTTCTTCATAAAGTTGACAAGATGTGTAAATAGATTTAGATAACCATGAAATAATAAATTTTTAAAAAATTGAAATATAGTTTTCAGTATTTGTGTTCTTGTGTATAATACAAAATAAAAGGCAAAACACTAACATCCCCTGAGTCCGTTAGGAGGGAGCAAATTGTGAGTGTTTTCGACCACAATACCCAGTCCCTCGGTATTTGCAACCCATGGACCAGGTAGCAAAGGGAGCAAGTCCCGAGCAGTAGCACCGAATTTCATGTATGCATGACAGAAACCTCAAAGGTCACAAAAACAGAGAGTTTCACTTTCTGTCGTCGCACCGGCGTGAGCGGGTCTCCCCTGTGTTTCCCGCTCTTTTCATGCAGGGATTCTAGGTGGCGCCCCGTCGTCCGCGTTCTCAGTGATTAGTGGCAAAACCAGCCAGCGTTGTGAGGGGCTGCTAGTCCCTGGACCCACGGACCAGGCCCGCCCAGCCACCGTCTGACAACCTGCGCTAGCCCTGTGAAAAGCAGGTGATGAGGTAAACCTGTAATTGCTGGAAACCTCAGACATGACCTGCTGTGCAGGGTGGCAGCCGGTGCGCTCAAGGGGTATGTCTACACTGGCGAGAGCTATGCAAATGAGGCTAAGCGTGGAATATTGCCAAGCCTCATTTGCATATATAATGAGCTGCCATTTTTGTGGAAGAGGTTCTTGCGCAAGAAGAAGCTGTCTACGCTGCCCCTTCTTGCGCAGGAAAAACTCTCTTGAGCAATGCTGTTATTCCTGAAAATAATTAGCATAGCGGCAATGCAAGAAGGGACATTGTAGACAGCTCCCTCTTGCGCAAGAGCCTCTTCCACAAAAATGGCAGCTCATTATATATGCAAATGAGGCTCGGTGATATTCCACGCTTAGCCTCATTGCATAGTTCTGGCGCAAGATCGCGCCAGTGTAGACATAGCCCAGAAGCTGGCTTCCAAGCTGGCACCTGCCTGCAGCCCCAGGCAGGGGGATCTAGCTGTTGCCCCCATGCTGCTGCCTCTGTATCAGTGTTCGTTTGAGCTAAGGATGTCAGGAGGTGGGTAATTGGCTAATCATGTAGCCAATTTGTATGGACTATACAATGAGTCAATAAGGGTTGGTGCTCTTTCCTGGCTCATGCTGGGTCCGGGATGCTGCGGCTCTGTGTTGTACATGTAGTAAGAGCCACCTGGTCCCTACTACATTTAGGCTGTGTCTACACTGGCGCGATCTTGCACCAAAACAGCTGCTCTTGCACATGCTGCCTGTCTACACTGGCCGTGTGTTCTTGCGCAAGTAAACTGAAGTTCTACTGTAAAATCAGGGCTTCTTGCGCAAGAACTATGACGCTCCCACTCAGGAATAAGCCCTCTTGTGCAAGAGCTCTTCCAGAAGAGGCCAGTGTAGACAGGCAACGTGAATTTCTTGTGCAAGAAAGCCCTATGGTTAAAATGGCCATTAGAGCTTTCTTGCAAAAAGCCCCGATCGTGAAAAAGGTGATCGGGGCTTTTTTGCGGAAAAGTGCATCTAGATTGGCCACGGACGCTTTTCCGCAAAAAGTGCTTTTGCGGAAAAGCATCCTGCCGATCTAGACGCGCTTTTCCGAAAATGCTTTTAACGGAAAACCTTTTTTTAAGAGGAATAAGGGATCTTTTGGAAAAGGCTTTATTTTCCGAAAGATCCCCGTCTAGACTGGCGCTTTTTTCCGGAAAAGCCCTGAGCTGGAAAAAAGTGGCAGCCATGTTTATGCAAATGAAATGGGAGGGATTTAAATCCCTGCTTCATTTGCAATTGAGATGTGTCTAATTTGCATCCCTTTTACGGAAAAGGGATGCAGTCTAGACACAGCCAATATGTTTTATGTTTATGGGCTTAAACTGCAGCAAGGAAGGTTTAGGTTGGACATTAGGAAAATGTTCTTAACTGTCAGGGTAGTTAAACACTGGAATAAATTGCCCAGGGAGGTTGTGGAATCCCCATCTCTCGATATATTTAAGAGTAGGTTAGATAAATGTCTATCAAGGATGGTCTAGACAGTATTTGGTCCTGCCATGAGGGCAAGGGACTGGACTCGATGACCTCTCGAGGTCCCTTCCAGTCCTAGTATTCTATGCTTCTATGAAAACACATTTAGTACACTGTTCCTCTAACATAACTGATACAAAATGGTATGATGTGTTTTAAAGCATTCTAAGATTATGTAATGCCTGTCTACTGCCTTGAATATCTGTTAAAGATATGAGTCAGAAAATTAGGCAGCTGAAAATCTGCAGACAATCTTCTCTATTGCTTGTAACATTTGTGTCTACCCACAACAAATGAAGGAGTAATTTGTACCAACAACAAAGTGACCAATCAGTTTTTGGATGTAACTTATTTCCCTATTAGCCACCTCAGAATTGGTTTTCCTTGCTACAGCATTTTAAGACACTGACTTGGGTCCTTCAGATATGGGTTTCCTAAAAATTATAAGGAAGGAGATAATAGAATAGCCTACTTTCCTAAAGAGGAAAAAAATAAAAGCATCCATCCAGTAACACACTTCAGATAAATAAATTGTACACCCCTGTATCAATTGCTAAGTCTTCTAAAGAATGTGGGATTCTTAATGGGGTGAATGACCATCGATGGAAATTTATAAATTAGTTCATTGCTGTGAAAAGTGAACATATAATTGACAGAAACGGTGAGATTCTATCACTATTAGACCTCAACATATTAGGAAGCTTCTGTGACTTTGGGATTCCACCTGATGTGCTGAGATCATGTTGTGGCAGCCTGTTCATCCTTTGTGCTTGTGTTGCTGAGCCAGGCTATTAAGCCTGCACACTCAACTGCAGAACATCAGACACTGTGCTCACCTCTGAGAAGACTCATAAAGGACTCCCCAGCACTCAGGTATCCACCTCCTCGGGAGTGCAGACCCAAGGGATATTATGAAATCCTCCTTCTCCCTGAATGTGGAGGAAGGAATGCACAGCCTTTTCCCCACCCCCCCCATTTCTGTATTATACAAAGGGGGTTATATTATACATAAGAAATAATTGTATTAACTGCAAAAGGTGGATATTAAATGGTTAAAGAGGTAGTAAAGAGAACAAAGCAGATCACTAAACAAATAAAACTTGCAAACTAAGCTTGATTCACCAAAGAAATTGGTTGCAAATAGTAATTCCTCATCCTAGATATTGTTGCAGGCAGATTACAGAAAGTCTTGAAAGGAAGCTGCACTGAACTTCATCTTAACTCTTCAGGTATTATTATTCGTAAGTTAGACACCTTTCCAGCTTAGGCCCAACTTTTCTACCTTGCCGCCTCAGTTCAGTTCTGTTTTTCAGTGTCTGTATGGGTGGAGAGGCAAGGGGAGAACCTTGATCAACTTATTCCCAGCTTAAAATAAGATTTACATAAGGCAGACCTCTCCTTCTTTTAGTGGAAAATTACCAGAAGTCCAAGGTGGTGTTTAATAACAGGTGACAGGACCACTAGACCTAGTAGTGTTACACCTATTTCCCAAGACACTTCTCAGGAAGGAGAGAGATTAGTAGCTTCATAATCTTGTGGTTTCTCCCTAATGGCCCATCTAGTTTGAGGACCTTGTTTTTTTTTTTTTTTGGTGGGTGTCTCTCAAACACATACCCAGTTGTAATGGTTTATATAGTCCATATTACTAACTTTAGCATAATCATATTCAGTAAATCATAATCTTTCCAATGATATCTCATACAGCCCATTTTGCATAAAACATATTTTAGCTATGTATAGTCATATCATAATGAAGTACATGCGTTGTAATGTCACAGCTTCCATAGGGGAAAATGTTTGTGATCTTGTTTTATTGTTTGAGTGAAAACAAATTTTAATTCCTTACTTAAATTTTATAATTTCAGAGTACTCTGAAGGCATGTAGTGAAGTGAAAGGACCATACAAGAAAGGCTAATTGCCTCTCTGAACTTCTCATGTACAATGGCATGTATACACTAATCAGGCATTTTGGTCTGAATAATTTCTTCTTCTTGCTAGAAGGATGATATTTCAGTGAATAAAGTTTAAATGTTTCTTTTCAATGCAAAATGCATTTTCATCTCTGTAGCCTGCATGTATCCCCTGCGTGGCTGCGTCTGACTCTAACCTCTATAATCATCACTTTTTTCTGTGGTACCATTTGTAAAAATCCAGGTGCTACTCTGATCTTTAGATACTTTATCAACACATCTCCTTAATACATCCATTACTGGGACAAGTTTGTGCATGTGGACCTTGTATGGAATGTAAACACATAAGCGTTTGTCTTGTCCTAGTAACTATCCCAGAAGGCAAATGTTCCTTAACAGCAGGTATAGCACAGGGGCGGATATACGGCAGGGCGAACGGTGCGGCCGCCCTGCCGCGCTTCAGAAAGCCCCGTGCATGCGCCGTGGCGCTGCTGCGCATGCGCATGCGCATGGCGTCACTGCGCATGTGCCATGGCATAGGGGGGCCCCGTGGAATTATGCTGCCCGGGGCCCCGCAAAACGGTCATCTGCCCCTGATATAGCAAATGGGTGGATTTGCTTCTTTTATCTAGATAACTGAAAACTAAGACAGCTTTTGTGTAATCTCTATCCGGTAGTAGTTCAATCAGCCTTGACATCACTAGTAACATATGGCCACTAGATCCAAGGATTTTAGCAGCCACTGCACTACTCTGATAATTTTGAGGTTGTTAAGTTGCGAGTGGCCAAGTTTGTTATAAGCAATTTTTCCAGAAGTAGGTAATTGTAGCTGTGTTAAGAGGTATGGCGCAGTTGATATAGCAAGTGAAGGTTTGAGGGCATGCTTTATCTTGGAGCATTAGTTTCCTCTGTGCTTGCCATTTCTATCAGTCCTATGTAGTGAAATGGGGTTTAATATTTTTAAACACAAGTTTATAAATTTGTCATTGCACTCCATATTGAAACGTCAGATGAAATCCTGACCCTCCTGAAGCCAGTGGGAAAATTTACATTTACTTCCATGCAGATTTCATCCCTTTTATTTCCATGTTTCTTAAATTGGCATGAAACCATCAAGAGAATTCCGCTTCTTGCATGAGGCATTTATAGCTTTAGCTTTAAATTGAATCCAGTTCATAGATTCAAGCATTTCAGCATGGTTTAGCACTATCAGCTCCAGCATCATTAATACCTATCTCTCTTTAAAAGACCACATGCTTACAGCAACAGCTTGAAAGCCAGTGGTATCTTGTTTTTAATCCCAGCTGAACTAACTTGTGACTCTGACTTCCTGCAAGTCACTTAATCTCATTGTATGTCTATCATCCCAGATAAAAACAGGGCCTGTTAGGAAAAACTGAGATGCAATATCTGTTCAGAGTGTATTAGTTTCTTGAAATGTCAGTTAGTTCTTTTGGCTGTAATGGCATTAAAAAGCCTTCTCTGAAGGTCAAGAACCCCAGACTGTTTTGATCCAAGTTTCACCTTAAAGGCTGCCTCCCACTCTCAGAAGATCCTTTCCCTAGGAGTGGTGGGTGAACAGCTGACTTAGGGAGACAAGCCCCAACCCCCCTCCTTTGCCAAAGTCCCTGTCTCTTTCATGCCCACCAGAGCCCAGCCCTCTCTGTGACCTCTGGCCCATGCTCTGAATCCACCCCTACCTGATTATGGCTGCTGGCCCCTGCCCAAGGCTAGCGCCTCCCCTACCCTAGCAATGTCCGGGTAGCTGTGCAATCCCAGAGGGGCTGGACGGCCCCAGCTCCCGGTAGTAGCAGGGCCCAAGTTTCATTCCACCCGTTAGAACAGCTGGGCAGCCACATGGCTCCAGCACCTGGAGCAGCCAGTCAGCTGTGAGGCCAAAGTTCTACACCGGCCCCTGGAGCAGCCAGGCAGCTGCACTGACCCCTGCCTTCTGGACTATCTGGAGTGCCTGTTGGATGGGCTGCAGCTCCCTGGGGAGCCAGGCGATCGCAGCCTGCCAGCCAGCCACAGCACCAACTGGCCAGGCAGCCATGCTTTGGCCCCAGCCTTCTCTCCAGGTGGGCAACCCAGCATGGGCTGGGTCACCACCCCTTTCTTTTTGCAAAGGCAATGCCTTCCCTTGCCCACATTATCTGCCACCAACGTTTCAACCCCAACATCCTCCCTTAAATGAGCTAAAGAAACCGTCACTTCTCTTCGTCGGTTGGAGGAAACTCATGCAGTGTAGGGAAGGGAATGGACCCAAGGCCACACTCATAAGTTTGTGTGACAGACCCTCCCCCCCACGCTTTATGAACTGGGCTCATGAACATGAATATACATATCTCAAAGGTGGTTTGAGCGAATTATTTCAGGTCACCCATCGATCTTCATGTCATGATCTGCTGGTTCTGTTTATCTTACTCTGTTGTGTGCATCATGTGTGTGTAGAAAGTTAGAAACATGGAGTGGGGAACACTTGTGAGTTTCAAATGTGTAAATGGGAGACATGGAGGGTGTTGCCTGCCACTTCTAGATGAGCCACTGTTAAACAATCTTTTGTCCTTAAGTCTGAGCAGTGGTTGGTAAGGAGTGGCCTCAACTCCTTAACAAAAGGAATAGGAAAGCAGAGGCCTGGGTCTTTTGGCTGCACCTGAAGGAAGGAGCCTGAGACCCAGGGTGGGGAAGACAGCCCTGGTTTAGAGTGGCAGCTGGAAAGAGGTTTTAGGGTGAGTGTAAGTTTGCACTGAGGTTTCAGTGGAGAATTAGCCAAGCGGTTTTGTTTCTTTTGATTCGTAACCTACTTTGCTCTGCCTGCTTTCTCTTATTACCACTTAAATCCTACGGCTTCAACTTAATAAAACCATTTTTATTTTCTGTCAAACTCAGTGTAAGCGATTGTTACCTGGGGGGGCAGCCAGTGTGCACAGTCCCCCTTTCATTGCTAAAAGGGGCTTACCTAATTCTTTGGGGTTTGATCCCATCTAGGGAGTGCTCTCTCTGGAGGTTGGGCCCTAAACTGCCCTCTCCTTGGACCTGAAGTGGTTCAGTGTCTGTACTGCTTCTTGGTGGGGGCAGGGACCTCACCTTGGGGCCTTGGCTGGGGGAGACCAGCGGAGCTGGCCCAGCAGGACCGGGTGGTGAGGAGCCCCAAAGAGCGGGAAGGCGAGTGGCAGAGGCCGTGTCCGCACCCCGGGAGGCACCCCGAGACGTCGTCTGTGACCTCACCCCATCACAGTTTGTATCATAACAAAATGCACAACAGCACTGTGCAAAGGTTGTACACCTGGGGTCCCCAACTTTTTTTATGCCCAAGATCACTTTCAGAATTTGAGGAATTTAAGATCTACTCTGTCCCACCCCCGATGCCCCACCCCTTCCCCAAAGCCGTGCCCTGCTCACACCACACCCCCTCCATTGCTCGCTCTCCCTCATCCTCACTCACTTTTACTGGCCTGTAGCAGAGGTTGGGGTTCAGGAGTGAGTATGGGGTGCAGGAGGGGGTATGGAGTGCTCGCTCAGGGTTGAGGTGAGGTTTTGGGGTGCTAGTTCTGGGAGTGGGCTCAGATCTAGGGCTTGGCATGCAGGACGGTGGGGTGCGCTGGCTCTGGGAAGGTGGCTGGGGGTGAGTCAGTGGTGCAGGAGAGAATGCTGGCTCTGGAAAGGGGGATCGGGCAAGCAGGAGGGGTGCTGGCTCTGGGAGGATGGTCAGGGCTGGGTAGGGGATTGAGGTGCAGGGGGGTCAGGGTGCAGAAGGGAGTATGGTTGCTGGCTCTGGGAGAAGCTGCAGGGGTTAGGAGGGGGTGCGTTTCAGCCCCAAATGTTGTGGATTTTGTCAGCAGAGGTGCACCAGGCTGTCTCCTTGCCATAGGGACAGTCAGCCATCCAGTGGCAGAAATGACAGGTGTCGTCAGGTCTCATGGAGGGAAAATGAAGATAATACCTCAGAATAAATCTTCAGGGCTCAGAGAAGGAGTGGTGAAATTGTCCCATTCACTGTGGTGGTTTGTGTGTGGCAGGTTCAGTGTCCAAGTGGTGGCCAACATTAGGTATCTCCTGTTACTGAGCCAGACTCAGTGTGATGTTGTCCCATAGTGCACGTGTGCTCTGCCTCCCTAACAACACTCGTTGCTTGCTAGTCCCCGTCTGTCACTGTCAGGAAGAGGAAAGCTCATCGTGCAGGCCGGGCCGGCTTTAGGAAGTGTGGGGCCCAATTCGAACCGTTTTGGTGGGGCCCCCTGCACCCAGGATTTTATCTTGAGCAAAAAAAAAAAAAAAAAAACAACCCACAACCGCACACAAATATCACATCAAGTAGATCTGATCAAAATGTATATCTATACAATTGAACATTTGCAAAAAAAAATTGCCATCCTTTATTATGCAAAATTTTACACAAAATTAAATCAGTTGCCTTAAGTGTAGGCAATTGCTCTGCCCCTGGCTTCCCAAAGTCAGCTGCTGCTGAAACTGACCAGTGGCGGATTTGGGGAAGCCGGGGGCAGAGCAGCTGGGATGCTGCCGGGTTGGTCCCACAGCGCCGCCCTCTCCCACTGCCCTTTCCCATGCTGCACAGTTCCCCGCCGACGCCACCCTGCCACCCTAGACCCCTCATAGTCCCCCTTCCGGTACTCTGGCATATCTGATAATCCAGTACCCCCTGGGTCCTAAAGGTGCCAGATTATTGGAAGTTTACTGTACATCAAAATTCAGAACAACTGGTCAACAAAGAGCTGTATAAGAATGCCCATTTTCACGACTGGAAATTAATATTATTGATAATTGACATGATGATTAATGATAGCATACATGAAATATACAGACTTTATTTAATGGGACTTCTGCTGCTACATCTTTTCTCAGATTTCTTTGAAGATTACCTCATAACTGGTCAAATTCAGGTTCATATGCACATTCAAGCTACCTGAGTAATGACACATTTTTTAAATTCCGAGTTTTTCATTTGAATGTAAAAAGTTGCATGCATTTTGGGGATGACCAGAGCGCCATATTTAGTTCCATTCCGAGCTGTTTTTGCCTCAAAAGCCATAGGTTACATAGGTCTCCCTGCTTTAGGGAGAGCAGTGGGGCTGAAGTTTTCCTCCCTTCCCCGCCCCCATCATACAGAAGCATTGCTTGCTGTTTCCCTTCATCAGGGAGCCAGGGGATAGCACACAGTGTGCTGCATTGCTCACTCTAGCTAGGACACAGGGGGTGACGAACCTGGACCTGCTTGAGCAGGGAGATATGTACCCCTCCCCCAGCTGTACCTGCTAGAGCTGCAGCAGCCATGGAGAGGCACTTCTCACTTGGCCCCAAGCTGCTGCGGTGAAAGAGGGCTGGGGTCATTCTCTCTCCCCAGAGCAGCCTGCATCTTGACCCTTCATCCCCAGCCCCACCCCGGAGCAATGGTTCAAATGAAGCACGAGCATTTTCATTTTATTATCTAAAAACCAAAAATTAATTGACTTAAGGAGCCAAGCAACGCCGGGTAAATCTTGTGGTTTTAAATAAAGAGCTATGATTTTGTCACATTATTGACTAGTTGAAATGGGCAAAAACATGCTAGCCTGCCATTATAATAGTACAATCAACATTTGGATGCTTACCAGGGTTAGCAACTCACCAGAATGTCTGCTGCTCATTTGGTGCCAGAGCAGCATTGTTATTATTTGTTTATTTAAATTAGTGCTTAATTATCATTTCCATGTAATTACATGCACTCATCTAATCGCAACAATGCCGTGTCAATAATAAATGATATTATTTTGATGAAGCCTTAGGGTCCTGTGTATAAAGGGCTAAATAATAAATATGCTCCTAAGAAAAAAGAGTCAAATTTTGCATTCCTTATACTCAGTACTCTCAAGGCCACATCTAGACTATGATTGACTATGAAGATCAAGCGGTTGATCTTCAGGAGTTATGACTTCAGTAAAGAAGCCCAAAATATTTGCTGAGTAAATTTGATTTATCAAGTTGAGGAAGCTAAAAGAGGTAAAATTTGTCTTTTTGGTTTTTTGGCTTGTGAAATATTAACCTATTCTAGTTTAGACAGCTAAGCCATTTAATTCGACGTGGAATGTTTGCTAATAAAAACAGCCGTAGAGATGTAGCCATGTTAGTCTGGTCTAGCTGAAACAAAGACAGGGCTATGCAGCACTTTAACGACTAACAAGATGGTTTCATAGGTGATGAGCTTTCGTGGGCCAGACTCACTTCCTCAGATCAAATTGTGGAAGAAAATTGGCATGACATATGTACCAAAGAGATACAAACAAAAAAAAGTGAACAGTTGTACACACTCTAGAAATGCAACAGGATTGCATGAGACTGAATAGCTCTTTGCACAATACAAGCTCAACCCAAAGCCCATGGAAGTCAATGGGAGGCTTTTCATTCTACTTCAACAGGTTTTGGATAGGACCCATAACATCTACACAAAGCTCCCTACTCTACATCCACCAGTGGAGAGGAGTGTCATGCGGCGGAACTCTAGCTGTCTGCTGAAGCTTTGTGTGTCTAAGCATCTCACCTGAAGCTCGGGGCATTCTTGTGAGCCAGGTGGGGAATAGAAATGGAGTGAAAATTAATCTTGCCACATGCAAACCACTGGTTAAGGCAAGTGATATTAGAGATTTGTTTGGCAGTTTTGTGGCAGCCCTTTCCTTACCTGCAGGAAAGGCTTTTAACAAAATTGAATGACTCAGTTTGTTTTCCATTACTGAAAATGTAAAAGCTACACTCATTACATGGCTTTAATTTATGGCGCTCATGGTGTTCCTGCTATTGTTTCTATACTCATGGGATGGCAGGGAAGCTCAAACAGAAAATGTAAGTAGTGGCAAGAGCTCTTTACCAACCCAGGTTTGTTGAGAAATTGGGTATTTAACTTCCTGCCTTGAGTGGTATTTATTTTCACCTGACTTTCACCTGAAACAACCCCCGCACACACATACACAGACTCCCTGCACCTCCCTCTATCAGGATGATAGCAGTTTCTCTTGTATCATATTTTTCAGGGATGACATACAAACCCTTCTTCCCCACCCAACACCATTGTCCTTGCGACTACCAGTTGTTTGTCCTTTTCCTTTTTGAGCTGCACATATTATACATACATATTCCAGCTCTCCTTAATCTGGGAGTATCAGTCCTATGGCTGCCATCCCAAAATATAGTTTTGAAGGTCATGTGGCTGAGTGGTAATAGTTAATGAATAATTTGCATTCAGGGCTGCGGTGCTGCATGTAAAGAGCCCTCATTTCCTTCTCCCCCTCACCAGTGTTCCCTGGAAGATGAGTGGAACAGCTCTGTCTAAGCCAGGGGTGTCCAAACTTTTTTCAAAAAGGGCCAGATTTGATTAAGTGAACATGCGTGAGGGCCGACCATTTTGCCTGACATTCTTTGAACCATTAAAATTAAATGCAAATTAACTATTTTATGCAAAGTTTATTGCAAACAGCATACTTTTCATTTCGTCACATGGATGACAAATCTAAACAGGTGTTAAATCACTCTGCCTTTCATATCTGAAGGCCAGATGAAAAAAAAATCCAGGAAGCTGAAATATATGTCAGGAACATTGTAAAGTACATTACATATTATTGGTAATAAAGGTTGTCTGTCAACTTTTAAGTTCAAAAAATATGAACAGGAACATAACACCAAGTATACATGTTGTGTCCAAATATATTTATAACTGATTTAGACCAACTGACATTAACTGAGATTTTACAATGTATTCATCTCAATACATATGGATTCATTGGGGGCAATAAAAGATAAATATTGCCAAATTACCTGTGGGGCCGTATTAAACTAGAACACGGGCCGCAATTGGCCCGCGGGCCGGACTTTGGACATGCCTGGTCTAAGCAGATTCCTCTACCTTCAGCACCCAATGAGTACTGCCAAGGGGAGAGGTTAGCAAGGTAGGCAGTAGGAGTAGAGTTAAGTTACTGGGAGGAGTAGGTGATGAGGGGCTGGGTTACCACTAGTACCACAAAGTTATTGCTCAGGCTACTGTGCCGGCAGCACCAAATGGGTACTGTTAAGGGAAAGTTGTTAACATATGAAACCAAAAGCAAAGAAGAAACAAGGATCAGCTGCTTTGTTCACTTAAAAATATAGGACTAGAGTCTGTGTCTTGTAAAATTGTTACAGTTTGAGAGAGAATTCATTCCTGCCCCCCTTCCTACCACCTACTGGCTTAGCCTGTATAATGCAGTGAAATGTGAGAGCTATTAGTCATAATCAACATCAACCCAAGGGCACATGCTAGTCTGCTGCTTTCTGGCTGTAACCTCAGGCTGTAGCTCTCCACATGGGTACGGTTCACCTTTTCTAGTACCTGAAACTCTGTAATCTGGACTTCTCTAGGCTGGCAACACCCCTGGACTGATGTTGTCAGGGCGATCCCGTGAGAGATAAGCCGTCAGGCTGGGGCCAGGGGCATTGCCAGACTGGGGGGGCCGAGAGAGCAGAACTACAAGCAGAGCCCCGAATGGCAGGGGAGCTGCTGGGCGGAGCGCAGAGCTCAGGGGCTGCTGGGGAGAGTTCCTGGGGCCGGGAAGAGTGGGCTCTAAATCTATGAATAATGGACTATATGAACTTCCAGACACTCCAAAATACTTGATGTTGCATTTTGATTCATGCTTCTCTGGCAAATACGTTTTCCACCACCTATTGTGGGTAGACAAGTGCATTTTGCAAGTCCAAGATTGTGGTTTTGCAAGAGCTTGTGTGCCCAAAATTGAGTACTTAGTTTGAACATGCCAACTTGGCTGCACATAGTCAAATCTGAATTTTGCAGCTAAGTTTACTTGATGCATAGCAAAAGAAAAAAAAAAGATGGCTTAGATAAAGATAAACTTTTTCATCTTTATTTCACCCCTTGCCTCTGAGTATATGAAAAATACCTGAAACTAGTATTGTGACATGTATATTGTTCACAACATCTGATACCAAAGACACTGCCTTTCAGATATCCATGGTTTAGGATATTTACAAAATTAGGAGGGATTAAAGTGCAAATTATCCTTCCAATGTAATTTTTGTTTGAGGTTTCAATATGCTGTATTTTATTTTGCACTGATGTTTAAGTACAAAACTCTAAGACTTGGCAAGGTAGCTAACAGTTCAGACAATATATTTTAAATAAATATACCGGCGCCATTATTAAAGCTGAATTTGATATGGTTTTAGCTTTCACTTTTCTTGGGGGTGTCTACACAGCAGGGCTTAACT
Source organism: Pelodiscus sinensis (assembly GCF_052426305.1). Lineage (NCBI taxonomy): Eukaryota > Metazoa > Chordata > Testudines > Trionychidae > Pelodiscus > Pelodiscus sinensis. Next base: position 35,832,226 of record NC_143067.1, on the reverse strand, counting down.
CGAAATAAGCTATGCAAATTGAGCCACGTCAAATAGCTTATTTTGAAATTGGGCGCGTCTACACAGCACTTATTTCGAAATAGAGCACTCTTTCTCTGACTTCCCTTACTCCTCATACAATGAGAGTTACAGGAGTCGGAGTAAAAAGTCCTCCAGTTTGATAGTATTTCGACATTATTTCGAAATAACTGCCGGCTGTGTAGATGCAGACTAAGTTATTTCAAAATAACGCTAGTTATTTCAAAATAATGTTGCTGTGTAGAAGTGCCCCTTCTGTGGAAAGGCATTTAAGCAATTTAATGATCAGTTTGCTAGAGCCCTCTGTTTATTCATTTGTGCCTCACAGCTATCAGTTTAGATAGCTTGACTGCTTTGGCCAAATACAAACACTGTAAGGGAAGACTAGCTTAATCAACTTTGTTCTCCATCTTCAACTGGTGTGAATCAGCATAACTTCACATCCATCAGCATTCCAGCACAAGGAAGCAAGCACCAGCTGAGGTTTTACAGTTGTATTAATTAATACTTACGTTAATTTTTCCTCCCTTGACAGAGATAACCTAGGCAACCACCCTAAGCTCTCTACTGTGGGAGAAGAATAGAAGACGCAAAAAAAGATGCAAACAAACACCCACTCACACAAAATGGAAGAGCTGAACAACTCTAGTCTTTCTGAACTCTTTCACAGATTAAACCACTTCCTTCAGTAGCAGCCTCATCTTCCCTTCAAGAACTGTGTTAGCTAAGATGCTTGAGTCCTTCCCTCTGCCAGCCATACCACATATGACCTTTGTACTTCTTGACTCTGACTAGAACTGCATGTGAGCTGAGTGACATCTGCAGCTGATCCTTTGGCAAAACAAGGCACCAGCTCCACCTCGTGGTGCCTAGCTTAGCAACTTACTGCTTTCTAAGCTAGATATCTGCTAATATTGCTTTCCAAATATGCTAAACTAGATCAGTGTTTCTCAACCTTTTTTTTATAAAGTACCCCTTTCAAATATATATATATATATAAGTATGCCCTTTTTAAAAAAATTGTAAGTACCCCCAGTACCTACAGTTTTCAGACACACAATTTTTTTTCTACTGTTGCAACACATTTGTTTAAATAAATTAATTGTAGCTAGGCGAGTGATTAAATTTTTGGGTGTAAAAAGTACAAATATAATAAAGCGCTGTAAAACTTAAAACAAAAATTCAGTTTTCTCCAAATTTCATTTGTGTTGATGTACCCCCCAGACTTCTCTCAAGTACCCCTAAAGGGACTTGTACCACTGGTTGAGAAACACTGAACTAGACGACTTATCCAGCATAGCCCAGATCTGGCCCAAGGAGGAGATGAGGTGGTGTACCTTGGTTACAAATACAGTGCCCATCTATAAAAAAAGAAATAAGGACAACCCAGGAAACTACAGACCAGTCAGCTTAACTTCTGTTCCAGGAAAGATAATGCAGAAAATAATTAAGGAACCCATGTCCTCAAAGGTTCTGGACCAAGCACCTATTGAAAACATGGGACTATGCAATGTATAAGATACATTCAACAAAACTTTTTAAAATGGCAAGAGCACAGTAACAATTGCGTTATTTAGTTATCAACAAAGCTAAGGACAGTTGTCAGATAAACATACTGGACTCAACATTCAATTGGGGTTGAATCATAATAAAACTAATAAATTCCTGTTCATATTAAGGGAGATTGTAAGAATGTGGCTGTTTATTTTACAAATCCCAACTAAAGAATGTGATACAAGTCAATCAGATTTATAAATTGGAGATAGCTAGATGTCTTAATACTGAAGACAAATGACTAATGTTTGACTTATTACTTCAGAACTAGCTATCTTTTGGAATTTCTAATCTTGTATTATGTCTTACTCTTTTTTTCTCCTTTTATCTCCCCATGATGGTGTAATAGAAACTACACAACACTCTTGATAACTATAAGGTGGACAGATTTAATTTACCAGAAATTACTGATGGCAATTTAAATTCTCAGGATTTTTAGATATAAAAGCAACGTAATGTGTAAACACATTAGGGATGCTTAAACTTGGAGAAGTTTCCCTCTAGCATTTTCCTATGTGGACCAGATGCTCATACACATATATGGACACAAGCACTTCCGTATCCCAAATGAACGAACATGAAAAGGCTGGAATGTGTCCCAGCTAATAAAATCATAGAAGAGAGGGAAAATAAGGTACTTGAAAAGTCTGGGGTTTTCCTCTTTCAATCTTAAGGTCTGTCATAGAATCAGAGCAGGAACTGTGATTAAGAAATCAGATGGTGATATCATGCTCCCATGGTGTTTCTCACTAGCAGACCTTTTTCAGATGCAGAGAGGCTGATGTAGCCCATTGGTTGATATCTTTACTTCTTCTCTCCAAGGTCTTGGAGATTTTGGAGTCTTCCCTCAAGTGGCTTGCTTATCTGGAAAGTGAGGTTTCTTAATGAAGAGGCAAAAACAATTACAGAAAATGTGGAAGTGGCAGAGATGCTTAATGACTTCTTTGTTTCAGTTTTCACCAAGAAGATTGGTGGAGACTGGATGCCTAGCACAGAGAATTCCATTGAAAAATGAGGTAGGATCAGAAGTTAAAATGGGAAAAGAACAAGTTAAAAGATTACTTAGACAAGTTAGATGTCTTCAGTTCACCAGGGCCTGGTGAAGTTGCATCCTTTAATACTCATAGAGCTAATTGAGGAAATATGCTATTATCTTTGTAAAGTTATGGCAAATAGGAGAGATTCCATAATAGTGGAAAATGGCAAATATAGTGCCTATCTATAAAAAAGGGAAACAAGAACAACCCAAGAAACTACAAACCAGTCAGGAACCGTACCAGATACTTCTGTACAAGAAAAGATAATGGAGCAAATAATTAAGGAATCCATTTGCAAACATCTAGAAGATAATAAGATAAGAAGCAACACTCACTATGGATTTATTAAGAACAAATCATGTCAAACCAACCTGGTAGCTTTCTTTGATTGGCTAGCAAGGCTTGTGAATAGGGGGAAGCAGTAAATGTGGTATACCTAGACTTTAGTAAAGTTTTGGATACAGTCTTGCATGACCTTCTCATTAATAAAGTAGGGAATACAACATTGAAGGAATTACTTTAAGGTGGATGCACAGCTGGTTGGATAACCATTCTCAGAGAGTAATTATTAATGGCTCACGGTCATGCTGGAAGGGCATAACAAGTGGGCTTCCATAGAGGTCTGTTTTGGGACAGGCTCTGTTCAATATCTTTATAAATGATATAGATAATGGCATAGGGTATGACTACACAGTAAAGTTATTTCGAAATAACTTTCCTAGTGTCTACACAAGCCAATTGCTATTTCTAAATTAATTTGAAATAGCAGAGGGCTTATTTCGAAATGGGTAAACCTCATTGCACAAGGAATAGCACCAATTTTGAAATTTCTATTTTTAAATAAGTGCTGTGTAGATGCTTATTTCGAAATAGGGGGCCTCCAGCCTTTCCTAGGGTGCCCTGCTAGGCTCCCTGGCCACAAGGTAACTGCTGACCTGATGCCCACTGGAACCAGTTCTGGCTGCCTTAAATGCAATTCAGCGTCCAATCAGTGTGGACGCACTATTTCAAAATAGCGAAAAGCTATTTTGAAATGCATTTTTTGTGTAGACGCTTTATTTTGAAATAACTATTTCAAAATTAGATATTTCAAAATAACACTGTAGTGTAGACCTACCCATAGAGAGTACACTTAGAAAGTTTGTGGATGATACCATGCTGGGAGGGGTTGCAAGTGCTCTGGAAGATAAGGGTCTGGACAAACTGGAGAAATGGTCTGAGGTAAATAGGATGAAATTCAACAAAGGCAAATGCAAAGGACTCCACTTAGGAAGGAACAATCACTTTCACACACGTAAAATGGGAAATGACTGTTTAGGAAGGAATACAGGTTGGACTTCCCTCGTTCAGCACTATTGGGACCTCGTAGGTCCTGAAAGAGAGAATTTGTCAGACCAGGGGAAGTATCCCTTGCCACCGGCCCTGAGACAGCTGGCCCCTTTCCTCTAGCTCCCTATAGCCCTTTCCCCAGCTGTGCTGCCACCAGCTCCCCAGCCCAGGTGGCCATGGGTGGCCACGGTTCCGTGGTCCCTCGCTGCCATGGGCGGCCAGGTTTCCCTGGTTCTGCGCTGCCATGGGTGGCTAAGCTTCTCTGGCTCCCAGCTCCATGCTGCTGAGTGCAGCTGGGCGTCTGCAGCCCTGCTCTGCCACCTGTTGCCAGGGTTCTCCAGCCCCCAGTTCTGCACTGCTGCAGATGGCCAAGATTGCAGCTGGCCCTCCTGCCGTTAGGCTCCTGGGCTCTCTGGTCCAGGAGCAAGGGAGGCTTAGGTTGGATGTTAGGAAAAACTTCCTAATTGTCAGGGTGGTTACGCACTGGAATAAGGTGTCTAAGGGGGTTGTGGAATCTCCATCATTGGAGTATTGAAGAGCAGGTTAGCCAGACACCTGTCAGGGATGGTCTAGATGTTGCTGGGTCCTGCCATGAGGGCAGGGGTCAGGACTTTTTGACCTCTCGAGGTCCCTTCCAGTTCAAAGGTTCTATGATTTGTTTTCACTTGATTCTTAACTTACCAAGCTTCGCAGCACAGCCCTGTGTACTGGCTTCAGGCAAATCAAATGCTAGACGTACCTTGGAGCCATGGTGCTACTCCCAACAGGTTTGAATTAAGTCATCGTTCTCAGAGACTAATCTGTCCAAAGCTATTTATAACATTAACATTCTTAAATGGGTTTCATTGCGATAAGTTTTAATAACATAGCCAAATATATACTATTTCTCTCATTTGTTGTTTATATTAATCATAGTAATAACAAAGTTAACATTTTACCAATGGCTACAACTAAACATATTTAAGGGTAAGGCTGTTATGTGACTGGCATATTTCTTACAAAACTATCTGAAGGGGTCAATTGTGGAAGAACTTTGTACATGTTAGTGTAGGGGTGGTGAGACCTGCATTCTTTCCCCCCCTCCCTTTCCCCTATATCTGATGAGCCAGAAGCAAGTCTTTGGGAACATACGCCATTTAAGAGAAGCGTTGTTGCCAGTATAGCAAGAACAAGTATAAGATATGGGTAAAGGGCAAGAACGCATAAACAATTCTGTTTACTCTAACGTACTGCTCACGTAAACAAGGCCAAAGAACAAGTAGAACTAGATCAGAACCAGATCAATAACTAACAGCTGAGCCCAACATCAGCAAGTAATGAGTAATCCCTGGAAATTTCCAAACTGCAAAACAAGGCAAGAAAACTGTATTTAAGGCTGCACCAAAGCACAGCAATTTGGACCTCACCGATTGGCTTTGGGTACCAGCGCCTCAGAAGCTGAGACAACCTCCCACTTCGTCTGCAGCCTACCCGGGGTTCCAGGCTTGCAGGAAGGGACATAAGATAACAAAGAAGTGGCATATATTGTTCTTCCAGTTATGGGGCACAGCTGTTAGCTGTCAGGAAATAAATGGTTTGTGTTTGACAGATACCTGTGTGGCGTCCCTTGTGCTTTGAGAACCTAGTGTCAGACCTTAGATGTACTCTTGCCGACTACACTATCTCCATTTGTGCTGTAAAAAATGTGCCAATCACATAACAATAGCTGTATAACAACTAGTCCATATTCTCTTCTCCCTTCCCCATACTTCAGACACAGTAGCCTGGTCTACATACCTGTTTTGTACTGGTATAGCTATGTCCATGAGGTCATTTTAAAAAACAAACCCCAAAGTTCTACTGATATAAACCCCAAACGCTTTGTGAGGATATTACATGAATAATCTCTGTTGGTATAAGCACATTTATTTATAACTGCATCCACACTAGAGAGTTTTTCTGCTTTAATTATGCAGGTATATATTTTTAATTACATTAGTGTAAATCCTCAGTTACTCCACTGAAGCTAACAGCAATTTTCCTAATACATCACTCTAGTCCTTAAGCTATCCTATTGCATCATGCCAGTTGTTAAAATTAGTTTATAATCTTGTATCCCTCAGCAGCCAGTATGGCATGCTTCCAAGTAAAACAAAAATACCCATACTAGACAGTATTACTACAACGTGCTGGTGGGGGAAAGCAGGAACAGACTTTATTCTTGACTTGCACTTAGTAGTTGTCCTGCATTAAGGGTAATCCCTCACGTACCTCCTTATCATATAAAATGTAAAAGCACAGATTCAGATTTTTTATACAGATTTTATACTGTTCTTCAATCCCTATTGTCTCCCCACTCAACAGGATTGTGGAGTTAATCCACATTCACACTAGCATCAATCAGATCAACGACTAATCCAGGATCTTGCGAGCAATTTCGTATAATCAAAATCAAGTCAAATTATTTTAGTGGTTGAGTGGGATGCAAAAATCAGTTTAGACATACTCAATAAGGCCTGTGCCTAAAGCTTTGGACATATTTTTTTTTAAATCACTTTTTTTAACCTGTGTTTTCTAACCAGTGCTCTCAGAGTAGAGTTGAGTTGAAAGTCTTGTGAGATGGGGCTGCAAGCCTCAAGAGCAGCTGTGAAATTTAGCATACTCCGTTCCATCATCCAGGCACTTTTATTTTATACCATGACCATCATTATGTCGATGGCCTTTCACCAGCACCAGCCAGGCTGCCAAGGTTATAAATGGAATCCATGGAGAGCAGTGTTCCCTCTAATCTTTTCCATCCGTGTGCAGTTTTTATGTGCACCAAAGCATAAGCGAATGTGCATCACCAGTTGAAACAGAAAACCTAGCTGTGGGTGCTCTGCTAATCAGCCGGGCAGCATTGGAATCTCTACTGCACAGCCACACAAGCACACAGCTTACACTGATGGAGAGCACAGACTTTTATTTATGAAAAAGTCTCGAGCATTCCGCCAGAACAATCTATAATTCTTTATTTTATAATTGGCATATTCTTGTACTTGGGACCATTAGTAATTTTACTTCAGGCATTCCTTGGCATAGAACATTACAAGTTGGGAGAAAAACCTAAAATCTACAATCATTCAACATAAACAGGTGCTGTCTTGATTTTGCCAGCTTCCTCTGGAGTGGATATTTTGATAGCTTGTAGAACAGGCATGTTTTACAATATCTTTGATGACATGCAACAGGTAATATTTCAATTCCACTTTTATTTATTTAAATTACTAGTGGAAACGAGTAGAACATATGAAACACATTAGCTTTTAGTCAGGTAAACATGCTTTAGAATGATGCATTAGATGTTAAAGTATTTTTAAAAGAGTAACAAAACTAGCAGAAACCAAAGATAATATAGAAGTATTGGAAAGTCGCCAGAACATAAAGCTTGTGTAATGTAGCCTATCGAGTTGGCTTCAAGTCCTATACAAAAGAAAGGTCAGAGCTTCAACTTCCTACCTTGTATGTGGCATGAATAGGCTGTAGGAGAGCTTCATTGTAAAAGTTATTGGGCTTTTCTGTTTTTCCCTGTTGTTCAGGCTAGGTCTACACTATACGTTTTTTTCAGAAAAAGCTATGCAAATAACACTCTGTAATTTGCATAGCTTTTTCCGATCGCTTTTCTGGAAGAGGCTTTTCTGCCATTTGGCCCTATCTAGATGGGGCCAAATAGCAAGAAAGCCTCCTCTTTTGGTGGAGCCCTTATCCCTCATAGAACGAGGTAAACAGGGCTCCCCAAAAGAATGCGTTTGCTCTTCCACAAAAAAAGCAGAAGAGCAAATGTGTTCCTTGGACGCAGCAGAGTTTTTCTGGGATACCTCGGGTATTCCGGAAAACCCCTGCAGTGTAGATGTACCCTCTGTTAGAGAATAAACATGTCCTTTTGCTGCAATAGAGGCCTGTTATAAAAAAAATAGCACAAACACTAACAAATCTTGAATTCCACAAAAAATCAACATAAGAATAGCTACTCTTTAAGTGGGGGCTTGAGTTGTTCCTAGCGCATTGGCCTCCCTTTAATTAGCCTGAGCAGAAAAATGAATCACTTGAGTGAGGCTTAATCTACCCATATATGGGGTTCACACTTTTGAAAGTTTCCAAATGTATTTCTTCCATCTGGCTTAGCATCACAGGGTCAAATCTTCAAGTCTTTGTTCACACAAATTGTAAGTGAATGGGAAATGGTACTGACTATAAGTTGCAGAGTTTTGTGCATATGTTTTGTAAAGCCCTAAAAATGAATTACCAGCAGATTTTATAAATCTTTTAGAAATAGTATTTTGGAATGTTAGTGGCAATATATGTGAGAATTACACTGATGTGAAAATCCCTCAAATTAAGCCATTTGGCAGGCCTGATCCAGTGCCAACAGAAGTCAATGGGCAACTTTACATTGATTACAGCAGGCTTTAGAGTAGGCCTTCCATAAATCAAGTATAGCATGGGTGGTGGAAGCAGGAATGATGTCACCAGATGAGCCGACAGCCTCTGTGGGCCACTAAGTAAAGTGAGGAAGGTGGCTTCATGATCTGGAAGGGGTGGGCCTCAAGCTGAAGTGGTAGGGCAGGGACAACTAGGCCTCAACTCTGCTCGGAGTGCGGTGTTGGGACCTCCAGGCCTCAGAGCTGTGCAGCACATGCAGCATGTTACAGATTTAAAGCAGCAGTAAGGATCCATTTAAGCGTTTTGTCTTGGCAATCAGTGTTCAATTAAGTGGTGCCCAAAATATGCTAAAAGCTCAATACGGAATAATAACGGAAAAGCACATTAATCGTTACTCCACGTGAGCTATATTTTTGCTTGTTTTCAATGCACTTTTTAAAGTTTTCAATTGCAAGGCATAATGACTGTTTAAAATATATAAGAATTTCTACTTGGTATTTACTATTTGCAAGTGTTGGTTTATGTAGCTCAGTTACGTTTGCTATTTTTCTGTAGGGGGTACTAAATGCCTCAGGGAATTAGTAAGGGGCTATTAAGGCCCGGACCTCCATATCCCTGATTTAATTCTTCACAAGGCTAACTGATACTTATTACGACATCACAGCTGTTTGGTAACTGGTTAGAAATTATGCCTGGTGCCTCAGTCCAGCTACCAGAAGAGATGTGTATTTCATGAACCACTTTTCTAATTACTATTATCTAGGAGCTGCATTACCAGTTGCATTTAAGAGGAGAAAAGACAAATAGGTAAAGAGATTAACTGACTGTTTGGTCCATAGGGCAGGAGTGGGAAACCTCAGGCTCAGGAGCCGGATGTGGCCCCTGGCTTGCCTGGATCCAGTCCCCGAGGCTCAGATCTCTCCACTAGCATTGGAAGGCCCACGCTGCTGCTCCACCCCCTCCACGGTCCCACCATGGGGCTGGAGCACACAAAATCTTCTAGCCAAAATCTCCTAGCCTAGGCCCCTCTAGACTCTGGTGTGCAATGGGAATGTGGGGAGTGTCTTTCTCATTCTCACTCAGGCACCACGTCAGTGTGGGTTGGGGGTTGTTTTTTGTTGTTTTTGCTTCTGATTTTTCTGTGGATCAGTGGCCTCCAGCCCCCCAAAAAGGTCCCCCTCCCCTGCCATAGGGGAAGCACATAGGTGGAAGAGAATGGAATAACCCTGCAATACTGCTATCCCATGTTTAACTGTGCTACAGCTGGGGGGTTTCATTCTTCATTGCTATAGCTGTACTATTTTCCCTACAAGTACTAAAGAACATTAGTAGGAAACGAGAGCCCAGGAAATGTTCACTTCTGTAGGGGACTCAGAATAGCAGGGGGCACAGTTGTGATTCCAGTATTCTTAGTCATAATGTCGATGGCATAAGCTATAGCTGTTATCCCGAAAATAAGTGATTTAAAAAAAATCCATGTCCATCCAGAAATTGCAGGCACTTTCTTAAAACACAAGCCATTTCACACCTCATCTATTTACATAGTGAGATGTGAAAATATATTTCCTGCTTCTTAAATATATTCACACCCACGAGCTACTCAGACACTTCCCCATGGTGGCGTTTCATGGCAGTTCAGGCGTGGCATGTTTTCAGTGTGGTTATGCAAGTAAAACAAGGGTGCTCCCTACACTGCACACATGGTATTTATTTGCAAACAGTGACATTTCCCCCCTAGCTATCGTTTTCTTTTAATTGCTATTACTGTCTTTTAATGTCGTTAGAAGATTCTGTGATTCACCTTTCTGTCTTGGAGTTATGCATCCATCGATTAGCATGAGCCAGTAGCATGAGGGCTGTCCAGATACAAGGGCATAGAAATAGACCCCCCCAAATGTACACACTAAAAAGATTCCCCATTCCTGCTCCCACTCTTGGGCTATGTCTTCACTGGCGGGTTCTTGTGCAAGAACTCTTGTGCAAGAACACGTCCACTCTGCCATGTGCTTTTGCACAAGAGTATCCATGGCAGTGCGGACGCTCTCTTGCGCAAGAAAGCTCTGATGGCAATGTCAGCCATAGGGCTTTCTAGCGCAAGAAACCCCTGCCGTGCGTCCACACTGCCCTCTTGTGCAAGAGCTCTTGTGCAAAAGGGCTTACACTTGTTAGAAAAGAGCGTAGCTCTTGTGCAAGAAGCCCTGTCTTCTGACACCATACTGTAAATCTTCTTGAGCAAGAGCAGGCGGGCAGTGTGGACGCTCTGTGGGTTCTTGCACAAGAACCCATCAGTGTACACATAGCCTTGGACTTGTTCGTTGCTTTCAGTAAACAAAGGGCTAGGTCATGGCCACACATGGCCAGCCTTGCGGGAGGGTGATGTGGGCAACCAGACAGGGCAACGTGGTGCCAAAGCCAAGAGGCTACAGAAGGGCTGTGCCCATCTGGGAGACAATAAAGGGGGCTGCAGGGCAGGAGCGAGGCACCCACACGTGTCCCCTCACTTCCCTCCCGCAACTCTGCCCTTCACCTGCTGCCTATAGCTCAGGGTGCAGTACTAAAAGGTGCCAAGGAAAATTTGCCCAGGGTGCCATTTTCCCCAAGGCCGGCCCTATACCACTGCAGCCAGGCAGGTCTGCTGACAAATGGGGGGCAATGGGGGCAGTTGTCCCTGGGCCCATTCAAAAGGGCCTGAGGTTCCCGGTTGCTGCCGCTGCCCTTTAAATCACTGCTCCAGGTCACCACACGAGCCCTCTGCACACCTCCGACACCCCCCCCCCCCAGGCCAGAATCCTCTCCTGCAGCCTTATCCCCGTGTCGCAGAGCAGCACCTCCTGCCTGTAGCACTGGGAATTAGCTCCTCTGCAGGGTGCCTCCCTGTAGCGGGTGTCCCTTCATGTCCTCCCTCGAGGCACCAGCACCAGACCTGCATGGTGCCCAGACCACTGCATCCCCTTCCGGACACTGCCCTCCAGCAATATCCACTCCAGTTGTGTCTCCAACCCCTTGTGGTGGGGGAGGGGTTATCAACAGTCCCACATCTCTGCACTCTGGGGCCCTCTTCTCCCAAGGAACCACCAATCTTCTACTCCCGCCTTGCCTCTGTGACTCACTGCCAGTCGCCCTCTAGCCCCTTCCCTCGGGGCAAACTGCAGCTTGAAACGGCCCCCCCCATTAGCTGCCTTTGCCTACCCTGGCTCTTCTTCCCCTGCAGCCTTAGTACACTCAGGCCCTGCAGCCTGGGAGTGAGGTCAGGCCAGAGCTCCCCAGATCTGCCTGCATCTTCCCAGCCCTGCCCTGTCTCAGGAATCCTCCAGCTTCCCTGGCAGCCAGGTCCCTCCTGTGCCACATCTGGAGCAAGAGCGTCTTCCTCCCTCCCTCCTAGAGCCCTTTTTTATACCGCCGGGGCCTAATTGGCAAGATCGGCCTCAGCTGTGGGCTTTGCTCTCAGCCCTCTCCCAGGGCTTTAAAGGGCCATTGCGGGGCAGACGCCGCATCACACCCCTCCTGGGCCGTGCACCCCAAGTCCCTGATCACAACCCCCTCTTTCACCCAAACTCTCTCTCAGACCCCACTCCTGTACCCCAGCTCCCTACTCCAAACTCCCTTCTGCACCCAACCTCCATCCCAGACCCGACAACCCCCTCTGCAGAAGTGCTGCCCTTGACCACTTGCCAAAACCTTGGAATGCTCCCTTCCCCTCCTCCCCCCCCCCCCCGGGGTTTGTAAGAAAACAGAGGCCACCGGTCTGAGATCCTGGAGACTCCACTTGACATAACCCACTTTGAAGCTACACTATGGAGACTTAGAAATCACTTGTTAAGAGAACAGAGGGGAACGTAGCATCAAACTGAAATATTTGCAACAGTAGTGGCGTGGGTAAATCTGTACAAGGCAATAGACCGATGAGTATTCCTTATCATGCAATTTAACGGGCTCTTCAAAACTATTCCTAATACTGATTGCAAACTTGTGTTTATGTGCAGTCGGTGGAGCTGGCAGCCTTGCCTATTAAAGTTGTCCAATGCATCCTATTATAAAACCCTGTTTTAAGTTACTGATAACTTTGCCCATTGTTGGCTGTTCAACGCGAACTTTTCCAGGCTGAGCGCTCACCTCATGCTCAGTGGTTTTGGAACGTATCAGCCAGAAAGGTGCAACTTTAAGAGTGTGAGACTAGTAAAAATGTTTGACCATGTGAAAAAAGAAAAAAAAAGATCTTTTCTTTGAAATGTTCTAGCACTCTGTATTTTGCAGCAGGGACTTACTATTTGTCAGGGGTTGGCCTTTGTGTCAGGGATTTATACCTTTGAGCTTCCCCGTAAAAAATGCCCAAATTGGGACAGAGCAAGGGAATAAAGGAAGCTCACACTCTCCGTGAAGTCTTGCTAGAATTCAACAGCTTATTAATACCTAGTTTGCTGAAGTTTGTAAGAATGGAAAAAGTCTTATAATGAGGGTGTCACACAACTTTTCAACCATAGGTGGCATCTCCAGCACTGGACTTGCTGCAGATTTATAGTGGTATCACCAGCTCACAATGTGACCCACACTGTATGCTTGCTGTCAAACACTCTGACAAGTGATGGAAAACCAACAGTGTCAGAACTCGGGCTGTCCTGGCTGCTTGAACATTATGAAAAGCTACAGAAATGGAATGGCTAGTTGCCAAGAATTATACCTCACGTCCAAGATCAATAAAAAGATACATAAAAAATGGCTTTTAAGTGCTTCCATTACCACTGACATGGCAGCTTAACCTGACCCTGTAGCTAGAAAAAAAATCGCCCTAAGCCCTGTCATTGATATGGTTTCTACAGTACTGTTATTTGAACTTCTCCTTACCCCGTGAGACTTTTTGCCATTCCAGCTGACTCTTGCTGCTTTCATTTTCCATGAGCTCTCCATGTATGGTAGACTATTTGCAAGAACATATTTTCTTTTACTTCCCCTTTATCTGTTTTAGTAAGGCACCTCTGCATACAGAAACAGAGAGAGTGTCCCATTTCGTATGGAAAAGGAGACAATGCCTGATGAAGTCTGTTCACTAGAGAACTGGATAGACACGTTTGCAGAGATGCCATACATCGCTAAGTAGAACTATGCATAGAACCCTGTGGTCTGTCAGACTTTGAAACACTTATTTTCAAGGGGAGGGGGCTAATTCAGCTCTAAAAAACCCCCAGTTTGAAATCTACCACGCATCTCAGCCAAGAAATGTATTTGTTTTGGGGGGAAAAATACTGTTGTGTCATTGGAGTGAAGCCCTTTGCCTTCATTACTAAAAAATAAATAAATAAAGTGTACAGGAAAAACTTTTAGGCTCTCAATTCATCCGGGGGTAAAGTGGGACTCATCTATTTTGCTGTTTGGAATAAATAATGGAAGCAGCTAGACTATCTTCCCCCTCTGCCGTTATTACTGGACTTGGAGCCAGAGTCTCAACCACTGAATGAATGCTCCTGAGGTGGGTGTCCACATATGCTGCCCAAGCAGTGTCATAGTGCCCTCCTATTGTGGCTAGCACCACTACACATCCTTTACCCCGGGGGTGTCCATCTTTCCTGCCGCTTCCACAGTCATACACTCCTTCTTCCATTTGCATTCCGAGCCCAGCAAATCTGAACTTGGACTAAATTCGTTACCAGAGCAGAGGACATCGCATGTCTCTGTAGCTGTGGATATTGCGGACTGGAATGCGGCCAGTCCCAACCCAGGTGACCTGGAGTAAGGCTGGGAACAAGCAGACACAGAAGCTATCACAGCCATGGGTGAATGCTTTGAGCAGCCAGCGCCCTGCTGCTGATCTTAAGAGCAGGTGTGTTGGCTCCTTCAGCAGGTCAGGCAGCTCACATGGGACCCAGCTGCCCTCACTAGCCTGCTTGGCATTAAGCTGTTACCACTGTACTTACACAGGCTGGCTCTGACCCCTTACCCCTGGCAGTCCAGCCCCCTAATTCACATGTACAACCAAGATGGATTAAGGGGGGCTAGCTGGGCAGCTGCCCAGGGCGCCAACCTATGAGGGACGCCTGACGGCAGCTGCAAGGAGTGCACAGCTCCCGGATTGCGGGCTATAGCAGCTCCCAGCAGCCGCCCTGCAGCGGCCGCCCGGGGTGGGGGCTGCATTAAACCCTGCAGCGCCCTTCCCCCTGCAGCCGCGGGGCCCTGCACGACCAGACTCAGCCCACCCCAGGCGGCTCCGGGTTGCGTGCCTGAGATGGGCTGGGCACATGCATCCTACCACCGCCAGCTCCATGCGCCCTCCCCCATGTGCCGGCACGGGGGCGGGGCTGCGCATGTGCCCTCCCCCAACTCAGGGCACAATTAACCTGTCTGCCCGGGGCGCCGGAATGGCTCAGTCCAGCCCTGTGTACAACGAGGGTGCGTCTACACTGCACAGCTATTTTGGGATACCAGAGGTATTTCAAAATAACTGCCCCGTGTCTACACAAGCCATCCACTATTTTGAAATATTTTTTAAAATAACGGGTGCGCTATTTTGGCATCCTGGTAACCCTTGTTTCATGAAGGCTGCAGTTCACTTCAGCACATGTAGTTACTGGCCAGAGAGCAGGAGTAGTCATGAGGCAGGACTATTGACAAGACTTCATAGACTCACATAATCACAGAACACTAGAACGGGAAGGGACCTCAAGACATCATCGAGTTCAGTCCCCTGCCCTCATAGCAGGACCCAGTGCCATCTAGACTAGGGGTGGCCAACTTATTAGAGAAGAAGAGCCAAAATAGCAGTGGACAGAGTGTGAAGAGCCATGTACCAGGGGGGAAAGTTGTTGAGGAAAAAAAAAAAAGGCAGCCGCACCGGGGGAAAGGTTGGACAGTGTTCAAGTCAGGTGCAGAGTTGGGGTTCTGAGCAAGCCAGAGGCTTGTGGCTGTGAGGGTGCAGGAGTTTGGGGCTCAGGACACAGATTTGCAGAGTGTGGATGGTTCAGGAGTGTTGTGGCAGAAGACTGGGAATGTGGGGGTGCAGGAGTTTGGGGTTGTGAGAGGCTCAGGACGAGAGTTCCAATGTACGATAGGCTCAAGTTTGGGGTCAGGGGCATGCAGGAGTGTTGTGATGCTCCAGTCAGATAGGGGCTTGGCCCCAATTGGGGGCTTGTTGGCCAGGCTTCATTTTTAAATAAAATATTATGTCAAACACAACATGTTTCAGCATTGTCTTTATTTATGAGAGGGGCGGGGAACCTGTTTTGAGTTCAGGTGTCACTGACCCACAGAAAAGTCAGTCGGTGCCACACAAGTAAGATACAAAAAACAACCCCTCCAAAAAACCCCAAGCCTCACTAATGTGGCCTCAACTGTGCTGGTGGGGGCAGGGGACAGAGTGCTGGGGCAATCCCCTCTAACCTTATGGCAGATCCCGGAGCTGGAACTGCTGCCACACCTGGAGCCGGAGCTGCTGCCACTTGTGCTCAGCAGCTGGCTGCTAGCACGTGCAGGCTGGGATGCTGAGTGCGACCTGGCCTGCACATGCAGGATATGACGTAGTGCGCTGGGAGTCATGAGCAGAATGATGCAGACCTTGAGCAAGCATGCAGTTCAGAGTGGCCCAGCCGTGAAACCGGCTGACCTGAGCGGTTCCAGGTTCATCCCGGTTCCATCAGGAGCTGCAATTTTTTTCTTCACAAGCTGCAGGTTGGCCACCACTGACCTAGACCATCCCTGATAGATGTCTATTTAACCTGCTCTTAAGTATCTCCAAAGATGGTGATTCCACAAACTCCCTAGGTAACTTATTCCAGTGTTTAACCACCCTGACAGCTAGGAAGTTTTTCCTAATGTCTAACCTAAACCTCCCTTGCTGCAGTTTAAGCCCATTCCTTCTTGTTCTACCCTCAGAGGCCAAGGAGAACAATTTTTCTCCTTCCTCCTTGTGACACCCCTCTTTTAGATACTTGGAAACTGCTATCATGTTCCCTCTCAGTCTTCTCCATTCCAAACTAAACAAGACAAATTCTTTCAGTCTTTCTTCATAGGTCATGTTCTCTAGATCTTTCATCATTCTTGTTGTTCTTCTCTGGACCTTCTCCAATTTCTCCACATCTTTCTTGAAATGCGGTGCCCAGAACTGGACACAATACTCCAACTGAGGCCTGATCAGTGCAGAGTAGAGTGGATGAATGACTTCTCATGTCTTGCTCACAACTCTCCTGTTAATGCATCCCAGAATCATGTTTGCTTTTTTTGCAACGCGTCACACTGTTGGCTCATATTTAACTTGTGGCCCACTATGACCTCTAGATCTCTTTCTACAGTACTCCTTCCTAGACAGTCTCTTCCCATTCTGTATGTGTGAGACTGATTGTTCCTTCCTAAGTGGAGTACTCTTTATTTGTCCTTATTAAACTTCATCCTATTTACCTCAGACCATTTCTCTAGTTTGTCCAGATAATTTTGAATTTTTATCCTATCATCCAAAGCAGTTCCACCTCTCCCAGGTTGGTATCATCTGCAAACTTAATAACCGTACTCTCCATGCCAATGTCTAAATTGTTGATGAAGATATTGAACAGAACCGGTCCCAAAACAGACCCCTGTGGAACCCCACTTGTTATGCCCTTCCAGCAGGATTGTGAACCATTAATAACTACTCTCTGACAATGGTTATCCAGCCAGTTATGCACCCACCTTATAGTAGCCCCATCTAAGTTGTGTTTGCCTAATTTATGGATAAGAAAATCATGTGAGACCATATCAAATACTTTACTAAAGTCTAGGTATACCACGTCCACCACTTCTCCCTTATCCAGAAGGCTCGTTATCCTATCAAAGAAAGACTTCAGGTGTTTAACACCAGAGTGTTTTCACAGCTAGTAGCTCACTATTTGATGTGTGTGGAACATGACTCTCTTCCCAATTTACTAACCTGCAGCACTTCCATTTTCTTCTTCTTACTGACACAACCAAGCACCACCACCAGCCCTAAATGGAGGATGAGGACTGCTGTCTTTCTTCAGCAGTGCCTTTGAATGGTTGAGATGTAAACAAAAGGCATCTGTTTTCTTAAATTGTGGTCTAATTTAAAAGTGCTAAGATCGTATCATGTTGTGGTAGGTGCAATAGTTCATATTATGTGCAGTAGCCGTCATTGTGCTGGGTGGCCACAGCTCTGCAGGCTTTGAGTTTATTAAGGTGTTTCAGAAACACAGACTAGTATAAAGTAACAACTTTAATCAAGTGCTAATTTGCTTCCATCTGAAATTCAAGTAGCTCTGTAAACACCTTGCTCTCAAACCCAATCTGACTAGTAATAGCATCTTTGGTGTTTTAGACATTCAAAATCATCTATGCTTAGAGAAAATCCAATTTTAATGATTGAGGTCAAAAGGGCAACTATTGATTTTTAGAAGTTGACGTCTGAAACCTTTTATAATTATAATTGTAAAATATGGAATTTACAGTACCATGTCAGAGTGTAGGGCCTGAGAAGCATAAGAAGCTCACCAGTGCTGAAAACTCATTTATATAAAAATGCCTAGATGGATGCATATATTTTTGTAAAACAAACATTTTAAAAAATCAAAGTCATATGGTGCAAGCCTCCTGCAGGGTATTTTAACAGCTGCCATTGGGCAACAGCCAAAGACAGATCCCAGATATCATGTTCACACTGAGATTTATACGTTTGTATTACCATATTGGCCACCTTTTGGTACCCTGTTATGGGCAGGGTGCCTAGATTTTGCCCTGCCCTTTATTCTTCCCCTTCCAGGATTTTTTACAGACACTCCACTTATTAGGCCAGTCACCACTAGGGATGTAAAATCCTGTTTAACTGGTTAATTAGAAGAGGAGTGCCTCCTCCTCCCCTACTGGGCCACTGTGGACAGGGACAGCTCCAAGCATCCACAGCATCCCTGCCCACGGTGGGTCCTGCGGGGCGAGAGCAGTCCCCACCGATTAACCAGAACCAGTAAGCATCAGCTGCTAAGGGTGGTGCTTACCGGTTGACTGGTTAACCTTTCACATCCCTAGTCACCGCCCTTCTCAGAGGGTGGCTTTAGTCAGAAAAAAAACTCTAAAGTCAAACTCTGAGTCCTGCAAATTAGCACAACAAATAAATTGTTCCTCACTGAGTCCTTTTGTTACCAGTTCTCATAGGGTGTGTCTAGACTACACGGCTCCATCGACGGAGCCATGTAGATGAATTTACTAGACGTAGGAAAATGAAGTGGCGATTTAAATAATCGCACTTCATTTACATCAAAATGGTTGCCGCGCTGTGCTGGCGATCAGCTGATCCGGCACAGTGGGGCAGTCTAGACACGCTGCAGTCGACAAGGGAAGCCCTCTGACACCATCAAGACTAACCGATTTATTAAGGTGGGGCGGGAGAGGGGGGTTGCAAAGTTGGGTTGTGGGCCCACCTGGGGAAGCTGTTGGTGGGCCATAAGATTCTTTGTTTATCTAAGCGTCCATAGGCACGGAGCCTCTCAACTCCCATTGGCTGCGGTTCCCTGTTTCCAGCCAAGGGTGGAACTGATGAGGTCGGTTTTACCCACAAACGCTTATGTCCTAATAAATGTGTTAGTCTTAAATGTGCCACAGGACTCCTCGCTGGTTTGCTTAAACCGCATTGGCTGGTTGTTGCATTGGCATTGTCCCTGTGCATGCTGCCATCTAATGGCTATTGATATTGCAGCAAAATATTTTGGAACAAGTACTGCAGCTGAAAACGTCAGTTAACCTGTGCTGCGTGCATCCATTGAGCTTTCTACAAATACTGCCTGCAGACTGCTCAAATATTTATTTAATACCAAGGAACAGGGATGACTGAGGGGTAAACATGGAATGAAAAGCAGACCTAATTTAACGTAGGTTTAAATTGGAGATTTAATAGGGGCTTTAAAACATAGTAAGGGCTTTTTCAAACTACTCATTTAGATTTCAGCACTGTTCTTGCTTTCATGTGTGATTCCTAGCTTTGTCTAAGCAACTGCATGCATGACGTTGAGCAAACAGTTTGGTTCCATAGTGTTAAGTTTTATGGAACTCATTGTCATTTTATAGCTGCGATCATTCCGTTCTCTGTAAAACATGTGCTTAGTGGCATGGGAGGCATTTCAAAAGAAATGTGCTATCAAAAGTCTCTGAAGCCTTCAGTATGTTGAATGGGGCTAACACCACTTGTTCGGTCAGTCTCTCAAAGCTTTTATGGTTCCTGGGAAGCAGTAGAGTCCCTGCCCGCTCTTTTTAATGTGTATTTTTCCATGTGAAATTGACGCAGATCTCCCCATTGATTTCATCAAACTTCTGCAGAAAAACTGAAATACATTTTAGTTTGTGTCCTCTGATATTTTATAGTTTCAGCTCTGGGTCAAATCCCGCATGGCCTAATAAACATCCTTTGGCGATCGTGAATTTTGCCTCATTGATCATCTGAATAGGGGCTTCATGGGTAGACCCTATCTTAGCAGTTCATCCCTCTGCTCTCCATTTCTGAAAGACTGAAATGACTGGGCTTGTTTAGTTTGGAAAAGAGAAGACTGAGAGGGGACATGATAGCGGTTTTCAGGTATTGAAAGGGTGTCACAAGGAGGAGGGAGAAAATTTGTTCTTCCTGCCTCTGAAGATAGAACAAGAAGCAATGGGCTTAAACTGCAGCAAGGGAGGTTTAGGTTGGACATTAGGAAAAACTTCCTATCTGTCAGGGTGGTTAAACACTGGAATAAATTGCCTAGGGTGGTTGTGGAATCTCCATCTCTGAAGATATTTAAGAGTAGGTTAGATAAATGTCTATCAGGGATGGTCTAGACAGTACTGGGTCCTGCCATGAGGGCAGGGGACTGGATTCGATGACCTCTCGAGGTCCCTTCCAGTCCTAGTATTCTATGATTCTATGATTTCCTAGTTGGGACTTCCGATCTCACATGCCCCTCCAGTTGTCATTGAGGATACAGCTAGACTGAGGGGGAAGAGGGGGAGGATTCGGGATACCAAAAACTCCTCCGTGTCCAGGGAATGCATTTGGTCTTTCGCTTTTTTTTTATGGAAGAGCAAACGCACTCTTTCGGAAGCCCCTATATTCCTCGCTCCACGGGGAAGAAGGGGGCTTTCAAAAGACAGGGTTTTTTTTCTGACATTTGGCCCAGTCTAGACAGATAAACCTCCAAAGAGAGGATTAGAATTTAGTCCTGTTTTCAATGTCTTTATTCCAATTAGTTTGCATGGTAAGCAGATGTCATGAAACTGCTCTACTCATGCTTTCCCCATCTGTGGCTTTCAACCCTTTTGTCTCCTGCCATGTAGCCCTTTGGTCCAGCATTTCATGTACTTCCTAGCCTATGGCTCTTTAATTTGGCCCTTAATCTCTGCAATGAAACCTGATTTTTGGATGCCTTCCATGTTCAGAAATACATTGGGTTTTCCTTATCTCCCATGGCAGTGAAGCCTTCAAAGAGCGCCAGCAGATAAATGAAGCCTGACCTTCCAGGCCCTCCAACCCATTGCAAGTTGTGAAGGAGAAACAAATTCCCAATGAAGCAGCTTCAGGGAAGACTCCATTTATAAATACCAGAACATCTTGAATTCCATACCAAATAATGTAAATGAGGAGGGAGCAGTGGCAGATGAACTCTGCCATCAGCAGGAGCTGTACTTTGTTAGCCCACTGGATGTGGCTATTCCTTCACCTATTTAAAAGCCCCAAAACAGGCCTTTTGCAATGGTCCCTTTCACCCACTTTGGTATCTAGGCAATAATTTTGGAGCTCTCGCCCCCTTTTCTGTGGTTTGTTTTGCCTTGCAGTAAGGTAGAGGTCTGTCAGCCGTTAGTGGCTGAACCTTGCTCTCTGGCTGCTGTATTCATGCTGACTTCATTGTGTTACTGAGGTCTACCAGGAGAATTTGGCATTCTGCCTCCGAATACTCAAGTCTTTAAACAAAAAGGAAGTTGCTGTAAAGATTTGACTTGAGGGTTCTGCTGAGCTGCTGACTGGCAGCTTCCCTGGCAAGCACCTCCTGGCTAGAGCCTTCCCCCATAGCATCCTAGCCCCTTCTTCCCCCAACCCTCTGCTCCCCCTCCTGCACCCCAGCCCACGTAACCCAAATCCTCTGCAGCCCTGCTCTTGCACTCATGCGCCTTCCCAGACCCTGCGCCCACTCCTATACTCCTCCTCTCCTGCACCTATACCCACATCCTCTCCTGGACCCTCCTCCCCAATCCTCTGACCCAGGTTCGGCATGTAATAGTGTCGTTGATGAACCAAGAAGCAAACGTTTATAGGTTAATGCTATCGATACATGCATTTTCCCCCTTCCTCCCAATATATTTTTTAGCAGGCTGGCCAGCTCAGTACTGACTTGGGACGGGTCTGTGACCTACCTCTGCTGCAGCTTTGCATTTAAAGTGTATTAGGAGCCAGGCAGGCAGGCAGCCCGGCTCAGTTCTGGCTCGTGCCTGGTCTGGAAGCACAGACCCTCCCTCCCCCCAGACAAGGGCTGCTGCCACCCCGCACTGCTGCCTTTGTATCTATAGTCAAGTAATTGATAAGATTCCATGAGGTTACTTGACTATTCAGTTAACCGATATTTAACATCCCTAACCCAGGTCACAACTCCCTCCATCACCCAAACTCCCTCCCAGACCCCACACCCCCTTATCCCAAGCTCCCTTCTGCACCCAACCTCCATTCAAGACTCCGCACCTCCTCCATTCATATCATCGAAGAAGGTGGCCCTTGACCATTTACCAAATTCTTGGAGCGGTCCCCCATCAAAAACACCACCACACACCTTTTCTAACGCTTTAGGAGAGCTGTCTTTTTTTGTTCAAGTATATTTTTCAGCAGCAAAATTTTTCTTTCTATTGCTTCAGCTTATCAGAAATATGGATATGCAGCTGCATCTTTGTACATGCTATATGCCCAGATATTAACAACGATGTAATTGTGTCAGAATGGAAAGATATTGTACAACTATCATGACAGATGTTAGGCAAGTATAGTCTGTTCTAGTTGCACCATGGCTTTCTTTGTCACAGTAAACTGAAGTGTTCTAGGTGCTTTTAAAGTTTAGAATAAGACAGTTCATGTCCCAGACTGCTTACAGTGTAAAACAGATGAAGGTTAAACAAAGCGACACAACACCTTCAAATCTTACCATCTCCACCAGCTTTTGAAATGTAGTTCTCCCTTGGGTCTTCTCCTGTCTCTCTAACGGCTCCCATTTGGTAGCTCATCATCTCCACTCCAACATTCTGTGACGGCTTAAAAGGGCCCAGCCTCCACTCCTTTTAGGAAAACTTACTCACAATAATATATCAGCCTGGAGATAATAGAGACACCTCTGCCCCCTAGGTCCATCTCATATCCTCACCAAACTTTCAGTCTGTTTTTCTGACATGTTTTCTTGGATGTCCAGACATCAGACCGAGTGTACCAAGACCAGAACAAAAACCTCTTCATCACCACTTCATGCATTCATTCATCCCTCCCTCCCTCCCTCCTATCACTTTTCCAGTTTCAGACCATCATATGGATGTACTCAACTCCACACTCTATTTTCCCACATCCTGGCAGTATCTAAATATGGTCAGTTCTTCGTGCCTATAGTATAAGATTTGGCCTTTGACCTCCATGTACAAGCTATAATTCTCAATAAAGCCTTCCTGTTGTCTCAATTACTGCAACATTGCCCTGTGAAGGGCAGAATGCAGGAAGTACTCCTGTCATAGTAATGGCTTCGTGAACTGGTTCCTGAAATGCTTTCCATGTCCAAGTGGTGGTATGGAATGATGTTGGAGGAGTTTGTCAATAGAGTTAACTTTGCTGAACAGACAATATGTCCCATTGATCTTGCTAAACACCATGGCAAGTACAGTATTATATGATTACTGCCATAGCAACCTTATCACGACAAAAACAGAGTACAAAGGAACATAATACAATTTTAAGATCTAGGAGAGTGACTCACCAACCAGTATGGCCCCTCATAGCTAGGCGTGGCATTGCAGGATAGTCCCTTTGCTACTTCCTTCTGAAGACCTCTCGGGATTGTCTGGTGCTTCTAATGATGTGGTCCTCCAGCAAGATAATGTGCAGTCTCATCTCTTCTAGGGTAATGAAGTCCCTAAATAAGATAAAATAGGAATCTTTCAGCAAGTGTTTGACAGCACCTCATCCTTCAATTCAGGGCCCATCTTCAAATCCAGTCAGTCCTTTGGTCTGTTGCCTAGAGCATGGACATCCCATTTCAGACTCCTGACTGCAATCAGGGTCTCCTAAAAAGAAAGAAAAAACCTTGTTCTTTCTTTCTTCAATTCCAAATTCAAGAAGAACAGCCAGACTGGGTCAGACCAAAGGTCCATGTAATCCAGTATCCTGTCTGCTGACAGTGGCCAGTGCCAGATGCCCAAGAGCAGCGGTGGATTTAGGGCAGGGTAAGCGGGGCGGCTGCCCCGGGCCCCGCGCTTCCCGAGGCCCTGCGCATGCGCCTTGGCACCACGGCGCATACGCTGTGTAAAGGGGGGGCCCCCCCCCGTGAAATTTTGCTGCCCGGGGCCCCGCGGCGCTGCCCAGGGCCCCACGGCACTCTCACCTGCCCCTGCCCCAGAGGGAGTGAACATAACAGGGAATCATCAAGTGATCCATCCCCTGTCACCCATTTCCAGCCCCTGACAAACAAAGGCCAGGGACACCATTCCTACCCATCCTGGCTAGCAAGTACTGATGGACCTAACCTCCATGCATTTCTCTAGTAAATTCCAGAAGCTGGAACAGGTCTGGGCAATAGGAAAACTGAGCAATAAAGCCTGACATGTTCTGGCTACACATGACAGCTGTGGCACTCTAGAGCTGGAAGGAGTGGAACTAACAGTACAGCTGGTGATAAAAAGAACACTCACAATCTCATTCCTAAACAGTCACTGGAGATGTTTGAGACTGTTGCTGAATATATGATCTGACCACCCATGCCCCATCATTGCAAGCATATCCTGTATTTTAATGTTTTTGTGTTGTCCAATATATGCTGGTTAGCATATGAATATGTATCATATTCATATTCATACTATCTACACTATGTAAGTATGCATTAAGCACCAATAACACCAAGTACAAATGTTGGAACAGCGAGTGAGCCTAAACTGGCCTATACCATAATCCTGTTCATTTATGCTAAGTATTTCATAATGCCTTGCATTTGCAGAAACAAGCATCGGGCATAAGCAGATTGATACATTTACGTTAGGCCTTAGTACAAGCCAGGGAATTACCTTCATGGATTAGTACCTGGAATGCTAGTATCCAGAACAATGATAAGGCAGAAACAGAATGACAAGTTAGAGAACTGGAACAACCTGGGTGGTTGGATTGTAGTGGCATGTAAAGAAAGATACAACCTGTAAACTCATGTAAATAGTAGCAGCTGAAATGCGTAACTTGGGGAGCATGCCCTCTGCTAAGGTGAACAGATCGCTGCATGGGATTGCTCTTTGGAGACTGGTATCATTTCCTGTACCGTATTAATAAATCTGACTGACATTGGTTATTTGGTCTCTTGAGCATATTCCATAATGAACAAAAGTGTGGTCAAGCAATTGACTATGCAATTTATCAACATCTACATCGTCAGCAAAGGATAGTATTACTAGGATCACAATGAGTCTGTTTTCTGTGATATGCAGACAGCTTTCCAAGGCACACTAACAGTTCTAGTATCTGTTTTAAATTAGGTGTGCACTGATTTGATTAAGCAGTTGGTATCTGGCATGAATTTAAATGATTACATTTAGAGGGGTAATCGGACTTAAAATATGTATTTTTAACATACTCTTAATTACTCTAATGTTTTACTAAGTATTATGCCACTGGAGGTCACTGTCAATCTACAGATGCAGATTTTAAAGAAAAACTCCATTGTGTTTTAATAAAGTAAGCATTAAGAAAGGCAATTTTGATTGTGAATTCTTCTGGGTAGACACATCTGTAATGCAAACCACCTGCAAGCAATTGCATTATAATCAGAACAGGGTGAATAACTGATTTTGCAGTTTGGCCAGCAAAACAAAAATGAGAACAAAATATTCAGGTCTGAAAATATTTGGAATTTTTCAGCAAAATCCAATCTGCTTGAGAGGACCATGAGTATTTGTCCTTCTAGCCATTAACCCAACCTTAAGGATACTTGCCTTGGATGTCAGGGTCCCAAGTCTGATTCCCCACCGTGGGAAAAGGGACTTCAAACTTCTGTTGTGAATTCTGTTCAAATTTCGTTGTACCCCCAAAAGCTCATGATACCATCTACATGTTTTGTTAGTCTCTGGGTATGTCTACACTGCAGAGTTTTTCCAGAAAGACTACACTTACGTCTTACACTGCTTTTGCATTCTTTTTACAGAAAGTTGAAAGAATGGAGGGGTTTTTCCAACAGCGGTAAACCTCTTTCTATGAGGAAGAAGCCTTTTTCTGAAAAAAGCTTTTTCAGAAAAAGGCATGTGTGGACACGGAAGAGTGGCCCTGGTGGCCACTCTGTCCACAGCAATCACAAATGAAATGTGAGATAGCATCCAATCAATGTGGATGCTATCTTTCAAAAAAGCACATCGCTTTTTCGTTGCACTTTTGCTGTATAGATGCTCTCTTTCAAATTTTTTTTGTCCAGAAGATCTCTTCTGAAAAAGCTTCCTCCAAAAGAAGCTTTCAGTCTAGACGTAGCCTCTAAGGTGCTGCAAGACTATTTGTTGTTTTTTAAGTTTTTCCAGTTACACACTAACTCGGCTACCCCCTGAAGCTTTTCAACTTCTCTGTTTGGTTAAAAACAACTTTTAAAAATGAATAGACATATGGCACCTTAGCAACTAACAAAAAAGTATCATCAACTTTCATGGGCAAAACACACTTCTTCACATGAGATGATTTTTCCCATGAAAGCTCATGATTATATATATGAGGGTATGTCTACACTAGCTCGTTAATTCGAGCTAGGTAGGCAAATCAGGCAACTGGAGTTGCAAATGAAGCCCGGGATTTAAATATCCCGGGCTTTATTTGCATGTTCCCGTCCGGCCGCCATTTTTAAATCCCCCTTAGTTCGAACGAACTGCTTGCAGGACTTAGTTCAGATTAACTTTAAACTGCTGCGTATAGCTGCAGGCAGTTTGTTCCAACTAAGGGGGACTTAAAAATGGTGGCCAGATGGGAACATGCAAATAAAGCCCAAGATATTTAAATCCTGGGCTTTATTTGCAACTCCGGTTGCCTGATTTGCCTACCTAGCTCGAATTAATGAGCTAGTGCAGACATACCCTCAGTCTTTAAGGTACCACAGGTTTACTGGTTTTTAAAGGGTTTTTTTACAGTTACAGACTAACACAGCTACCCCTCTGAAACTATTCTGTTTGGTGAGCACCCTAATCACTACAGGGCTAGGCTATTCTTGGTTGGGCTGTTCTCACTCTGTCTTGGTGAAGCTTTTAACTATTTAAATATTCCTTCAATCAAGAACGAACCTGTGTGAGAATGAATGACTCTATCGTCTGGTGCTAAGGGCATTACCTCAGAATTAGGTGGATTGACATACCTTGCTTGAATCAGGCAAAGAGAAAATCTGAATCCACATCTCCTACATACCAGGTACATACAGAAATCAGTGATGATGACAGACTTCTAAGCATTGACTCTTACTTTCTCTGAAGTTTGGATTCAGAAGGGACTAAAATCTGAAAATTCTTCAAAAAAGGACAGTCTCATTGATCTGTGCAGTATATATGGCTATGTACGTCTGAAGCTATGAGGAATTACACACACACGTACTAGGAGATGTACCCAGCATTGTTCGGGTCTGTAGTTGAAGGAATTTGGGTTTTTGGAGGGAAAAATAAATGAACAATATACATGTGTTATTTCAATGATTTTATTTTTCAAAAATGAAGGCTGGAGTGAGAGTTTGGGGCTGAGGAGAGGCTTAGGGCAGATGGTTGTGAGAGGTGTGTGGGGTCTCATGACAGGGGGAGGGGGTACTGAAGTCAAGGCAGGTGGAAGGAGCAGGACTCAGGGCCAAGGGCTCAGGAGGTGGCGGGAGGGGGATCTTACCAGGGCCGTATATGGTGGCAAGAGTGGTGCTGCTCCAATGGCAACTCCTCCCAGAGGGCCAGGGTAGCAGTCCCCTGCTGGAAGCCCTTCCCACTACAGCCTGCAGGCTGTCTGGGGGTGGGGAACGAGACTCTGCACCCTCCTGCAGGGCTGCCCCCCCCCCCCCCCATGGCCTACAGGCTATCTGGGGAGGGGCCAGGCTCTGGGGGCTGTCTCTGCTTCCAGCAGCCCCTGCATGGCCTGTAGGCTCTCCCTAGGGGGGCAAGCTCTAGATTTGGGGTTGGGGATCTCCTTACTGGCGTGCTGACAGAGAAGATGGCGGAGACCATAACAAAGATTTATGCCTGTGGCCAGGTACTTGGGCAACATTAACCCAAGTAAGCTATTGGGCCTGAGGTAGTCAAAGGAGTTACATCACGGATGACATTGGCCCACAAGTCATTTGGGGCATAAAGAAGCGATTAAGACAAATATTGAGGTGGATTGTTTTTTGTTGTTGTTTTTTTTCAAAAAATTCAATGCTTGAAAAGGTGTGAGCTGAAATGCCTTGGATAATCAAGAGTTATGAACATGAGAGGCAACCCAACAATCAAGAGACAATATTATGTGCCTGAGTCCTGACCAATAGAGACTATAAAATGGCCACTTTAATCTTCATAGTCTTCTATTCCTTTGCCTTTCTGCTTAGGCTGCCTAAAAGTACTTTATGTGCTACACTTTGTTATCTATAATTAACTGCCCTGAGACTTCATGCTCATTTCATTTATACCTGATGGCTATTTGGATTAATGGCTGTCAGAGACTGACTCACTGCCATCCCGAGATATCTGGCTCAAGTCTATGTCATTATCAAAGTCCAAGCCTCTCTTACAACCTAAGTCAACCAGTTTCCCCAAGGCAAGACCTTCTTCCCCAGCTAATGGAAATGTTTCACTTCAAGCTGTCAGGTAAATATAATGTCCTTATCTTTCATGGTACTGAATGTCCGCTGCTTTCTGGAGCACAGAGTAGTGCTTTAATTGGAAAACCAGGGTTTTCTCCCTTAACATTACCACAGTATTAGGACAATGGTGTTTTGAGATACAGAATCGTGACTCCTTTTGTCAATCCCATTGCAAAGGCAGGATTGTTTCACTCTACAAGATTGAGTAGGCAAAGAGACTCAGCTCTCATATTATTTTCTAATTTGGTTTATCATTCATTTTTCTTCTATTTCTGGCATATTTACCTAGCCAAGATTCCAGACAACCAACTTTTTGACTCTACCATTTTTGGCTACGCAGAGGAATGACATACTTCGAGACTCCTTTACTAATTCATCTGGCAGCACCAACTGTCCCATATTGAAGAGAATTTAATATCTTAAAATGGAAGATTAATTGTTATAAACTACCCTTTCAGAGTTGTGGGAGTGGCACTGCATTTCACATAGTTCATTCTTTCTGCCTAAGACAGCTGAGGGAGGGCATCGGCTGAAGTGAGCCAACAGTTGGACAGTTGTCAAATCATCTGACAACTGTACATTTATGAATTATGACAAAGCCTCAGAACGGGTCTTAAATCTGAGTGGGAAAATAAATGTAAGATTTGTTCAAAAGCTTTTTTTGGCTCTAATTTTATCTTTCTGGTGTGACTTGTCCCAGAGCATATAATTAAGTGTCAAGAAACCAACGACTTAGGAGATTAATATTTTTTTGTCACTAAACTTTCACATGACAATTTGGGATAAATCCTGTAGTCATGAGATGACTAGCTACCTCCACACCCCCACCTCTCAGGCTTTGCGGGGAGCTTGGCAATCCAGGATTGGGTTCTACATATGCATAAACTACATTTAGGTTTTAAACCTATGTCAGTACTGGGTATTGATTACTGAAGGACAAAAGGCTACTTTTGATAATGGATCTAAGACACTGAATATCTGACAGCACATTGCCAAACATGCCTTGTTCCCTTTGGCAGCTGCCAGTCCACCTGTAATGCCAATTCAAATTCTTGGGTCTGATCTTTAAAGCCACCTGAGACCACGACCCAGCAGCAGCCTGTAGTTCTGTTCCTGACCTGCCAAGGAGGGTGAGGTAATATGTTGACCTACAAAGACATCTTCCATCCTTTGGGACAAGCTAGCTCAAAGCTTAGGATGAAGCCCAGGCTTCAATGAAAGGGATTTTTCTGTCAGACAAGTTCCTAGGAACAGCTAAAATAATCCAGTCAGGCTACATTTTGTGCTTGCGACAGTGCTTGTTGGGCCCACTTCCCCCACTATAACACTGACCACACGTGGGCCTTGCCAGCAGAGATCAGACCTGGGACCTCTGGAGCTAAACGCATGAGCTTCTATCTACAACCTGAGGTAAAAGAAACCTCTGCCTAAACTATAGTAGGCTCATCATTTGCTAAGTGGCCTAGACACCACTAGAGGGGGAGAGAGCACCACTCCGAGCAACAGAGGCTTACACCACTATTGCTGGAATCTTTACAGACCATAAAAAAATAGTAGGACTTTACTAACAAAAGAGGGAACTCAATTTCCTATAGCCACAGAGACAGAAGCAGGGGTGGATGAGAGTGCCGTGGGGCCCAGGGCAGCGCCGCGGGGCCCTGGGCAGCAAAATTTCACGGCCCCCCCCTTTGACACAGCGCATGCGCCGTGGTGCCAAGGCGCTTGCGCGGGGCCTTGGGAAGCACGGGGCCCAGGGCAGCCACCCCACTCGCCCTGCCCTAAATCCGCCGTTGGACAGAAGGGCTACAGTTGATGGAATCCACACAGTTGTACTATTCTCCTTCTCATTTAACTGGGAATCACTTTGTTTCCACTAGTGTCACATCACTATGCCATTACAGAAACAGATGATTGTCCATTTTTTACAGTAAAGTTTCAAGTAGACGATTTTAGTGTAGTTCTTTGAGGTGGCTGATGCAATTTTGTGGTCCAATCCCTGAGAAACGGCCATTGAGAGTCATGACAAATCATGGCGAAAAATAATGGGTAGAGTTTTAAAGCTTTTCTCCCCTCCTAATAAAACAGGCTGAACTGGATTAATACTTGTCTCATTCAAACTGATTAAATGTGTGGCGTTTTCTGAAGTACCTCAGCTTTGAACTAGACACTGAATTGTTCACCACTGTGCACGATAGTCTCTATTGCCTGAGGTTTTTGATAGTCCTTGCCAAAATTGAACATTTTTAGAAGCTGAGAAAAACCCTTCGACGTTCATAGCGAGCTCATCACTTCAGGAACATGTCACTTCAGTCTAGAGAGTAATACAGAACCTTAGAAACTAAAGAGTTATAATTTTCTAAACCTCCCACCTCCCCGTTCAATATACAGCCCTTCCCTATTAGCTGTTTACTTGAGCTGGCACATGGAGTTTTCTGCGTGTGATGGGGCATTTGCACTACGCTGGTAGAGAAAGGGTTGATGGAGTGTTTGGGAGTCTGTGCAGGAAGCAGCCAGTAGGAGGTGGCTGTGAGGAACAGCAAATCAAAGCCCAGCAGGCCCATATAAAAAGAGTTGTAGGACAGAGCAGGGCCAATCACTGCTTGGAGCTCAATGAGTGACGATTGTATGGCAGGTGAGAGACCTATGGCCCCTTGGACACAGCAGTTGCTGTCAGGGGCTGGGGGAGCAAGAGGAACTCCTGGCTGGCTGCTGAGGCTGGGTAGCTGCAGGTCCTGAGGAAAGGTAAAGATGGTGCTGGGTCCATGAGGAGGTAGCCCAGTAGAATCACCCCTGCTGAAGCTCGACAGGAAGCTGCAATCCACAGGGTCCTTTGGCTGGGACCCAACGTAGTGGGGAGACCTGTGTCCCTCTCCACTTGCCACCGGAGAGTGACAGGATAATTGTCTGCAGTTGCTACATGGGAAGTGGCTGGACTATCAAGGGAATAAACCTCCCCTGGAAGGGGGGAACATAGGCAGTGACATGGCCGGAGGGCTGAGCCATAAAGCGGCTGCTGCAGCACTTGGACTGTGGTGGGTCTGCAGATGGTGACGCCAGTGGTTGAGGTGTCACCAGGGGAGGGTGGACTGGTTGGTAGAGCAGGCCCCTGGGACAACCAGTGGGAGATGAGAGTACCCTGTGACACCATGCCGTGCCATTGTGTGGTTCATTGCTAGGGACTGCCAATTTTTTAATTGTAAAGTGACATGAATGGCTCCTTCTACTGCACAGACTTTGCCTTCAGTTTCACGGCACTGGAATCAGGGCTCAGTCTGCTGTAACATCCTCACCTGGTCAAGTGTTTGAACACGAGTGGGCAATACCTTTTGATGGGAGGCCACTCCAAAATTTTGATAAGTGGTCAAGGGCCACACTTTTCTATGGAGAAGACATGAGGTCTGGTACAAGGAAGCTCGGGGTAGTGGTTTGGGGTGCAAGAGAAGCTGTGGGGTCTGAAAGCAAGTTTGGGTGAAGGAGAGGGTTGTGACCTGGGGTAAGGGATTTGGGGGGGCAAGGTATGGGAAGGAGTATGAGTGCAGGAGAGGATTCTGGTCTTGGAGAGGGGTGTAAGAAGGGGTGCATGATCTGGGAGGGAGTTGTGACCTGGAGGAGGGAGGTGCAGTGGGTTTGGATGGTAACTGGGGAAGTGACCTGGTCAGGTTGGGGAGCTGGGGTATGGAAAGGGGTGCGGTGCCAGATGCAGTGTCTGGCCACAAGGCACTTACCTTATGTGGCTTCTGGCCTGCAGGACCCACAGGCAAGCCCCTTGCCTGCTGCAGCCCCAGGTCTCAGAGTGGCTGGCTGCTCTCTGTGCTGCCAAAGGAATGGGGGAGGCTTCACAAACTATCCCCACCCCCAGCACAATCTCTCAGCTCCCATTGGCTGCCCCTACCCCCAGCACAATCTCTCTGACCTTATTGGCCAGAACCAGCCCATGGGAGCTGAGAAACTGTACTGGGGCTGAAGGCAGCCAATGAGAACCAGCCAATGGGAACTAAAATATTGTGCTGGGGATGAGGGCAGCGCATGAAGTTTCCCTCTTCCCTGATGCAGGGACAGATGGAGCAGCCAGCCATTCTGAGCCCTGAGGCTGCTCCCTGCCTGAGGGTCCAGTGAGATGGGCCACAGGCCGGAATAAAAAACTATTCTTATAGCTCTCCAGGGAACTCTTCTTTCCTGTGGCTTACGGTGAAACTTGAGCCTTCCCCTTCGCCCGCAATGGGCTATTCAGGGAGGGGTGGGGAGCAACTATGCAGTCATGTATTCAAGTTCCACCACAATCCCAGAATAGTTTGATACTTCTGCTATACAGACTAGCAGTCAAATAGTGAAGCATCAGAATGGTCTGGCTAGAGAGGGGGTGGAATCGCCATCCTTAGAGGTTTTTAAGGCCTGGATTGACAAAGCCCTCACTGGGATGATTTAGTTTGAGTTGGACCAGATGACCATCTGAGGTCTCTTCCAACCCTAATCTTTTATGAGTCCGTGGCACTGGAATGATCATTTGGCTTTTGAATAGACAATATAATTAGAGGACAGAAGTTCCTATCTATTATTGTTCTGTCTTCTGCATCAGGATAGCAGGACTTGGGTCGCTGGGATAGCACGCATGACCAGTAAGCAAGTTTTTGGTTTGTTTGTTTGTTTGTTTAGTTTTAGTTTTTTAATGCTTCTGCTGTAGCAGCTGAAGGAACCACTAGAGAATCTTCAATACAACATGCTACTATGTGTCTGCTCAGTATAACCTCTGGTCCTCACTCTGTAACAGGCATTTTTCTTCCCCCCCCATCTAAGATAAGATTTAGCTCCTTCAGAGTGTGACCTTTTAATAGAAGCTGCTGTTTGTGCTATCCCAGACCATCCTCTCCCTCAGGTATGAAGATGCCGCAGGATGGACCAGTAGCTTTCTCGCCATTGCTTGAACCTAATTCCTTTTTGTTAACTTTTCAGAGGGGCCTAGCTCCTCCCCCACTAAGCTTTCTTCCCTTTTAAACTTGAGGGTTTTGTCACATGAAGCCATGACCTCACCAGCTCTTGAATTCAAATGATTTTAACTGGACACAAATTTAAGATTCACCGGAATATTTCAGAAAAAAAAAGACACTTTCCAGAGTGGTGCAAAGATTCTGTTCCCAGATTTAAAACTAATGTACACAGTGGCCAGTGCCACATCCCTTCGATTCTCTGTATCCCTTTGCCACATGAAAAAAAGGGGCTACTGCTGCTTACTCGTTTAAGATTTATAGATTCTAATGACTATTTTAAGTCACCCCAGGATCTCCTGTAATGCAAAATCTGTCCTCCAGAATAGCAGTCCTGATTCTTGCTGTGAACCTAGTGCTTCCTCTCGAATACATCACCTCTGCTCGCACAACTGATTTAAAGAACAAAAGAGTACATGCCATGTTTAGCTGTACTTCACACTTCATATTCTAAAGGCCCTTTAAACTTAGTAGAAAATCCCCCACTATAGATTTGGTATTCTCTTCAAGTTTTGAGTCAGTTATTTAAGCCATAACAACATAAGGGCAAACCTTTTCCATATGGGATCACTATCATCTGCCAATCTAAGATTCATGGAAGAATAATTTGCCTGAGCATTATGTTGTGCATTTGTGACTTGAGAGGATGTGAAAATATTTCATGTGTTTTGAGTCAGGTTTTTATTCAGCGCAGCATAGCAGAACGTCACCGGATGCTGTTAAAGCAGTTTGATATGAAATTCTACTAGATGTTATCAGTCTGAGATTTGTTTACAGCCAGGTTCTTGTCATTCCCACACACTTGCTCACATGCTAGAGAAGCAGACAGATGCAAACATGTTTTGTGTGGTTCCAGATAACATTGGACACATTTTGTACCAAAGATACATTTTGTATCAAACCTTCTCTACAGACCAAGGCGAGAGTGTCTTCAACTTTTAAACAAAAATCAAACTTCAGGTTCCTTGGGGCTGGAAAGAAATGCTGCACTTTTATCAGCAGAGAACAGAGTCCATAAAATTATAGCCAAAGGCTGAATTAAAACTTTCTCCTTTGTAGTTGTTTGAAAGACCCAACTTACAATTAATCCTCACCAAGCATTGCTCCAGTGTGAAGTACATGGCCACTGGATTTTGAAAAGCAAGTTCTGTAAGAAGGCCTATGATGTTTCTAAGCAGGGCCCGAGGGACCAACGACTCAAGAAAGAAAAGTAGCTGCATAGCTTGATTTAGGACTTCTTTGTTGTTATCTTGGTATAGACAAATGGTGCTACGACAGCTGTGAGATGTTGGAAGTGAAGAAACTGCAAATGACCGTTATATTGAAATATACCTGACACTATAGACAAAAAGTGTATTCATGAACTTGTGTGTCTGCAAATATTACATGTATCTTTGGGAGCTAGGAGAGTTATTGAGCTTCTCTCAGGAACAAATGCATGGGTGGAAGGAGTAATTACTGCGGATCCCAATACAAGCAAAGAACTCCATAGAAGTGGAGATGGAATGGCATATACTGGTTCAGATCAGGCTCAGGAGGTGAAAGAAAGAGCCCTCTGTAAAAATGAAAGGCCGAGCTGGCTGAGAGTTCCCTCTCTTTGAGCTATGCAGCATCCTGCCATGAGTTTGTACCCAAAAGGGCAAACTCCTGCTGGAAGAGTTTTAAGGAGTGGGAGCTGCCAGGGTCTCCAAGAGGAAGAGGGTGACACCTGGCAGGCTAGCATGCACATAGGCCATTTATCGTTTTATGACATGCTTTCTCTTTGGTGCTTCTTTCCTATTTGTGAAAGCTGATGGCTCACAGGCAATCACTGTCACAGCTTCTAGTGAGCAGAAGGGGCAGGTCCTGGACTAAGGTCAGAACTGCTGGAATAAGCATTCGAATGCAGGGGGACCACTAGCCTACATTCACACATTTGCAGAATAGGAACTTCGATTCCCACTCATAGAGATGACTGCTACAGACCAAAGGCCTAAGAGGGTACCCCTGAGCAGGGACAGAGATACAGTTGCCCCCAGAACTGTGACAGATGCTATTTAAGACACTTCAGGGGGTGGCTGAGTTAGTCTGTACAGAAAGAAACAACAAATGGTCTGGTAGCACTTTATAGCCTAACAAAACATGGAGATGGGATCATGAGCTTTCATGGGCACAGCCCACTGCTTCATCTGAAGAAGTGGGCTGTGCCCACGAAAGCTCGTGATACCATCTACATGTTTTGTTAATCTATAAAGTGCTACCGGACCATTTGTTGCTATTTAAGACGTTTGCTATAATCGACTGTCTGTGTGTAACCCACACACTTACGCTACGTCTACACTACAGAGTCCACACTCCAACTCGTGGAGCGTCCACTCTACAAGCATATTTTTGCACAAGTACACTAGATCGTCAGAAGACAGGGCTTTTTGTGCAAGAGTTATTCCTCTTTCTACGAGGAATAAGCCTTTTTGTGCAAGAGCTCTTGGGCAAAAAGGCATGTGTGAACGGACAGCAGGGGTTTCTTGCGCAAGAAACCTCTATAGGAAAAAGAACAGGTGAATGCTTTTTCTATGAATGGCCATCAGAGCTTTCTTGTGCAAGAGCGTCCATAGCAGTATGGACCTCTCTTATGCAAAAGCACATGGCAGTGTGGACGCGCTCTTGCACTAGAACTTTTTGTGGAAGATCTCTTCCGCAAAAAGTTCTTACGCAAGAAGCCTGCAGTGTAGATGTAGCCCTAGTGTGGTTCACTGTTCCATGTAGTGGCATTTAGACTACTTACAAACACCAGATAAGAACAAGAGACTTCTATAGTCTAAAGTGAGAGCCAGCTGGCTTTATAGCTCAGGCTGTAGCGGTGCCTATAATAAGCTCCAGAGATCTCAGGTTCAAATCTGCCTGCTGGTGGTTACGTGTGTGTGTGACAGGGTGGGATGAGATAATTTTCTTTCTACTTCTAGAATGGGAGCCAAATGGAGTATCATATCAAATAAACACAGAGTGCTTGTCAGCAACCAATGGAGAGCTGGCACTAAGGCTGCTGCTTTTACTGGATTAGGTTCTTCAAGACTCTGGTCACTATCTGACTGAGTCTCTGATAACACAAAATGGCCAGGTCCTTGATGTAGAAACCCAGTAGAGAATGTTTCTTATGTAGGGTGAAATCTGTCAGAGGCCAGGTGCCTCCCTGTGCTAGTGTATAGTGTGTAGCAGTGCAGTTGCTCATTGACCATGACTGTAAAGTCCATGGTCTCTATCCATCCTAAGAGCAGCCAGGTTGAAGCAGTGTCGAGGAAATTTAATTAGCTCCTCCACCCTTTCCTCTGCCCATGACAGACAAGCAGCTTGGATGAAGGGACAAGGTTAACCAGGTCACTTTTTACAATTCCTGCTTTCTCCACAGCATATTAATGAATTCAGGAAGGGCCTCTAGCTGGACAGAAACAAAGCCCCATAGCATCCTGGAAGCATCCATGAACTTACTGCATTTATCTCTTTCCTTCATTGGGAAGCAACATGAAGACCTTTACGATTAACTGGCCTTTCATTCTTTGCCCCCCATTGTCAGTCTACCACTGGCCTTTTCCAAGGCCAAATAAAAGCAGTGCAAAAGCCACATCCAAAGGGTCCCCCCAAAATAGGAGGAGTGTCCTGGGGTGGACTCAATGCCAAGGCACCTCCTGCTGCTAACACTGAGAATTAGTTCTTGCCTGTTTGCTGGACACCTCCCTCTGGAGGCGTCTATGTGTTCTCACGCCACTCTCCCATCCAGACCCACATCACTCTTGGACCACAGTGTCCTCTTCAGGACACTGCCCTCTGGCAGTGCCCACTCCAATCTCTCTTCCGGGGTGGGTTTCTATCAGTCTCTGCGCTCCAGGCCCTCTCCTCCCAGGGAACCTAGTTCCCCTCAACCCTTCTTGCCCCAGTGACCCCCATTGACTAGGGGGTGTGGACCTGCTGCCTTGGCCGGCTCTCTCCAGCCTTCCTGCACTTGGGTCTGGTCTCAGGCCCGGCAGCCTGGGAGCATGGCTGACCAGAGCTTCCCCTGCTCACCTGCCTGCCCCACCTCCATGAAGCCTCCTGCTTCCCAGGCAGCCAGGTCCCTCCTGCTCTCCATCCACAGCAAGAGTAAGAACAGAGTTCTCTCTGCCTCCACGAGCCCTTCTTTATATAGCCCCCACCTGGACCATAATTAGCAACAGCCACCTCAGCTGGGGCTTTGCTTTCAGCCCACACTCTGGGCTGGGTTTTGCCCTTAAAGGGCCAGTGCAGGGCAAATGCCCTGTCATGAGGAATTAGAGGGAAGAAAGGGCATGTGGTAGAATTCCATTACCCCTGACTCTCCATTAAAGAAGGTTCTTTTCAGTAGTAAGTTACTTGTGGACCTTCAGGGTACTCAGTGGAAGCTTTCAGTGTCAGTGCTAGACCTGAGAAAATCAAAATCCCCATTTTGTCCTGGCAGAGCAGAGATGGTGGCCTGGGACAAAACCTACTCCTTAGGCAGGGAACCCTTTTTGTTTTCTGCGATGCTAACCAGATATCATCTCTTTGCTTCTGATGTGTTTTCAATTAAGCTGGCACAGACTACAGTATATGGTTTGGTCTTCCATTTCGAACAGAATGGAAATCTTTGTTACTCTCCTCTGGCATTTCATGAGCATGTGATTACACTGTCATGCAATTACCTTTTTTAATAATCGCTTGAGAATGGTTCATTGTTTTAATTTCCACTCCTTCCTGCAATCTCACTTCACAAACAAATGCTTTCTGTGACCTCTTTTTATAAGCAATGTCCAAGATTGTCATACAAATACAACACACTCAAGTTTTTTGTCCTCGTTTAGTATGCCATGAACCAGGAAGAATTATCACAGAAAGTTAAGGACTAATTTATTATCCCTTTCTTCTCGTTATCCTTTCTGTAACAAAAATTTCTAATAATAGTACAGAAAATGGCACCAATTTACTCCCTCCCATGTCAAAGTTTATAGGAGCAGAAACTGTTACCTATTACAGGTAATGCTGTTCTGCTTTTTGAGTCTCATGATCATGTTTCTCTCTTTCTTCCTCCTCTGTATTACTTTAATTACTTCTATGGCATTTGAGTATTACAAATTGTATTTTGTCTCATGGATTAATATCTCTGCTATTGTAGTGAGGGATGGTCTGTTCCTCTTATTTTCTAGTCTCATAAAAGCTGCCTGAAACATCATTCAGTCTTGACGCTTGGTTTTATCTTTCTATTTTTGTTTAAGTTGAATTGTCTGCATCTTTCACTTAGCCAAGGGCTGTTAATAGTATTGTTGTCACCAGTCCCTGAATCTAGAATTACTTCCACAATGTTAGAAACTGGGTGGCTTAAAACTCTGTCTCCAACTGAAAAAAATAATCTCAGAGGAGTAGCCTTCACTTTTAGTCAACCTCTCCTTCACTGCCTTCTGTTCACTATGGTTTGGGCCTAAAAGAAAGCCAAGAAGACTCAGAACCTCAGTCAGTGTTGTTTCTGTGGACCTAAGCAAGTTTAGAGCATCTGGTCAGACCACTTCAGTCCTGGATCTTCCTAGATTACTCCCTCAAGCTCTCTCAGGAACTAAAATGATGGTAGAGTGTGTGTCCTTTGCCATGAACCCCAAAATAGCCAAATCAGACTCTGATCCATCTGAATTTAGTTTAATAATGGAAGTAATTACCAACTCGAGTTTTCATTCTTGGTGGAATTTCAGTTTAGCATCCTAGACAGTACACAGTCTTGAATTAGATGAGTGCTTTTCATCCTGAAACTGAACTTGAGGGGTTACTTGACCATTAGGCCACGCCTACACTGGCGCTTTCTCACGCAAAAACTCTTCCAGAAGAGAGCGTCTACACTGGCATGTGCTTTTCCACAAGAAATGTGCTTTTGCGCAAGAGCATCCATGCCAGTGTAGATGCTCTCTTGCACAAGAAAGCTCTGATGGCCATTTTAACCATAGCAAAATGCAGGACTATGTAGCACTTTAAAGACTAACAGATGGTTTATTAGATGATGAGCTTTCGTGGGCCAGACCCACTTCCTCAGATCTAATAGTGGAAGAAAATAGTCACAACCATATATACCAAAGGATACAATTAAAAAAAATGAACACATATGAAAAGGACAAATCACATTTCAGAACAGAAGGGGGATGCGGGGGGAGAGGGGGAAGGAAGGAAGGTAAGTGTCTGTGAGTTAATGTTCCCCACCTCTAATAACATTAACTCACAGACACTTACCTTCCTTCCTCCCCCCCCCCCCCCCGCATCTCCCTCCTGTTCTGAAATGTGATTTGTCCTTTTCATATGTGTTCATTTTTTTTAATTGTATCCTTTGGTATATATGGTTGTGACTATTTTCTTCCACTATTTGATCTGAGGAAGTGGGTCTGGCCCACGAAAGCTCATCATCTAATAAACCATCTTGTTAGTCTTTAAAGTGCTACATAGTCCTGCATTTTGCTTCAGCTACACCAGACTAACACGGCTACATTTCTATTACTATTTAACCATAGGGCTTTCTTGCGCAAGAAATTCATGTTGCCTGTCTCCACTGGCCTCTTGCGCAAGAACAGTTGCGCAAAAGGGCTTATTACTGAGTGGGAGCGTCAGAGTTCTGGCACAAGAAGCCCTGATTTCATACATTAGAACGTCAGTTTAGTTGCGCAAGAACACGCAGCCAGTGTAGACAGGCAGCAAGTTTTTGTGTAAGAGCGGCTGCTTTTGCATAAGATCGCGCCAGTGTAGACACAGCCTCTGTGTTTCTGCTTAAAATGTCTTCTGGGTTACTTCTGGGGTTCAGCATATACTACAAGTCAACAATACACAAGTTACACAAGTGTTAATCTATCAAATCCATCTTTCATCTCAGAATTAGAGCTGCCTGGAAATTTTCCCACAAACGTTTTCTAGAAAAATGCTGATGCAGACCTGAAATGTTTGGTGGAAATCTGAATCAGATCCAAACTATCCAAATACTGCTTTTCACTCTTAAATCATATATCAAGAACCTAAAGTTCTCTACCAACATGAACTAAGCTCCTCTTGAAAGAGGACTAATGTATCAATTAAACAGATGGGTAAATTATGTCATAGTAGCTAACTCCAGTTCATGATGCAGATCAGTATCATAGCCACAAATTCAAATGACCTTTCTCAAGAAGTTCAGACAAAATGCATATGGAGCTTTGCAGATTGGATTCAACACACTGAATGGCACGAGGAGACAACAAGGGAGCAGTGTTGTCTATCAACTAGAGTTATACTCTTCCTTTAGCTAATCTTATGAAGCAAATGTGCAGTTTCAGGTTTTCTGAGTAGTGTCATATGGGAACTACTTTGTGCTTCGAGTCTGGAAGACAAAGCTACCTGCTGAGGCTACATCCAGAGAGGAATGTTCCCTATTGAGTTGCCAAGCACAGATAAAAATAAAGGCACTTTTGGCCCTCAGTGCCGTCTGAATCTAGAATAAATTAGTTGTCCAAGAAGCTCAGGAATGCTTTTGGATAAAGGCATGGTAATCCTATCTTGCATTTGTGTCCAACACTTTCACTACCCCATCAAGATCAATTTGCTTATGTGATTTGGTCAAGAGTCGGTTAGCATCTACCAATTAGAGCTATGCATCCGCAAAGTTAACACCCTACACCCCCGGGATTTGTTGAAACAAGCATCAATATCAGCACCAGTCACCTCGCTATATGTCACTAACTATCCATTCGCTTTTTTGACTCATTCTCTCCCACTAACAAAAGTAAACATGACTGTTATCCCCAACAAGTTGTTTGGGTCTTTGCATTTGATTTGTATTACAACAGTTTCTGAGGCCTCAAGTGATACAGGAACTGTATTCAGAACAGAGGGATCCTATTATGTAAGAATTTCTGCCCTGGAGAGTTTATAGTCGAAATATAAATGGTGGAGGAAAGGAGAAAAGGCAAGGGCAAAGGTGTTGAAGTGCTTCAGTGGGAAAACTGGGATTCCAACCACATTCAAAATATGCAGGAGATTTCAAGGGCTGCTAAGACTAAGAAATTAAAAAGTAACACATTCCTCCCAAGGGTTGAATCTCTTTTGACTTCCGTGGCTCTTGGCCATAGATGAATGGAACCTGATTATTTAGATTTAGATAATGTCATAGAGAGTACGCTTATAAAGTTTGCAGATGATACCAATTTGGAGGGAGGAGGAGTTGCAAGTGCTTTGGAGGATAGAGCCATAATTCAAAATGGTCGGGACAAACTGGATAAATGGTCTGAGGTAAATAGGATGACGTTTCATAAGGATAAATGCAAAGGACACCACTTAGGAAGAAACCATCAGTTTTACACAGACTGCGTCTAGACTGGCAAGTTTTTCCGCAAAAGCACTTGCTTTTGCGGAAAAACTTGCCAGCTGTCTACACTGGCCGCTTTGTCAGTGTTCTTGCGCAAATTCAATCTAATGTAAGATTGTCAGTGTACTTCCGCAAATACAATGACTCTCCCATTTGGGAAAAAGCCCTCTTGCACAAATGCTTTTGCGCAAGAGGGACAGTGTAGACAGCTGAGAACCGTTTTGCACAAAAAAGCCCCGATGGCGAAAATGGCGATCGGGATTTTCTTGCGGAAAACCGCGTCTAGATTGGCACGGACGCTTTTCCGCAAAAAGTGCTTTTGCGCAAAAGCGTCCATGCCAATCTAGACGCTCTTTTCCACAAATGCTTTTAATGGAAAAACTTTTCCGTTAAAAGCATTTGCAGAAAATCATGCCAGTCTAGCCATAGCCATACTGAATAGGAAGTGACTGTCTAACAAGGAGCACTGCAGAAAGAGATCTAGGGGTCATAGTGGATCACAAACTAAATATGAATCAACAGCGTGTCACTGTTGCAAAAAAAAAAAAAAGCAAACTTCATTATGGGATGCATTAACAGGAATGTTGTGAGCAAGACACAAGACATTCTTCCAATCTACTCTGTGCTGATTAGGTCTCATTTGGAATACTGTGTCCAGTTCTGGACACCACATTTACAGAAAAATGTGTAAAAATTGGAGAGGGTCCAAAGA
Organism: Pelodiscus sinensis; assembly: GCF_052426305.1. Taxonomy (NCBI): domain Eukaryota; kingdom Metazoa; phylum Chordata; order Testudines; family Trionychidae; genus Pelodiscus; species Pelodiscus sinensis. The sequence continues at coordinate 35,789,867 of NC_143067.1, read as the reverse complement.
AGAGCAACAAGAATGATTAAAGGTCTAGAGAACATGACCTAGGAGGGAAGGCTGAAAAAAATGAGTTTGTTTAGTTTGGAAAAGAGAATACTGAGGGTATGTCTACACTACAACATTAATTCAAACTAACTTAGTTCGAATTAGTTAATTCGAACTAAGCTAATTCGAACTAACGGATCCAGACTAAAAAACTAGTTCGAATTCGCGTTTTGCTAATTTGAACTAGCATGTCCACATTAAGTGGACCCTGAACCGGGCTTAAGGATGGCCGGAAGCAGTGCCGGCAGGGCATCAGAGGAGGACTTAGAGCGTGGAGATGCTTTCTCAGGCTAGCCGAGGGCTGTGCTTAAAGGGTCCCGACCCCCACCCCAGACAGACAGTTCTCAGGGGTGCCCCGCTTGCAAAGCAGTCCTGGCTTGGATTGCCGGAGTACCCACACTGGGCACATCACACCACTCGGCCATCAGCCCGGCTGCACTTGCCACAGGCTGCCATCTGGGGAGAGAGGGCAATTGGGGGGGCTGCAGGACAGCTTCCACCCCCAGAAGCCCGCAGAGCCAGCCCAGTCCTCCCCATCGGGGGCTCGTGCCCCATTCCTCCCTCACCTCCTTCCACTTACCCTTCCCTAGCCCCTCTTCTTGATGTACAAAATAAAGATAATGGGTCTTCCAAAATGGAATCTGTCTTTATTGAACAAAACTGGGGGAGACTGGGAAAAGGAGGTGGGAGAGGGGAAGAGAGAGGCTGGGAGATGGGAGGGCAACTAAAATGATCAGGGGTTGGGAACAGGTCCCATATGAAGAGAGGCTAAAGAGACGGGGACTTTTCAGCTTAGAAAAGAGGAGATGGAGTGGGGACAGGATAGAGGTCTCTAAAAGCAGGAGTTGGGTGGAGAGGGTGCATACAGAAAAGTTCTTCATTAGTTCCCATAAAGAAGGACTAGAGGACACCAAAGGAAAGGAATGGGTAGCAGGCTTCAAACTAGTAACAGAAAGTTGTTCTTCACAAAGCAGAGTCAACCTGTGGAACTCCTTGCTGCAGGAGGCTGTGAAGGCTAGAACTAGAACAGAGTTTAAAGGGAAGTGAGATCAAGTCATGGAGGCTGGGTCCATGGAGTGGTATTAGCCAAGGGGTAGGAGTGGTGTCCCTGCCCAAGGTTTGTGGAAGGCTGGAGAGGGATGGCATGAGACAAATGGCTTGGTCACTGTCTTCGGTCCATCCCCTCTAGGGTCCCTAGGGTTGGCCGCTGTTGGCAGACAGGCTACTGGGCTAGATGGTCCTTTGGTCTGACCCAGGACGGCCATTGTAAGCTCAGGGCTCAGGGATGGGGGTCTCACTGGACCCCCTTGATTCTCTTGCACACCTGCTCCTGGGTGGCCAGGCTGGCAGCTCTCCTGCCCTAGATGGCCACTTTCCTGTGCCTAGTGCGGAGATCGTGGACAAGGTCCACGATGTCTGCATTAGCCCAGGCGGGTGCCTGCCTCTTGCGGTCCCGGGCAAGCTCCCGGGAGCCGCCAGCCTGGTCTCGGGAAGAGGGGGAGGGCTGGGGGGCATTGGGTGGGTGGCTCGATCTGTGCCAGGTGCAGGGTCTGCTGGCTGGGTGCTGGCAGGCTTGCACCTGGCACGGGCACTGTAGCCAGCCCGTGCCCCTTTAAGGGCTCCGGGGCCGGGAGGGAGGCAGAAGAGTTTCCCTGGTGTTGGCCAGAGTGGCCACCAGGGAAACCTGGGGAGGGCTAGCCTCCCACTAGTTCGAATTAAGGGGCTACACACCCCTTAATTCGAACTAGCTAGTTCGAACTAGGCTTAATCCTTGTAAAATGAGGTTTTCCTAGTTCGAACTAAGCGCTCCGTTAGTTCGAATTAAATTCGAACTAGCGGAGCGCTAATGTAGCGCCTATGAAAGTTAATTCGAACTAACATCCGTTAGTTCGAACTAACTTTGTAGTGTAGACATACCCTGAGAGTATCTAAAAGAGAAAAATTGTTCTCCTTGACCTCTGATGATAGAACAAGAATCAATGGGCTTAAATTACAGTAAGGGAGGTTTAGGTTGGACATTAGGAGAAATGTTCTGTCTGGCTGGTTAAACACTGGAATAAATTGCCTAAGGAGATTGTAGAATCTTCATCTCTGGAGATATTTAAAAGCAGGCTAGATAGACATTTATCAGGGATGCTCTAGATGGTGCTTGGATCTGATGAGAGGGCAGAGGACTAGACTTAATGCCCTCTCAGGATCCTTTTCAGTTTTAATATTCTATGATTCTATGATTTTTCCAAGCTTTGCCATCAGTATTTCCCCTCCACTTGTGCTCTGGCCTAGTTTGGCAAGATGTATCAGGATCTGAATTTAAATCATCTTGATTAATTTAATCATCTCCTTTTTCCTAGGCTTAAGGGACTTTTTTTCCTGTGGAGGTTTTTGTCCTTGTTTATCCTGTATCTGTTCCCCTCTTACACAATGATCTATTCATGTCATGTGGCATAAGAGTCACCAACAGTATTGATTGGATGTGCAGTTCATAAAAAGCAGCTTAGGCTATTGAATCTTATTTTTTACATCTTTCCATGCAAAACATGAATTTTCCAAGCTTTTAAGTATATTAATGAGAAACAGTTTTGCAGCCAGTCATTGGCATATGGTTTATATTATAGTTTCACATAAAGTTCAGTAAATTTAACTTAATGGGTTACATACCAAAACATGCCCAAAATTGTATTGCTGCAGTTGCATACTCTTATGATCCCCCTAAAATGTTCAGATTCATAGGCGGATGTATGCATTCTTTATGTCTATCGGTCTATTATCTAGTCACCAAGGGTGTGTCTACACTACCACCCTAGTTCGAACTAGGATGGTAATGTAGGCAACCGGAGTTGCAAATGAGGAGTAACGGTAGTTCGGACTAGGAAGCCTAGTCCGAACTACCTAGTCCGTGCCGCGTGTAGCCGCGCGGCATGGAGTCCGCACTAGCGGACATTTTAAAATGGCGGCGCCCGGCTTTATGCAAATGAAGCCCGGGAAATTCAAATCCCGGGCTTCATTTGCAACTCCAGTTGCCTACATTACCCCGCTAGTTCGAACTAGGGTGGTAGTGTAGACATACTCCAAGAGGGGAAGTATGGCTCCCACTATGATCTAATGTTCTTCTGCCAAAGAAATTTCTGAACTGTTCATTTCTTTGGGTATTACTATCTGACCTTGTTCTCCCCCCTGCCATGTCACCTCTCTGCTGCAGAAAGTCTACACTCATCTGTTAAAGCTCGTTGTCAAAGGAGATTTGAGTGATCCACAAGCCTTGGAGAATGTTTGCACAGGGCAAATTTCACCCTGTGTGAGACAGTCAGTTTGCTCAGCTATTTTACAGGCTGAAAACACAAGGCCACACTGAGTGTTCCTGTTAGACAACTTCTAAAAAAAAAAGAAAAAATATTCCTCCAGTGATTCGATAGTTCGTAACAAGTTGTGTTTTATTTGCTGAGAGAGAGAGAGATCTGTGTTGAATAGACCCTCTATGATTTGGTTCAAGACTCCATATCAATAGGTGAAGTCTCGGACTGTTTTATACCTTTCCTGATGTTTTGAATGATTGCACCTTTAAGACACTTGCTGCTTTGTCAGACAGATGACTGGCAAAAATGTCAGTAATATGCCCTTCTGTTGGAGGTTCAAGGCGCGGCAAATCAAGGAGAGGTTTTCTTCAAAATTTTGGGCTTGGATTTTCAAATAAATTGGAGATGAAAGTTAGGCTTTTTGTCCCTTGATAAATGAGATGCCTTCTCTATAGTGTCCCTGGCTGGCCAAGTATGACAGTCTGCATTACAGCCTCCACTTCAGTTTGCCTCCTTGCCAGGTCGTTTAAAAACCCAATGCACTCTACAAGGTCAAGAATCCTTCTTCTAGGGTTCTACTTTTATTAACTCCAAACAAGCTTGAAATGAACACTCTTTGGGGTCAAGAAAGTGCCCACCCCTTCTTCTTGGGCCTCTGTCTTTTTCAGGAGCCCTTTCCACAATTCTCTATGCAATCCCTTGCCTTACCTTTCACTGTGTTGGAGAAGGGGGGAGGGCCACAGGATGGGGGAGAGGTAGCAGCACATGGCACAGCCTGGCCACATGCTGCGTAGAGGCATGCAGCACGTGCAACCTTGTGCAGCTAGGGTTGCCAGGTGTCCAGTTTAGGACCGGACAGTCCAGTCGCTTTCTGTTCAGGAAACAAATTGGGAGGATAAAAATGAGAAAATATACGTCTGGGATTTTTTGACTAAGATGTACTGTAGACTGTCATGTAATGTCAAGTGTGTCCGGTATTTTTGTTGAAACCATCCGGCAACCCTACATGCAGCCAGTCCAAGTGGCACAGAGAAGCGGCAGCTAGCCCCAGCACACGCCTAGGACCCTAGGGATTCCACTTGACCAGACCAGTGTGGAGGTTGCAGGCCTAACTCCACACAGCCTAAAGGGTGCTGCACACAGCACATATCCATGGCCACCTCTGGGACACTGCAGCTTCCCTTGGGGAAGGCACAACACACAAGCACATGCTGCCCCAGGGGAATTCCCCCTCCCCAGCCATACCTGTCCCTGGGCATCGTGATGTGCTGGGAGGAGGGCACAGGGCTCTGGAACACCATTTGGGGCAGGGCTCACTGACCATGTTGCTCTCCTCTTTTTCTTCTGCAGTGGGACCCTGTCAGATGGTACGCCCCTGCCAGGGGTCGCGGCCCCCCTCCTACCGGGTCTATACAGTACCCAAAGTCCCAAAAGTCCAGGTCCCTCTATCAGGGAATGTACGATACTAGAGGCCTCGCCGCTCTGAGAAGCCTCCCCTGGCCCAGGGTTTGCCTATCCAGGGAAGGGAAAACGGGTGGTAGGGGGACCTGGGCCCTCCCTCTCCACCGGTTCCCAGCCCAGGGCCCTTTAGGCAGGGCCTATGGCTCCTGCCTGCTCGGCGGGGGATCCAGCCGATACACACCGAGCCAAACTTTGTATCTCCTGCCCTGGGCTGCTTCCTACCGCGCCCTGGCTCCCGTGGGGCCTCCGAGTCGGTACCTGCCGGGGTTGTGGGCGCGCTCTGGCCGCCCTGGGTCGGTGGCTGCTCGCTCTGTCTCCGGGTCCGGCCCGGGCAGCGACTCCGGTCCAGCTGCCGCAGCAACACTGGCCCAGCCTGGTCTCCTCCCTCACCCTGCGGCCTCACCGACTGCAGGGCTCCTTCTGCCTTTATACCCGGCCGCTGCTGGGAGCATGCTCAGCAGGGTCAGAGGGGCGGGGCTTCCTCCGTCAGCTGGGCCTGGGCTACCCCCTGTTGGTCAGTGTGGGGCCTGCTCACCCTGTCACAGACCCCCAGCCAGCGAGGGACCTTCCAGCCCCATCCCGCCGGCGCAAAGGATCTAGGGCCTGTCGCAGTGCTCCCAGGACTGCCACCACCTGCTCCGCCACCACGTCTGCGCGACTGAGCGCATGGAGCACGCTCTGACGGAGAAGATCTGCGCAGATACAGAGTGGTGGGAGAGGGTGTGGGGCCAGTACCTGGAGCTCTGCGACCGTGTCTGCACTCTCCTGGGCACCATTGCTGACTGGATGGGCCCTGTGCAGCAGCCCAATGCTGCCAGGCCCCCCTCTGCTACCCCCAGCTCTCCGCCCGCTTCTCCCCCTGCCTTGCCCATACCTGCTCCCAAGGTCCCCCCTGCCTTGCCCATGCCCCCTCCCAAGGTCCCCCACCAGCAGCACCTCCTGGTGCAGCCTGCCCCAACCTGGCACGAGGGGCAGAGGCGCCCCCACACCCGTGGGGGTGGGAGAGGCCTCCATTATCCATCATGAGGCCCTCATAGTTCAGGGTTCCCTCCTCCCAGTTCAGGGTCCCTTCCCCCCCTCCTCCCAATTCAGGGTTCCCTCCTCCCTCCTCCCTCCTCCCCACAGTGCACTTCCTTCCCCATGTAAATAAAAAAGTGCCTTATGTACAGCAAGTGCATTTTATTTATTGGGAGGTGAGGGAAGGGTGGCAGGAAGGGGTGGTGATGGGAGAGGGAAGTGGGGGCACGGGGGTATCCCTGCGGTCAGAGGTGTAGGAGCGGCCTATTGTGGGGCTTGGTCTAGCATCACTCGGAGGGCTTCCCGGACCCGAACCCTGTGGCGGTTGGTCTGCCGGGTGGCGGTCCCTCACCTACCATCCACCCTGGGAGGAAAGCCTCCCCCCATCCCTCAATAATATTATGGAGCACGCAACATGCCGACATGACCTCTGGGATGTGCTGCACCCCCATATCCAGGAGGGTCAGGAGGCACCTAAACCGTGCCTTCAGATGGCCAAAGGCTCACTCAACGGGATTGTGGGCCTGGTCCAGGTGGCTGTTGAAGGTGGTCTGGCTGTGGTCCAGGTGGCCGGTGTATGGCCGCATCAGCCAGGCCATCAGTGGGTAGGCCGCATCCCCCAAGATGCACACTGGCATCCTAACATCCCCAATGGTGAATTCCTGCTGGGGGAAGTTGGTGCCTGCCTCCAGCCTGTGGCACAGGCCTGAGTGCCTGAAGATGTGAGCATCATGAGCTCGCCCGGACCACCGCACATAAATGTTCTGGAACCGGCCCTGGTGGTCCACTAGCGCCTGGAGCACCACGGAGCAGTAGCCCTTCCAGTTTATGAACCGGGCCGCTTGGTGCTCTTGTGCCCGGATGGGGATGTGGGTCCCGTCTACAGCTCCCCCACAGTTCGGGAACCCGAGATCACAGAACCGGATCACCCTCTGGAGCAGCACGTCATTGATGGCATTGATGACCTGCAGAGGGATGCATGGAATGAGACTCAGTGCGTACATGGGTGCCTGGGGTGTGCTCACCCTCCCTTTGATGGCACCTCCCCCCACGCAGGCCAGGGCCCTTTGCCCCCCAGGATCTCCCCACCACCACCAGCGGGGCTGTGTGCAGGAGGGACAGTGTGACCCCCTGTGTGCAGGGCTTTCCCCTGCTCCTACAGCCTCCCCCTGCCCAGTCTGGCCCCTTCCCTCCCCCAGGACGAGTGCATGGTCCACGGAGGGCCTTACCTGCTGGATGACTACACTGATGGTGGACCTGCCTACCCTGAACTGGTTCGCCATGGAATGGTAGCTGTCTGGGGTGGCCAGCCTCCAGAGGGCAATCACAACCCTCTTCTCCACAGGGATGGCAGGGCACAGGCAGTTGTCCTGCTTCCGGAGCGCAGGGGTGATCATGGAATGTCCCCCACGCCTGTCAGTGGTGGTGTGCGGGTGCCCAAGCCCAGCTGCAGCCGTGGCGAGGTCCTGCACCTGCTGCCCAGTCTCCAGCTCCTGCTGGAGCAATGTGGGTCCCTGGTGGAGGAGCTCCACAGCCTCTATAATGCCCATAAGGAGCGGATGTTGCTGGCTGGAGTCCTCCTCCGGCTCCATGGCTGTGATGGTGGCAGCGAGGGTACCCAGGGGCACTTGCCAGGAACAGAGGTGACAGATGCTGTTCTGGCTCTCGCTCCCTCAAAAGGGTGTGTAAGCAGGCAGCCACAGGGAAATGGCCGTCCAGGAGTCCCTTTAAGTACGTTGCCCAGTGGGGGTCTGGCGCATGTCCACAGACTCTACTGGTGACCTCTTGACATGGCCGATTCGCTTCCGTAGACACGTTCTTGCACAAGGGCTTCCCACCAGTGTGGATGCTTTCTTGTGCAAGAGCTCAGAGTTCTTACGATGCAGTTCTGGCCAGTGTAGACGTTTTCTTGCTCAAGATATTCCTGCGCAAGAACCCGCCAGTGTAGATATAGCCTATGATTCCAAAAATTTCAAGGAATGGTCACTTGTAATATTGGAGCTGTCCAGGTGTATTTACTTGGTCCTTTACTTTTTACAAGCAACACTAGGTTGGATTCATCAAGTAGCATATGTTGATATCATCACTGTGTCCTAAAACTCTAAATATGAAAGTGGCATGTAAGTGTGAACAGTCAAAGCTAAGCCATCTACTATTGCTCCTCACACTAATGCAGTTTTTCCCAACCTTTTTTATACTGAAGACTGGCAAACCCATTCACAAACTTTTGGCAGACTGGCAACATTTGCATATTCATTATACATATAATGAATATGCAAATATGCAGATACAATGTTACCGGTTTGCCAAAATATGCACCCCAGGCCTTCCATACACTCCAACCCTAACTCCTGCGCCCCCCCATGTTATGTTATTCAGCCCCAGCCGCCAGAGTAGCTGCCCACCAGATGGCCTTGGCCTCAGCCACTGGAGCAGGCCCTGGCTCCCCTGCCACGTGACCATGGCGGGTCCTGGCCTCCCTGCTAAGTGCCCGCTACGGGCCCCAGCCACCCACCACGTGGCCTCAAACATCCCCACAGCACTCTCCATGCAGCCCCATCAGCTGGACTGTGTAGGGACAGCCTCACCACAGCCCTGGCTTCACGCACAGCACACTCAGCGTCCTGCCGTACCACTCACCCTGCTGCTGCGTGGGGAAGTAGGTGGGAAAGGCATTCCCTTATGGAGAATCCCAGCGAGCAGGGCTAATTAAAAGCTGGGGGGCATGGCCTGACAATGTCCTGCGGCCTGGCAGACAGGGGTTTGCAGCCCGCCACCGGTCTGTGGACCAATGGTTGGGTACAGCTGCACTAATGTATCTAATTATGAGATTTGTGGTAACTTTATAGTGTGATCCTTTGTCTAGTTTCCCCCTCAAATGTCTTGCATTACTCACATTTTATCAGGTAGCAACAATCATGGAGGTATTTGTGTAGTGGCACGCATATATCCAATTTTAGATTAAATATTATAAAGGTAAGTATTTGACATTAACTATTTATCTAAAACAGTCTGGTTGTATTTTAGATTAGACGTTTTAATGGGGTCTGCTATAATGGGAATGTTATGAGCAATAAATCTAAAGTCCGATTTCAGAGTCTTCCTTTCTTTGCCATGGCAGCCCATGGTCCAGTCAAAATTTCAGGAATACTCTTACTGGAAGTGCTAAAAGCAGGAAATGTGAGGCTGTTTTAATCCTGAGGTATCACATTGCCAAAGATCTCTATCTGGCAGCCTGGATTCATGTCCCAATACAGATGATGGGTTTAGTTCTTTATTCAGTGTCAAGTGATGTGTTCAGTGTGTTGACTGTGCTGCCTTTTGTTCCTAAATGGAGAGTGAAACTCATAAGGTTCCCACTGGATTTTGAAGCAATATAGCATCTGTTTGAATCAACAACTCAGCTGTGCTCTACAGTCTGAGAGTCTGTAATTGATCAACTTTTCTTTCACAAAGTGCTACTGTCACATCAGGGACTGCCATTAAACTAAGACGTTGAGGGAATTGGGAGATGGATCAACCAAGAGTTCAGAAATACCCTTACTTCAAAACAAAGTCTTCCAGTGATGGCCTTAACTCTTCATTGTTAGACAATGCTATTATGACAAGACAAAAATATACTGTGCAAAGTATATACAGTAGTAGCTTTGAATTACCAGGTTATTTTTGTTCAATGTCACATTGAAGCACATCTTTCATAGTACATTGTGTTGTATGGTGTGCATAGTTCCACTGTATTTTTGTATTTATTTATTCTGCAGCAACTGGAAGTTGGTAAGTCAAAGCATGAAAGTCATGGTTCATCACCTGTTCAAGTAAGACTGGTGAATTGGGCTTATTTTGATGTGAGATGCCAAAAAACAGTATATATTTTTAATTGTCTCAATATTGCAGTCTGCTCTACAGGAAATTGAGTTCATTACCTATCTTCTGGCAAGCCAGAGTGCTATTTTAAATATAACTTTACTGCTTTAAAAATTTGAACACAGAGAAAGACACATGCCTTACACAGAAAGACTAAAGCCGTCTGTAAAAAAGAAGTCAAATTCACTTAATCCAAATTGTGCACTTGCCCGGGGTGAAAGAGATGGTACTGTGAACCTCTCCTCCTGCATACCCTTAACTTAATTGTGGTTGCCTAAGCTTCTCCTTTGGGAAGTCTGCAGCGTTCAGTAGATCACAGAATATGAGGATAGGTGACGTTAAAGTCAGTTGAAACAGTGCCTGAAACTGCGTGGCTTGGAGGAAAGGAAGAGGCAGGTGGGGACAGAGCAGGGGTGGAGAGAGGTGGAGCTTGAGATTGAAGTGTCCCACGCCTCCCTGGGCTGGGGGTGGGAATCACGTGGCTAGTGGCCCTTCCTCCTCCCCCAGTCGCTTTTGCCTCATGCCAAGGTACAAAGGCAGGTGAGAATTTTTTTTCTTTTCTCGGGCTCCTCTTTACCATACACAATTCAGATGACACAATAGTTTGATCATAGAATCATAAAGCCATAGAGCTGGAAGAGACCTCAGGAGGTCATCAAGTCCAGCCCCCTACTCTAGGCAGGACCAATCCCAACTAAATCAACCCAGCCAGGGCCCCGTCAAGCCAAGACTTAAACACCTCTAGGGACGGAGACTTCACTACTTCCCTAGAGAACCCATTCCAGTGCTTCACTACCCTCCTAGTGAAATAGTTTTTCCTAATATCCAACCTGGACCTCTCCCACCACAACTTGAGACCATTGCTCCTTGTTCTGCCATCTGTCAGTACTGAGAACAGCCTCTCTCCATTCTCTTTTGAACCTCCCTTCAGGAAGTTGAAGGCTAGTATAAAATCCCCCCTCACTCTTCGCTTCTGCAGACTAAACAGACTCAACTCCCTCAGCCTTTCCTCATAAGTCATATGCTCTAGCCCCCTAATCATTTTAGTTGCCCTCCGCTGGACCCTCTCCAATGCGTCCACATCCTTTTTGCAGTGGGGGGCCCAGAACTAGACACAATACTCCAGATGTGGCCTCACCAAAGCCGGATAAAGGAGAATAATGATATCTCTGGATCTGCTGGCAATGCTCCTGTTAATGCAACCTAATATGCCGTTAGCCTTCTTGACTACAAGGGCACACTGTTGACTCATATCCAGCTTCTCATCCACTGTAACCCCAAGGTCCTTTTCTGCAGAACTACTACTTAACTGGTTGGTCCCCAGCTTGTAACTATGCTTGGGATTCTTCCATTCCAAGTGCAGGACTCTGCACTTGTCCTTGTTGAACTTCATCAGATTTCTTGTGGCCCAATCCTCCAATTTGTCTAAGTCACTCTGGACCCCATCTCTGCTATCAAGCATATCTACCTCTCCCCCTAGCTTAGTGTCATCCACAAACATGCTGAGGGTGCAATCCATCCCCTCATCCAGGTCATTAATAAAGATATTGAACAAAACCAGTCCTAGATCCGAACCTTGGGGCACTCTGCTAGAAACCGACTGCCATCCTGACATCGAGCCGTTGATCACTACGCTTCTAGCCATCTTTCTATCCATCTTACCATCTGTAAACTAGTCTGTCACAGTGAGTCAACAACACGGCCGATGGCCCTCTATTTCGTTCGCTTGCGCATTCACCTGAGCTGGATCCGTCGGTCAGCGGGGTAGGGGGGTTCGGGCCCGCCCCCTCTCCAAACCCCAGCCCAGGGCCCTAAAGGCAGGGACCCACGGTCCCTCCCTAGCGGATGGGGGAAGTGCCCCAAAACACACCCACTCACGGGCTCCACGACCCTGCCCTGGGCCGCTTCCTACTCCACCAGGCCTCCCGGCCCGCCTCTGCCACGTTATCCAGCCTCACCTCTCCCTTCTCTTTCCTCCCTGCCGCTCCGTTCACCTCCTCCCCCTTTGCAGTGCCGGCCCCAGGTTTAAATCCCCCGCCGGCTCCGCTCCCCCTGTCCATCACTTCCTCCGCGACGCCCCTCAGCCTCCCTTCCCCCGTGACCTCATCAGCCTGGGCCTCTCTCCTGGGCCTTGTCTGTCGGCGCCCTTTGCCTCCCGGTGCTCCCCGCGCCGGGTCCTGGTGCATCTGCGCAGCCCGACGAGCTGGGCCCGTCCGGGCTCCCCGCCCCCCGGTGTGTCCGCCCGGCGTCCCCCCGAGCGCCCTGAGTGCGGGGCGGGAGCGCCCCGTCACACCATCCATTTATCCAATTCACATTCCCTTAACTTGCTGGGAAGAATATTGTGGGAGACAGTATCAAAAGCCTTGCTAAAGTCAAGGTATATCACATCCACTGACTTTCCCACGTCCACAGAGCCAGTTACCTCATCATAGAAGCTAATCAGATTGGTCAGGCACGACTTGCCCTTTGTGAATCCATGCTGACTATTCCTAATCACTTTCCTCTCTTCCAAGTGCCTCAAAATGGATTCCTTAAAGATCCCTTCCATGATTTTTCCAGGAACCGAGGTAAGACTGACCGGCCTATAGTTCCCTGAATTGTCCTTCTTCCCTTTTTTGAAGATGAGCACTACATTTGCCTTTTTCCAATCATCCGTGATTTCTCCCTATCTCCATTACTTTTCAAAGATAATGGCCAAAGGCTCCTAACATTTGCCAACTCCCTCAGTACCCTCGGATGCATTAAGTCCGACCCATGGATTTGTATATGTTTAGCTTTTCTAAATAGTTCCTAACCTGTTCTTTACCCACCAAGGGCTTTCCATCTTCATCCCATCTTGCATCACTTAGAGCATTAGTCCGGGAGCCCACCTTGTCAGTGAAGAAAGAGGCAAAGAAAGCATTGAGTACTTCAGCTTTCTCCACATCATCTGTCACTAGGTTACTTCTTTCATCCAGCAGGGGCCGCACACCCTCTCTGATCACCTTCTTCTTGCTAACATGCCTGTAGAAACCTTTCTTGTTATCTTTCACATCCTTAGCCAGTCGCAATTCCATTTGCGCTTTCGCCTTCCTGACAATCCCCTGGCATTCTCGAGCTATACCTTTAAACTCCTCCCTGGTCATTTGTCCAAGATTCCACTTTTTGTAAGCTTCCTTTTTGTGCTTAAGTTCACCAAGGATTTCCCCCATAAGCCAATCCAGTCTCCTACCATGTTTGCCTTTTTTGCTACGCGGCGAGATGGTTTCTTTCTGTGCCTTCAATAAGGCTTCTTTAAAATACTGCCAACTCTCCTGGACTTCTTTCCCCTTCATGTTAGCATCCCAATGGATTCTGCCCATCAGGTCTCTGAGGGGATTAAAATCTGCGTTTTTGAAGTCCAAGGTGTGTATTTTACTACTCTCTTTTCTTCCTTTGGTCAGGAACCTGAAATCTACCATCTCGTGATCACTGCTTCCCAGGTAGTCACCCACCTCTACTTCCCCTATTATTTCCTCCCTGTTTGTGAGCAGAAGGTCAAGCTGCACATGGCCCCTGGTTGGATCCTTCAGTACTTGTGTCAAGAAGTTATCCCCAACATTCTCCAAAAACTTCCTGGATTGCTGTGTACTATTGTATTGGTTTCCCAACAGATGTCAGGGTGATTAAAGTCCCCCACAAGAACCAGGGCCTGTGATCTGGAAGCTTATCTCAGTTGTCCAAAGAAAGCCTCATCTACCTCAACCACTTGATTCGGTGGCCTGTAGCAGACACCAACCACAACATTACTGTTGTTGTTATCTCCTTTAAACTTAACCCATAGACTCTCAACAGGTTTTTCTCCCTCTTTATACTGGAGTTCAGAGCAATCATAGTGCTCGCTTACATATAGTGCAACTCCTCCCCCTTTTCTCCCCTGCCTGTTCTTCCTGAACAGTCTATACCCTTCCATGACAGCGCTCCAGTCATGTGAGTCATCCCACCAAGTCTCTGTTATCCCAATTAAATCATATTTCTTGGACTGGGACAGGGCATCCAGTTCTTCCTGTTTGTTGCCCAGGCTTCTCACATTAGTGTACAAACATCTGAGGTAACCAGTTGACTGCCCTATCTTCTCCATTGGAATCAGGGGTCCTCCTTTCTTGCTCGTTCCTCTCTGCATTTCTTCCCGGTATCCGACTTTCCCACTCCCCTCAGGGTTTTGGTCACCCTCCCCCGATGAACCTAGTTTAAAGCCCTCCTCACTAGGTTTGCAAACCTGCCCACGAAAATACTCCTTCCTCTCTTTGTTAGGTGGATCCCATCTCTTCCTAACAATCCTTGTGCCCGGAACAGAGTCCCATGGTCAAAGAAACGAAAGCTCTCTCTGTGACACCACCTGCACAACCACGCATTTACATCCTCAATTCGATGATCCCTGCCCAGTCCTTTCCCTTCAACAGGGAGGATGGACGAGAACACCATTTGCACTCCGAATTCTTGGATCCTTCTTCCCAGCGCTACATAATCCACAGTAACCCACTCAAGGTCATTCTTGGCTGTATCGTACTGATGGCATATGACATGATACTTCTAGGAGATGCATTGGGCCAGAGGGCTTAGACCCTAATGGGCTGAGACCATGCTTTGAAGTGCATCCAAATCTTTCTGCTGGATAATCCCACAGAGACAGTTCGTTCCACCGAAAACAAGTTGCTGGCAAGGAGGAATTGTGTTTCAAAGAGGGAAACAATAAGCAGTAGAGCTCAAACAGTAATTTGTAACCAGGCATGATGAGGACAACTCTGAGAACAAGGGTTGAGATTTAAATTTCAGATTAACATCCTTTGACGTTCTTGCTATTTTCTATTTTCATCATGAAACTTAGACTTCAGAGGTACTAGAAGCAAGTAGTTGAAGAGATCAAAAGCAAGCAATTGTGTGAGAAAGAGCAACAAAAAGATAGAATTGTCTTTATTTTTGCTGTGTCTAGATCTTCTGCAATACAAGAGCTTCCCCCAGAAAACAAAAGAAACCTCCCCTTGTTTGGGGGCTAGTATAGGCCTTGCTGTCATGAACATCCCCATTAACTTCACTGGTGCTTTTAATGTATGGGTACTATGGAAAATGTGAGGAAGAAACAGCCCCTAACTGAACCATTTTTTCCCATCCACTGCTGGAAGTATATCACAGATTTAATCATTTTAACCCTTTGACTTTATTTCTAACTGCACTGTGAAAAATAACAAGGAGACCAGTGGCACTTTAAAGAGTAACAAATTAATTAGGGCATAAGGTTTTATGAGTTTACAGCTCTCTTCCCCAGATACTGACAAGAAGAAAAAGAGCTGAAATTCTGTGATTCCTGTTCTCATTGCACTTAACAAATGATTTGTATCTTAAATACAACACATTTATAAGTACTGCCATTACAGGTTTCTTTTTTTTTTTTTTTTGAGATTGCATCATTTATACGTATCATATGCAAAATACATCAAGGATAACTTGTATAGCTTTGACAGGAAAGGGCCAAGCGGGTAGTTTGAAATGCAGTTGTGCAGAGAAATGCAAGGCACTGCTTTTTAAAAAACTTCCTATTTTCATTCACAAGCTAAAGTTCCTAACTAAGGTTCCTAACTACCCGCTCATGTAACCAGAGTCTGAATCAATGCTTCCATCACAGCCAGATGGAATGGGAAAGAAATCCTGGGTGTGGTTATGCAATTACAATTCATGCTGAAATGGGAGAGCAATCCTGGGTGTGGTTATGTAAATACACATCACTCAGTTTGCTCAAGCCTGCTAGATATTCCACTGTTAGAATGATGTTTTGCGCATTGCAACTAATTTGGCTGTTGTGGGGAAACAAATGGTGTTAACATTAAATGCAGGAATTGTAAAATATCATCACAAATGTTTGCAATTATTGGGAGAATGCAGAAAGTCAGACTGTGTTTAACTCAGTTCAAAGGAGAGAAGTGTAAAGAATCTCAGATGTACAAGGCTTCCTCTGCCAGAACTCTGTGAAGTCAAATGGAAGGGAGGGCAAAACTCCATATCAGCAGGCTGCATGACCTCAAGGCATGAGCTGTAAGACTGGCTCAACATGTTTCTCCTCTTCCTCCTCCCCCTTCTCCTCTTCTACTGATAGAACTGTCTCTGTAAGGAGTCCTTATTATTTTAAAAAATTATTCCAGTGGCTGCTGTTTTTTGAACCCCATCAGATTTCTTTTGGCCCAATCCTCTAATCTGTCCAGATCACTCTGGACCCTATCCCTGCCCTCCAGCTTATCTACCTCTCCCCCTAGTTTAATGTCATCTGCAAACTTGCTGAGGATGCAATCCATCCCCTCATCCAGGTCATTAATAAAGATGTTGAACAAAACTGTCCTAGAACCAAACCGTGGGGCACTCCTCTAGAAACTTACCGCCAACCTGACATCAAGCCATTGATCATTACCCGTTGGTAATCATAGTTCTTCGACTGGGCCAGGGCTCCTAATTCTTCCTGTTTGTTTCCCAGGCTTCTCACATTTGTGTACAAACACCATAATAACCAGTTGATTGCCCTGCCTTCTCCATCCAAATCCGAATCAGGGGTCCTCCTTTGTTGCTTGTTCCTCCTTGTGATTCTTCCCGGTGTCCGACTTCCTCACTTACCTCAGGGCTTTGGTCACCGTCCCTCAACGAACCTAATTTGAAGCCCTCCTCACTAGGTTTGCAAGCTTCTCCATGAAGATGCTCTTTCCTCTCTTGCTTAGGTGGATCCCATCTCTTCCTAACAATCCTTGTGCCCAGAACAGAGTCCCATGGTCGAAGAAACCAAAGTCCTCTCTCTGACTCCATCTGTGTAACCATGCATTTACTTCCTCAATTAGATGATTCCTACCCGGACCTTTTCCTTCAAGCAGAAGGATGGACGAAAACACCAATTGCACTTCAGATTCCTTGATTCTTCTTCCCAGCGCTACATAATCTTCTGTGACCTGGAAGATCATTGTTGGTTGTATCGTTAGTTCCTACATGGAGAAGCAGGAATGGGTAGCGATCCGAAGGTTTAATCACTTTCAGAAGACTCTGGGTCACATCTTGAATGTGAGTTCCTGATAAGCAGCAAACTTCTCGAGATTGCAGGTCTGGACGGCAGATGGATGACTCAGTCCCTCTTAGGAGGGAGTCCCCAACCACCACCACCCATCTTCTTTTGGGGGCTGTGGTCATGGAACCCCCATCTCTAGGACTACACATCCCATGCCATCAGGTAGATGGCGTTCCCTTCTGATTTCTTCCCTGAGAGGTCCCTGCCAAAGCATTCTCCACTGCAGTCCTGTGGAGAGAGCCTGATAGCAGTTACTTACTTCTACAGGGATGGAGGATACCTGAGTTGGCCTTCTTCTCCTTCTAGAGGTTACATGCTGCCAGTTCTCTTTCTTATCCTGTACTGCCCTGACTGGCTCTTCAGCCTGCTGTGCCTGCAGGATTAAACGCTGCCTTCTATCGAGGAAGTCTTCATCCTCTCTGATAGAACGTAGGGTCGATACTTGGCCTCTAATTTTTTCTTCCAAAATGGTGACCAGCTTGCACTTAATACAGATGAAATCCCTTCTGTCTTCTGGGAGGAAAACAATCATGGCACATTGCTGTGCAGGTAAGAACAGCAGACCTATCACCATCCATACCTGGCTTCCTTCTGAGAGATTCCTCAGTTGTTATTAAATGTGTCCTTGAAGGGCAGGAGTGTAGTGAAAAGATTTTAAAGAATGGCAAGTGTATCTCACCCCCTTCCCACTCCCCAACTCCCTCTCCAAACTCCCTGTTAACAGCCCCTGTTCACAAGCTTCCTGGTCGCCAACTGACTCCTTTATAAAGCCCTGAACTGCCTGATAGCCCCTCCCCTGATTAAGGCTCAACCAATGAGCAGAGGCTTCTAGATTTCAAACTCTGATTAGAAGCTCACAACTTCCATCTGCCAGCCACAGCACTCGCTCCAAGGCCGGGGGGGGGGGGGGGGGAAGGGGGGGAAGGGGAAGGGAAAGGAGAAAAAACCCCCAACCAAACAGCCAAACACAAGCTCAGCACACAGCAAGAAAACCCCAAACACACACACACACACACACACACACACACACACACACACACACACACACAGACTGCCACTTCACTCAAGGGTCCTGTTTTAGCTTCCTCCTTTATCTGGAGAAAACCCTCTCCAAACTCCCTGTTAACAGCTCCTGTTCGCAAGCTGCACCTCTGAACTCTGGTCTGCCCTGACCAAGGGCAATGACTGTGAATGGGATGCAGAGGAGGGTTGGGCATGTGAAAAGGACATTTACATTGCTGGACGTGAGAGCCTGAGAGGAAAAGGACATTGTCCAACCTACTTGAGCTGGGATGTTCACTCTCGGTTTTGGTTATTAACTTTGTTTGTGGTGTTTTCCCAAATTAATGCTAAATTACTTCTCGCCTTTTTTATTAGAGGTTTCTTTTCTACACTCAGACTCTGTGCGTGCGAGTGGGGAAGCATTACCTCTCAGAGCACTCAGGGGCGTCCGGTGAATTTCCCAGGTTACTGGGTGGAAGCTTGAGCCAGTTCTGTGTTGGATGGATGGAGAGTAACCCCTAGACACTGAACCCAGCCTTGGCTACTACTGGGGCTACCTGGCAGAAGGGTTGCACTCATTATGGAGTTTATTGTATCCAGCTCTTTTAAAAGCTCACGGTGCAATACATAGATCTTGTTTCCAAACATATTGCTTAAATGCACCTGAAGCAGAATATGGTTGGTTAGAAGCTTTTTCCCAAACTAAGCTTGCACCCAAATCACTTTTGTTGTTTTTGTTTCACCTCAGTGTAGTTATAGATCAGGTGCCTGTAGGGTCTCTTATAGTTAAGTCATATAGCAGTTCTTATAAATCAGGTGCACAGTTCTGTAAGTTTTTTACTTTTTTCTAAACACCTTTTACATTTGAAATCTAATATATTTTTGTAGGTTAGAAATTCTTTTTCTACTTAAGGAATTCATTTATTTCAATTCTATAAGAGGGTTGAAATAATCTGTAGTACAGACAGATAAAAATACCATGGTAAATAACATTGTCCTCTGTTTTCTAATCACAACAGACCAACTCATGTTCAGAGTGGCCCACTAAAGTCAATGGTAGTCTATGTATGGAAAGAGCATAAATCAGCAGACAGTCAGGGCTATGGACATCCAGTGCCACCTAAGAAGTTAGTCCTACCACTCAGCTTATGGCATCCACATCTAAGTAGGTGCATAATAGACCCAATACTAAGATGAGCACCTGCAACTCACATTAATATTTATTAGTTTTCAGTGCCCTTTGAAGATGGGTTATTACTTTGGATGGACAAACACACTAATCTCGGGCGGAGAAAAAAAGTAGGAAACAAAATGACAAAACAGAGTCCTACCCAGTGTACGATGGACATGTGATTTTCAGCTTGGCAGATAAGAACCACAGGAGAGCGTGCAGCTATTGAAGTCTTTCCCAGAATATTTTTTCATTTCACATGTTTTTCTTTTCTCTAAATCACCTTTGGATCAAAAACCCTACAGCTTGGAAGACGTTGTACTTGATTGAAACAGAATGCTGCCGCACACTAGTCTATTAGAAGGGTTTGTTTCTCTGGAGCCAGCAGACCTGAAAGCCAGACCTAATTATTTCACACTTTATGTAACATTATATGAAGTCCTGCCAATAAGGCGAGTTCTGTGGGCCAGGATTTCTGAATATCAATATCCCCAAAGCACGCTGACCTGCCCGCGAGACAAAAGGATGAGAAGGCTTCCTGCCCATCACATCAAGAGCATTTCAGGATTATACTAGGTTCTAATTCCCTTTGGCAGCTCTATTTACTTTCACCGAGCAAACAAGTTTTCTGCTATTATTTCTCAATGAACTTGGACATCAAGTGGATTGTGTTTGCAATTCAGTAGCCTTAACCAAAACATCCAGGTTCTCCATAGTCCATTTGATTTAGTTGGGATTGGTCCTGCTTTTAGGGTGTGTCTAGACTACATGCCTCCTTCGACGGAGGCATGTAGATTAGCCAGATCGGAAGAGGGAAATGAAGCCGCGATTAAAATAATCGCGGCTTCATTTAAATTTAAATGGCTGCCCCGATCTGCCGATCAGCTGTTTGTCGGCAGATCGGGGGAGTCTGGGCGCGATGCCCCGACAAAGAAGCCTTTCTTCATCGACACAGGTAAGCCTCGTGAAACCAGGCTTACCTGTGTCGATGAAGAAAGGCTTCTTTGTCGGGGCATCGCGTCCAGACTCCCCCGATCTGCCGACAAACAGCTGATCGGCAGATCGGGGCAGCCATTTAAATTTAAATGAAGCCGCGATTATTTTAATCGCGGCTTCATTTCCCTCTTCCGATCTGGCTAATCTACATGCCTCCGTCGAAGGAGGCATGTAGTCTAGACACACCCTTAGTTAGGGGTTAGATTCAATGGCCTCCTGAGGTCTCTTTTGGCCCTATGATTCTATGTTTTGTTGTAATGGAGCCCATAGGCATACGTGAAACCATATCACTGTGACAGTTATTCATTGGGTTTTTTTTAACGTTTTAACCCTTTAACTTTATTCCTTGCTTTGCTTTGAGAAATAACAAGGAGGCCAGTGGTACTTTAAAGACTAGCAAGTGTAGTAGGCAGTGTTCCCTCTAAGATTTTCCAACCGTGTGTGGAGTGAGTTTTGTCTTGTGCACCAATATTGAGGTCACGTGCGCTTGTTCGGATGGGTGCCACTGTGGCACCCAATTTATTAACACACACATGTTCCCAGCCACCGGAGCAGACCCCGCCCCTCCCCCGCCATAAGGCAGGTCCTGTTCCTAGCCCCAGCAGCCAGAACAGGCCCTGCCCCTCCCCCCGCCACGGGGCAGCTCTGGCCACTGGAGCAGGCCTCCTGCCGCACTGCCCGGCCACACGACCACGGCAGATCGTGGCCCCTTGTCAGTGACTTCAGCCTCCCCCAGTGGTTCCCTTACCACGCCAGCTCAGCCAGCCCCACCTGCTGAAGCAGCCACCTGTCATGCTCTCCAGAGGAAGTGGGCGGGGGCAGAATGTTTTGTTAGCGGCCACGCAGGCGCACAGCAAGAACTATGGTAGTAGGGTATTCGGGCATAAGCTTTCATAAGCTACAACTCACTTCCTCAAATAATGAAGAGGGAAAAAAAGAACAAAGAAAAAAAGGATACAGAGATGGGAGTGTGCCATCAGGACTAATTAAATCAGAGTGGATATGGCGCATCTCGGTTGTGTATTGGGTTGTTGTAGATCTAGGCCTTGTTATAGTAACTGATCTAGTGGGGGAGGTCTAGGTTGGATATTAGGAAAAACAATTTGACTAGGAGGGTGATGAAACACTGGAATGAGTTACCTAGGGAGGTGGTGGAATCTCCATCCCTAGAGGTGTTTAAGTCTCGGCTTGACAAAGCCCTGGCTGGGTTGATTTAGTTGGGATTGGTCCTGCCGTGGGCAGGGCGCTGGACTTGATGACCTCCTGAGCTCTCTTCCAGCTCTATGAGTCAATGATTCTATGAACTGAGTTAGGTCACTAGGGATCAGCCCAGGTGGTTGGTCTGGTTCTAGTTAGTTCTGTGTTATGGAATAAAATGGCAACTTGCTGCCCTACAGCTCTCTGTGTTTGAAGGGATTTCTTCCTAAACTCTGTCACTCCAAACAACATAATCTCCAGCAATGGTCAGAAGGTGAGAATACTTGAATGGAAAATTATCTGGTGTAGCTCTTTCTTGATCTTTTCCTGTTTGCTGTACAGGATGCTGATCAGATGATTTTGTAGTGTCTTTGAGAGTGTGGGGCAGTTTCTCCCTGTAGTCTGTGTAGTATGTTTGCATTGTTTGCATCTCTTCAGTCCCTTTGGCATGATGTCCGTCTGCACTTTGAAAAGAAGATGCTATCTGTCTGTATCTGGGTGAGTTTTTTCACAAAAGTGATGGATTTCCCTGTCAAATGTTTCACAGAGGGCCAAGCAGTGAAGCTTTGTGCCTCCACAAGTCTGAAGCAGCCCAGGTGACCCCTTTAAAACAGGACCCACTTTGGGATCCCAACCCACAGCCTGAGAAATGCTGAACAAAACCAAGTTAACTGACCAAATCTATCCTTACAACATGCTGACAGAGTTTTCCTGGTGTTCTAGGACGCATGGGGGCAGGGATCCAGTGCTAGATTAACAGGTGGGCGTTTTAATCCAGCTTTGGTCAGAAACATGCGGTGACCTTGGCCAAATCAATTAGTGCCAGTTCCTCATAAATACTTAGGCCTCTAACTCTAATTGATTTGGGAGTTAGGTGCTTAAATCCCTTTTGAGGATCTGGCCTTTAGTCTTTATGCCTCTCCTTTGTATGTACTTAAAAGCCGTAGAAGGTACAAGTGTCTGAAGTGATTTGAACTCCTCACCAGGACAGTACACACTATTTGTGAACCAGGGCGTTGTCTGTCATATCTGTGCCAGACCCTCCCTTTCTTTTCTGCTGTACATCTCCACCTCCCCTTGCCACTCTCGCATGCTCTTGGTTAAAGCATGTGCCACTATTGTGTTCTAACCCCCAGCGCCTCAGAGCACTTAGTCACAGCAGGTAATCTGGCTTAGCATTCATTCATCTGATAACAATTTCAATCCTAAACCAAGTGGAAAGAAGTATTTCAACTCCTTACTGAGACCACTGCTCGAAGCCACGTACAAAATATATTCGACTGTACTATACCATGAGGGACATTGAGAGTACAAGGATAGCTAAGCCAAATATATGTTCTGTCACATTTGAGCACAAAAATGTCATTGGAAAAGAAGCTAGTGTTTTCCATTACACAAAGCTGAATTTTTTCCTTGATCCTGTGAATTGTTATAATTTCCAAGAAGAATGTAATTAGAAGGAATGTAGACCTCCATGTGTTGTAATTGAAAAATGTTTACAGAAATAAATCACTAACAGTCAGCTTTTTAGAGGTTGCTTTGAAATTCTCTAATTGGATTATTAGCAGATGGTGCCATTTCTATTGTCTTGGCTCACAGAAGTCTTTAAAAAAAGGACTCTTTTTTTCCCCCTTTCGTTAAATTTAGTGGCGCTTTTTCCGGAAGAAGCTGCTTTTCATGATATGACTCCTATTTATTGTGAAATAGTTGTAAATGAGAATCTTAGTGATCTATGTAAGATCTCCTTGCCACAGAATGTGCATTGTAACTTTATGAAGACGACAGTGAAAACTGGCATTGTTTGCATCTCTTCCATTACTGAGATATAGTTGTAGAAATGTAGCCGTGTTAGTCTGGTGCAGCTGAAACAAAAAAACAGGACTGTGTAGCACTTTAAAGACTAACAAGATGGTTTAATAGGTGATGAGCTTTCGTGGGCCAGACCCACTTCCTCAGATCAAATTGAACGAGGTGTACAGATAGTTCAGAATGGCTTGCTAGTTCGAACTATCTAGCCCGTGCCGCGTGTAGCCGCGCCGCACGGGGTTCGAACAAGCCGGCATTTAAAAAAGGTCGCCGGCCGGCTTATGCAAATGAAGCCTGGGAAATTCAAATCCCGGGCTTCATTTGCAAGTGCGGTATGCTTACATTACCACCCTAGTTCGACCTAGGGTGGTAGTGTAGACATACCCGAGAGAAGTAATGTTGGACAGAAGTTTAAACTCACTGAAATCCCCCCAATCATTCTCACATCCCACAGGGCATGCCCGGGGTGCTTGAACAATGTTTTATAGTAAGGGTGCTGAGAGCTGTTGAACCCAACTGTACATAATAGAAAGTGCTTCCAGCTGCTACAGCATCCCCCACACCACTACCTCCAAAACCTGTGGAGAAGGCTTTGCCCATATCTGCCCACCTTGCAGATCCTGGGACAGACCACTAAAGGCCTTGGGCCTCCTCACTAGCTCATCTTGCCCCTACACTATCTCACTTCATACATCCCGTAGCTTCCCCTGCTTCCCCAGGAGGTGACTCCGGGACGGCCTCCTGCCCTTTGTCAGTGTATAGATTTGCTTGAATGGGATGTAACTGTTGTGCTTACAAGCAACCAAGACAAAGGTATTAAACTGGCTTTAATGGTGATGTGCCTCCCCTCTGAATATAGCTGCAGCACAACTCAGGTGTGTTTTCGGAGAAATGTTTTTTTACTGTCTATATTCTCAGTCTTTCAGGACTGCTATACCTAGGCAATTATTTAACAGCCCTGATGTGGAGAATAATTGCTTTATTTACTGCATGTAACAGCTTTCATTGGAAACTATTGGTCTTTACTAAATGAACAATTGATACTACTCGATGACATTTACTTGAAATACTGTTCTTTTGCAGGAACACCATGGTAATTTTATAGCTGGGGAAAGCATTACCTATCAACAAGTTACAATACCAGAAAGAGACAGAGTTATTCTAACGTAGGGTTTATTACCCTTTTCAGGTCCTGGTCCATGCAACAGGTGAAAACACAGACCACCTCGCCAGGGACTTGAACCCTGGATCCTCAGATTAAAAGAAGTCTGAACTAGTGGCTGACTCAGCCAGGCACTCTTTTGCTGTTTTCTGGAATTCACCCCACCCTATACACGCTAATTGACAGGTATGAAGCAAAATAATGTGGCAATAGCTTCAACTCTCCTGCCTTGTCAGATCATTGGGCTTTTTCGTAGTCTACCCATTGATTCCTAGTAGCTTCTCTAAACTCCCCCGTCACATTTGCGTCCATAAGAACATAAGAACGGCCATACTGGGTCAGACCAAAGTTCCATCTAGCCCAGTAGCCTGTCTGCCGACAGTGGCCAATGCCAGATGCTCCAGAGGGATAGAACACAACGTGATGCCTCTCCTGTCATCCATTTCCAGACAAACAGAGGCTAAGGACACCATTCCTACCCATCCTGGCTAATAACCATTGATGAACCTAACCTCCATACATTTATCTAGCTCTTTCTTGAACGCTGTTAAAGTCCTAGTATTCACAATATCCTCTGGCCAGGAGTTCCGCAGGTTGACGGTGCGCTGCATGAAGAAAAACTTTCTTTTGTTTGTTTAAAACCTGCTACCTATTAATGTCATTTGGTGACCCCTAGTTCTTATGTTATGAGAACAAGTAAATAACTTTTTCTTATTCACTTTGTCCATATCAGTCATGATTTTATAGACCTCTATCATATCGCCCCTTAGTCTCCTAAGAACATAAGAACGGCCATATTGGGTCAGACCAAAGGTCCATCCAGACCAAAGGTACCCTGTCTGCCGATAGTGGCCAATGCCAAGTGTCCCAGAGGGAGTGAACTGAACAGATAATGATCGAGTGATCTCTCTCCTGCCATCCATCTCCACCCACTGACAAACAGAAGCTAGGGACACCATTCCTTACCCATACTGGCTAATAGCCATTAATGGACTTAACCTCCATGAATTTATCTAGTTCTCTTTTAAACCCTGGTATAGTCCTAGCCTTCACAACCTCCTCAGGCAAGGAGTTCCACAGATTGACTATGCGCTGTGTGAAGAAGAACTTCCTTTTATTTGTTTTAAACCTGATTCCCATTAGTTTCATTTGGTGGCCCCTAGTTCTTATATTATGGGAGCAAGTAAATAACTTTTCCTTGTTCACTCTATCCACACCACTCATGATTTTATAGACCTCTATCATATTCCCCCTTAGTCTCCTCTTTTCCAAGCTGAAATGTCCTAGTCTCTTTAGCCTCTCTTCATATGGGACCTGTTCCAAACCCCTAATCATTTTAGCTGCCCTTTTCTGAACCCTTTCCAAGGCCAAAATATCTTTTTTGAGGTGAGGAGAGGAGACCACATCAGTGCACAGTACTGAACATATCGTGTACCATATCGTTTTAAACTTCCCCTCCTCCTTCTTCCCCTGGCTTCCCCCTTCCAGCTCCCTCCTACCAGGTTTCCCCCTCCCCTCTCCCACCCTCTCTCTTCCCCTCTCCCACCTCCTTTTTCCAGTCTCCCCAGAGGTTAATCTCCCCCCCCCCCATTTTGTTAAATAAAGAGAGTTTCTATTTTTGAACACACATGCCCTTTATTTTTTACATCAGGAAGGGGGTAAGTGGAAGGAGGCGAGGGAGGAATGGGGTATGAGCCCCTGATGGGGAGGACTGGGGTGGCTCTGCGGGCTCCTCGGGGTGAAAGTTCTCCTGCAGGGCCTCCTGGATCCTGACAGCCCCCCGATTGGCCCCCCCAGATGGCAGCCTGCGACAAGTGCAGCCGGGCTGATGGCCAAGTGCTGTGATGTGCCGAGTGTGGGCACTCAGGGCACTCCAAGACAGGACTGCTTTGCTGTCCCTCATCGAGGTAGACAAGCAAGCGGGGAACCCTGAGAACTGTCTGTCCGAGTGGGGATAGGATCCCTTTAAGCACAGCCCTCGGCTGGCCTGAGGCAGCAGCTCCACACTCTAAGTCCTAATCTGATGCCCTGCCAGCACTGGTTCCGGCCAGCCTTAACTTTGGTTCAGGGTCCACTCAATGTGGACATGCTATTTTGAATTAGCAAAACGCTAATTCGAATTAGTTTTTAGGTCTAGATGCACTAATTCGAATTATCTTATTTCGAATTAACTAATTCGAATTAAGTTAGTTTGAATTAGTGCTGTAGTGTAGTTACTGTTTATTCCTTCCCTTTGTTTCCTATCTTTTAACCAGTTATCAGTCCATGATATCCCTCTTATCCCATGACAACTTATTTAAGAGACTTTGTCGAGGGACCTTGTCAAAAGCTTTCTGGAAATCTAAGTAGATTATATCCACTGGATCCTCCTTGTCCACATGTTTGCTGACCTCCTCAAAAAACTCTTGCAGATTAGTAAGGCAAGATTTCCCTTTACAGAAACCATGGGGACATTTCCCCCAACAAATTATTTTCATCGATGTGTCTGACAATTGTATTCTTTACTATGGTTTCAACTAATTTGCCTGGTACGGACGTTAGCCTTACCGGTCTGTAATTGCCAGGATCATCTAGAGCCCTTTTTCCCTTTTCTATGCTGAATCAAACCTGTTCAACTCATTTTCTTCAGAAGTGTTTGTATTTTCAGCTACTGAGCACTTGCATTCTGGGTGGACAGCTTTGTTGGGGCATATCAGTTTAGTTTAATAATGGATATAGCACAGTTTGCTAGTATTAGCTCCTTCCCTACAACGGGCCAGTATTTCATGACTTGCATCTATGGGTTCTGCCCTGGGCTAGCTGATTCAACAGAGAGGCTTAATTTTGCATTTTTCAAGAATTCTCTCCTTTAAAGGATCACTCTGTATTACTCCAAGTCCCCTTTGCAGCAGGCTTTATCTTTGCGAAGACCTTATGTGCTCCCCCAGGCAACATTGAAATGCAGTGGATAGAAATCTTCTATTTTTTTGGGACACATTTCAAAACTATTTCCTAGAAACTACTAGTTTTGGGGGTGGGCACCTGCACTCGTTTTTCTATACATACAGATAGAATGTTTATTCATCTTGGCATTGGGCCAATAAAGGTCTCTTGACTCATTGCCTGACCCTTTTTTTGGCACCAAAAAGCAAAGGAAACAAAGGCAACAGTTTTACATGATCAGATACAGTAGTATCTAAACATCTATCATGAACAAACTGTCCAGGAAGTTCTCCCACTTTATATTAAGAAACCCATTTGTATCCCATAGCAACCTGGTTTTCATTATAGCTGCTTTAATACTGAGGTGGTCTGATTTCCACAGCTGATGCATTTAAATCCGACAACTCTGGATCTACGTGGAGTGGTTTTCAAGCAATCTCTCAACATACAACTTTATCCCAGGACAGCCCCGATGTTAAAAGAGAATGCAACGGCCGTCCATCTCGTGTTACCACTGTCATCAACTCCTGTTCCACCTCACTGTCCATGGCAACGATGTCAGCATCCCGTCCAGAGGTGGAGGGGTGGTCCAGAGGTAACCTGAATGGAGGGAAGATCCTATTTCTCGCTATAGGGAAGATTGATAAGATTGCATTCAAAAGTAGCAAGCAAGCTGCACGGGCATAAAAAGCCATGGGATCTGTATTGTTTCCACATGAAGTACTAGAAGGCTCAGCTCTAACCAGGCCTGCGCTCGCTAGGCTGAGATGACAAAATGCACCATCTACGAAATCAATCAGTTCCACTGTTGGCTGTTGGTGGTCTCTTTATTTCAGTTTTCCAGGGTACTAGCTAAAGGCATAAAAAGCTTCGTAAGCCATAATTTGATCAGCTATGAGCTCCAAAGGGCATTACATCAGAGCCCTCGCTGGTGACTTGCCTACCTGCAACAGACAGGCCAAATGCAGCGATTCCAAATAGCGAGATGGTAAGAGCTACACCTGTTTGTAGCACTGGCCTGCATGGTCCCTGCAGTGGCAGTGTTCCCCTCATAGGCAAAAATGAAACATCACAGTCCCCTCATGCTGGGTTCAATGACAGGGGTCCCCTTAAGACTGTCACTTGAGTGCTGGTCATGCCACTCAGTCCACCGACCTGCCCTCTGGGGCACCCCACCATCCTGTCCTGCTGGGCCAGACGCTCTGGTCTCTCCCAGCAAAGGTCTAGAATTGGGTAGCAGCCCCCCCTACAGAGTA
Organism: Pelodiscus sinensis; assembly: GCF_052426305.1. Taxonomy (NCBI): domain Eukaryota; kingdom Metazoa; phylum Chordata; order Testudines; family Trionychidae; genus Pelodiscus; species Pelodiscus sinensis. The sequence goes on along the minus strand of NC_143067.1, from coordinate 35,761,624 downwards.
ACACAGATGCTGAACCAGCTTGAGGAGGGCTCAGGTATAAGGCGATTGACAGCACCCAGGAACACCCCCCCCCTCCAAGAGGCCCAAAACTCCCAAATACATAATCTTATTATGTATAAAACATTTACACAGAGAAAGCTTTTAAGTTACTAAGTCAAAATTAACAAAACATGCCAGCTAATCCTAATACACTAAAACATGTAACATGTAAATTCTTACCCTAACCGTTGTTCTAATAATTTATTTCACAAGAGAGTCATCCTCCTAGCTTGGGTCCGATCTTTCCCTGTTTAGTCTTAGACGTTTCTAGCAAGCATCTTGGGTGGTAAGCAGGGGTCTGCTGGCAACTACCACTATTGTTTGGTTCCCCCCCTTTATATATCTTTTGCTCAAGGCAGTAATTTGTTGTGCTCAGTTCAATTTTTTCTCCCCTTGAGTGGAAAATTACCAGATCTAAAATGAGTTCTAGCATCAGGTGGCCTAGCCACATGTCCTGGAATGACTAACCACAATTCAGGCTTACAGAAAAAATTAAGCCATTCACAGATTGTTCCCTTGAGCACCGGGACATTAAGTTTCCTATGTATCAGTAATGACTCTCATTAGCCTGTTGCAGTTCTACCGTGGGTGCCCCCTGGGGTGACTGCCATCCCATAAGATTTCCCTAGGCTCTCCCTCTCTCCAGGTCTCAGCCCAGGACCCTAAGGATAGGAAGCCTACCTTCCTGTCCAGCTGGCGGGAGTGCCGCAACTCTCCGGCCCACGAGCTCCGTGACCGTCCTGTCCTGGACTACTTCCTACCCCCCGGCGAGGGATCGTGGCACCCTGCGGGGTTTGTCCACTGCCCTGGGTGACCCTCTGTCCGGTGCACCCCTTTCGGTCGGGAACTCTCTCCTCTTTGCCAGCTGGAACCGCTGCCTCCTCTTCCCTGCTGGGTCTCCTTCTCTCTGCACCACCTCCCCTTCACCTCCCCTAGCCGGTCTTTTTCAAGGTGACACCATCCGCCTCAGACGCCGATGCCTGCACCCTTCTTACTCTCCAGCTGGGGGCTGCCGTGCAGACATTTGTGGCCGTGGCGGAACACTCTCAGCACTGCTGGGCGCTTCCTGGGACAACCGGGCAGCGCGTCACGTTATTGCGGGGTGCGAGACCTTCTCCGTTAGCCCCCGCAACCCCATCACAAGCCCATTTAGAATTATAAACAAATCCACACTTCATATTTCTAACTTCACATACAAAAATGATACATTTAGCCGATTGTAATTTAAAAAATGATACATGATGCATTTTGCCTGAAGAGACTTTGAGTTATACATAGTCATATTCATAAGCCAGTTTTCATAAAGCATGGGGCCCTGTGATATCCCTCTTGTTTGGGTTTTGACATGTCTGCTGCCTCTCTGCCCTCACACACAGGGCAAGCAAGCAAGATAATAGGCTTTGAGATTGTGGGTATTTGAAAAAGATAGAGGTGAGGCGCCATGTTTGTTCAAGTTTAAGCCCTAGATACCCAGACTCTGATATTTGTGCATTCTCAAAAAGGCATCAAAACATACTAAGTTAATTTTCTTCTGAGCATCACACTTTATACAATTGGTAGCATTGGTACAATAGATATGAAATCAGAGGAGAAAATGGTGCTTACAAGAACTTTTCCCTGACCTCCCCTGTAACCCTGTCAAGACCCCCTCCTTTTCTGTCCTGCCCTTTGACTTTTTCAGTGTAATATTGACAGCTATATGAAAGCAAGGTGAGGATAGTATTTCTGTAATAACTATGGCATGTTTTAGGTTAACTCTGTAAACCTACAAGTAATGTTTTACAGAGGAAACTGCACTCAAGTTGCTGTATTCCAGCCAAGCTCTATTCCTGTCTGGCTGCAACTGGGTCTTGCCTTTCGGTGATAGACTCCCTTTAAGGAAACAGGAAGTTATCACTAGATAATGTCTTTCAGGCTGAGTGGGAACTTTAAACTTCCAGTTGAAACTTAATCTATTCTAGGAAGAAGGGTAAGTTAACCTCCCACAGCTGTCTGCTTACGTGAGTCTTTCCACCATCGCTTGAAACCCATATTTTTCTGGTGTGTGGAGTGGGAAATTTACAGGTTTTTAAACCCATTTCAAAATAGGTTTATTGGACTTTTAGCTTCCTGTGTTTCCAGCACAACACTTTTATTATCTTTGGACCCTGATATGATTAGGAGAGAGTGGGGTTTATTTACTCACCTTTTCACTGCAGCAAGTTTGCAGTTTTAACTGTTTAGCTGAGAAATTCCTGTTCCTTTTTGCTTATGTATCTCAAAAAGGCAATATGTTCCATTTACATACCAACTGGCAACCAAAGGAGAAGTTTAACATAACTAGAGAAAAAATGAATATACACTAAAGGAAAGTGGAACCAAATCTACTGCATGGTTTCATGTCAGTCTAGGTATCTGCTTTTTTTGTTGGGAGCCATGATCCAATGAATCATTTGCCTCTTCACTCTTTGATTACCATTACTTCCCTACTTCACATCTATTGTTCACATGGACAATGGGTTGAGTAGATAAATGTATCTTGGCATTAACTTGCTGCTTCATTCTCCTCTGTAAACATATGGGCTATTTTTACTGTTTCAGATGACCAACTCTTGCCTCCAACTTGAGTATATACTAGTAAAATCTGATATAAGTGTAGGGTGCTTCACACCTAAAAAAATCTTTGTAAAAATTAAGGAAACATGACTGGCTATATTTTAGCTGGTTTTATTCTAGCCATAATCATAAACTTTCTAGTGATAAATGCCATTTTTAAAAAAAATAATTCTCATTAAAATGAATTTGAAGAATTTTTAAAAACCTATTCTCATTGCTTCAAAGATCTCACTACCCTGTTTGAAATAAAGAATAATTTGCTTTGTTTTGGAAATGATCAGTCCAGTTCAAATGCACACACTTTCAGTGTGGTACTATAGAGACTAATAGATTTATTGGGGTCTCTAAGGGTATGTCTACACAGCAATATTATTTTGAAATAACCAGCATTATTTCAAAATAACTTAGTCCACATCTCCACAGCAGGCAGTTATTTCAAAATAATGTCAAAATGCTGTCAAGCTAGAGGATTTCTTATTCTGACTCCCGTAACCCTCAGGCTGTCTCTAGACTGGCCAGTTTTTCTGGAAAATCAGCCGCTTTTCTGGAAAAACTTGCCAGCTGTCTACACTGGCTGCTTGAATTTCCGCAAAAGTACTGACGATATCACGTAAGATTGTCAGTGTTTTTGCAGAAATACTATGCTGCTCCCATTCAGGCAAAAGTCCTTTTGCGCAAAAGTTTTGCACAAAAGGTTCAGTGTAGACAGCTCAGCTTTGTTTTCCGCAAAAAAAGCCCCGATCGCAGAAAAGCATCCGTGCCAATCTAGACGCTTTTTTCCGAAAATGCTTTTAACGGAAAACTTTTCCGTTAAAAGCATTTCCAGAAAATCATGCCAGTCCAGACGTAGCCTCATTGTACGAGGAAGAAGAGAAGGCGGAGGAAGAGTGCTCTATTTAGAAATAAGTGCTGTGTAGACACTCCCAATTTTGAAATGAGACACAATTGACATAACTCTAAATAAGCTATGCAAATTGAGCTAAACCCTGCTGTGTAGCCTAAGTCTCTTCAGGCACGTCTATACTTACTGGAAGATCGATGCGCCAGAGTTCGATCATCTACCGTTAGTGGGTCTAGTATAGACCCATAAATTGAATGCTGAAGGCAGCTCCTGCAGCGTCCAGCTCCTCCTTTTGTGAGGACTAAGAGAAGCTGACAGGAGCATTTGCTCCCATCATTCTCCTGCATTGTAGATGCCTCTATGGTTCAGTTTAAGGTAAGCCAACTCCAGCTATGCATTTTGCATAGCTGGAGTTGCATAGGTTAAGCTGACCTTCCAGGTCCAGTGTCGATCTGGCCTTAGTCTCTAAGGTGTCACAGGACTCTTCATTTTTGCAGCTACAGATTTACACGACACCCCCTCTGAGACTTTGCAGAGCTTGGTGGAAGGCAATGCATCTTTAGAGTGTATGTACGCTACAGTTCAATAGCTTAAAGTTGACTTGATCATCTAATATGACCTTCTGCATAACATAGTCCCCAGAGTTTCCCAAATAATTCCTAGTGCATATCTTTTAGAACAAAATCCAATCTTGACATATTCAATGATAATCTACCACAACCAGTGGTGACTGCTGGGGAGGGGTGGAAGGGAGACACTGTCCATGTGACCATTTCACGTGTGATTCCTCCCCATGCCATTCCTAGCCCGAGGAAAACTGTTTTAGGAATAACCCCTGCCCACTGACCTTTGGTAAATTGCTTGAATAATTAATTACTCATCATTAAAAATTTGCCTTATTTCCAGTCTGAATTTGTCCAGATTAAACTTCTTGCCATTGGATCGTGTTATACCATTCTCTACTGGATTGAAGAGTTTATTAAATAATCTGTCTCCCTGTAGATACTAGTAGACTGTAATCAAATCACCCCTTTATCTTCTCTTTGAGCTAGATTGAGCTCCTTGAGTCTATCACTATAAGGCAGGTTTTCTAATCCTTTAATTGTTGTCATGATCAGTGTTCTCATTAAGATTTTTCTTAATGAGAGTGAGTTTTGTCTTGTGCACCAATATTGATGTTATGTGAGCTGATTCATGTGTGCCACCACGGCACCCACCAGTTACTAACAATATATATATATATATAAGATTGTTATGGAAGAAAAAATACTAAAACAAGGATAATTAACAAGGCGCAGGACCCTGGACTCACTCACCCTGAAAACCACCTACCCTGGCACCTGGTCTGACTCTCATCCAGCCATACTCCCACCATCCCTGCATCCATGGGCTCCCCAACATCTGCACCCTCATCCTGTGCACCTTTGCCGTTAACCCTGCATTGTACACCCTTGGCCCCTAACTTCCACAGTGCCCCCTTCATTCCAACCCCTGCTCCTTCCTCCCAGCCCAAGCCAATCAAAAAGGGTAGTAATTTGTAAAGCATAAAAAAATGGCTGCATCATTCCTCTTCATGGACTCCAAAAGCTCATCGTGCAGTTGCAAGTTAATGACATTCAGAAAATGAATTTAGGGATATCATCAGAAAATTTCAGCTAGTTCGTTTTCTTCAGTTCACATGACTACACAGTACATAGCACATAATCTAATTATTGATTATATTTCTTATAGTATCTGCATGCCTTAGACCCCCTGTGAATCATAGAGAAGTCCCTTTAATATGGCATCATCAACTGCATATTGATTTAGAATCAATACAAAATAATCAATATTCATTAAGAAAATTTTAGTTGCCTATACACTCAGTGTGTGTGTGTAATTTTATATTTGCGCATTTGGTTTTTCTTCCTTGAGTATAGTACCTTACACTTGTCCTTGCTGAATTTCTGATCTATACCCCAGTTCTCTAGTTTACCAAGGTCCCTTTGAATTTTAATTCTATCCTTCACATTATTTGCAACCCTGCCCCTGGCCAGCTTTCTATTACCTGCAAATTTGATTAATATGCTCTCATTCCTACATCCAGGGTCATTACTAAAGATAGTAAACACCCCCAACACCAGAATAAATCCCTGTGGAACCCCACTAGAGACCTTCCAATCTGACATTGTCCCAGTAATGGCTCTATTTTTCCAAATACTAGAAAATTCAGCAGTTGCCATCAGTTAGCACATAGGCTACGTCTACACTGGTAGGATTTTCCGAAAATGCTTTTAACGGAAAAGTTTTCCGTTAAAAGCATTTTCGGAAAAATTGCGTTTAGATTGGCAGGATACTTTTCCGCAAAAGCACTTTTTGTGGAAAAGCGTCCGTGGCCAATCTAGACGCGGTTTTCCACAAAAAAGCCCCGATCGCCATTTTCACGATTGGGGCTTTTTTGAGGAAAACAGTACTATGCTGTCTACACTGGCCCTTTTGCGCAAAAGTCTTTCGGAAAAAGACTTTTGCCCGAACGGAAGCAGCATAGCATTTCCAGAAAAGCACTGATGATTTTAAAGGAGATCGTCAGTGCTTTTCCGGAAATTCAAGCGGCCAGTGTAGACAGCTGGCAAGTTTTTCCGCAAAATCACATGATTTTGCGGAAAAACTTGCCAGTCTAGACATAACCATTGTGTTATCTGAGGTAGCATAGACATCTCATGCCGTATGGTAACTTTTGGCAAATGCTAATTTTTTTTTTTAGTGGGGAACATTGTAACAGAGACAAAAGACATGTCTTCACCCACAAAGGCAAATGATATGTAGCTAGCAAGAGAATACTCTTGCTTGCTATATAACTGCACATTCATACAAATGGTTTGTTAAGTGAATTGGTATCTCATCGAATTAAACAAAACAATTAAATTAAAAATTAAAGCACCTTCTATAGCAATGACTAAAATCATGGTGGTTCAGAGAGTTGGCTTTTTTCCTAGAGGCTCTATGTTGTGTTCCAGAACCTCAACTTTCCTTAAAATATAAAAAAGCTCTAGTCTTAATTATTGCCAAGACACCCTTGAAAAATAAGATACAGGTTGAACCTCCTGGTCTGGAGCCTTTGGGACCTGAGTGGTCCCAGACCAGGGAATTTACCAGACCAGGGGAGGTCAATGCACATTTCCACCTGGATGTCCACTGCTGCCTGGGGCTCTGTTCTCCGCATGCGGGAGGGAGGCTCCACTACCCCCCAGCCCCCACAGCTCTGCTCTCACCCAGGACTCTGCTCCCCGTGCCCTCACTGTTGCCTGGGAGGGCTCCACACTCTGCCTGATGGCCCCGCTGCTGACTGGGGTTCTCTCCAGAGGTCCTAACTCCCATGCCCAGAGCTCTGCGCTTCGCACAACAGCCCTGCTGCTGCCAGGGGCTCTCCCCATTGACTCCGTGCCTGGAGCTCTGTGCTCCTCTCGCAGCCCAGCTGCACCTCGGGACTCCTACACTCCACCTGGCTGTGTGATGGCAGCACCTGGGCATTCTTAGCACAGCAGCCCTGGCCCAGGAGCAGCTGCACTGAGGCCCCAACTGAAGTCCTAGAACACTGGGCAGCCGCCCACACTCAGGAGCAGCTGGAGTCATGGCTGCTGGGGCTGGGATCTCAGTACTAAAAATAGTACTGTGGCCCCAGCCCCAGTAGCCACCACTCAGCTGCAGCTCCAGCTGCTGCCAGGGGCACAGCCACATGGCTGGCAGCTGCTCCATGTGCCGGGACTGCAGCCAAGACTGTGGAGCTATTTTTAGTACCATGGCCCAGGCTCCATCTCCAGCAGTTGATCCCTGTGGGATCTCACTAGACTAGATCCTTTCGATCGTTTACCATTTACAATTGGTAAATTGAAGATCTATCCATTTTAAATCCATGTCATGCATGCCATGTTAATTTGATGTCTTCCTAGTTTTTAATCATTGTTATGCCGTGCCAAATCAAATGCCTTGCAGAAGTCTGGTATATTTCATCAGCACTATTCCCTTTATCAGCAAAGCCTGTAATCTCATCAAAAACACTGTTTGAAGAGATCTATTTTCCATTAACTTATGCTGACTGGCGGTAATTATATTATTTCCTTTTTTTTAATCAAGTTCCTTTTCACCCATTCCACTATCTTGCCCAGGATATATGTCAGACTGACAGGCCTATAATAGCTCAGGTCCACCTACTTGCCCTCTTTGTATATCAGTGCAACATTAGCTTTCTTCCAGTCATCTCAAATTTCTGCAGTGTTCTGACTTACTGAAAAGCAGAAAGTTTCTTGGCCAGCTCTTTTAAAGCTCTTTAAAAACTTCAGTGTAAAATATTTAGAAGTCATGTTGACTATTAATAATGAATTCAAATGCCATTGAATCTCAGAAGTTTATGAACTGGTAAACTCTACATGCTTAGTCTAAATAGATGTTAACATTTTAATTTGCAAGCATTCAGACAGTATAATTTTACAGTTAGTAGCCTGGTTGCTATTGTGGTATTCTGGATCAGAGCACTTTATAAGAATTAGTTTCTCTGCTGTAGGTCTTCATCTCTCTGAAAAGGATTTCTTTGACTCTTTTGCAAGTCCCTGGAGCTTTAAAATAAAATATCTTATTAAAACGTGTCAAATTTACCTCAGTAAGTTATCCATACCCTACAAAATAGTCTCAGGGGTTGCCAATTTTCCTTTGTAAGCTAGCATTTCATTCCTTTTATTGCTGTATAGACTCTACAGTTTTCTCACCTGGAGAAATACCAGTTTATTTTACAAAGGTAAATGTTACTGTTCAAATAATGGAAGTTGTAAAACCAATAAAAACTCTGGTTCTGGTAGGAAACTCAGTATTAATTAGAACTTTTGAGGGTACCAGTCCATAAAGTATACATTGACCATGCCCCAAAGACAAAGTGGACCTAAGCAGATTTATTTTTCATACACATGCATCTAGAATTGTTGTGTGTTATGTTACTTCTCTTGGGAAAAACTCTGAAAATCTACACCACACCCTACTATGATGCCATACTTTTGGGAACTAACAGTTTGGCAAGCTATACTGGAGAAACTGAAGAATAAATACCAGAGTAGCTTTTCTTATTTGGTAGGCTTGGGTTAGATTTCTCTCAACAGATAAGTTCAACATTGATGTCATTTTCACAAGTGTAATTACAAGACTGTGCCATCTATTTTGCAAAACCCTAGCTGCACAGAGATGGAGAGACTCAAACATACAGATTTATTTAAGTTGGCAATAAAAAAAAATAAAACTGAGGGAGATCTATTTTAATTTGTTTTTTTTAAACTGGTGTGCAACCACATGATCAGATATTCCAAATTATTAACTGTATTTCCAGCACAAGAGAATTCAAATACTTTCTTATAGCCTTTATTGTTAGCCAAATCTTATGTACAGGAACAGTATCTTTTGTTTTGTTCATGGGGTAGCTTTTCAAATGCAATTGCTGAATTTCTGGTTGGAAAAGGACTTTGCTTCCACCTTCAGAGGCAAGGCTTAGATTTGTTAAACATTTCATTTGAGAAATTCTTATTCGCGTAATCTGTTCTGTTGCATTCTTTATGGCAGCACAGCTTTTCTTCCCAAGGCCATTTGTTATATGAAAGCATTTTTTCCTTTAAACCGACTTTTTTATAATTCGCGTGAAAGGTATGGATTGTAGGAAGTAAGTGGACACTCTGTATAATGCAGCTCTTAAAATCCAGCAGTGTTAAAGCACTTGTGAAATAGTGTTTCTAAGTAAATTAATTGCACATTCCTGGGCACGGGGAGAGACCAACCCACCTGACATTTGTCAGACATCATCAAAGTCTCTGTCATAACTGTAGGTTTTGAAAAAATAAAACACTTCTTAAAATATTCCCTTTCGCTGTCTTTAAGTGAACCAGAAATTCAAATTTCACTTAGGGTTAGGTATTGAAGGTTCACATTAAGATACTAGAGATTAGCTTATCCCAAAGTCTGTCTCAGGCTATGTCTACACTACACAGAAGATCGATGTTGCTGCGGTTTATCTTCTAGGGTTTGATTTAGAGGGTCTAGTGAAGACACGCTAATGTGAATGCAAAGGATGCCTCTGTTGGTGCCAGTACTCCTGCTTTGCTGAGGAGTAAGGGAAGCTTAAGGAAGTGTCTGTTCCTGTTGACCTCCCACTGTGTGGATGGTGATTTAAGATATGTTAATTTCAGCTACGTAATAAATGTAGCTGGAGTTGAACATCTTAAGTCAACCTTACCCTCTAGGGCAGACGTGCCCTCGGAGTCCTTGCCTGAGTAGTCATTGGAGAATGGTTCCAAAGGTGAGGTTCATCTGGCTGATCATTATTCACCACAACTGCAGGCTGGCTTGAAGCATTTCTGTCAACATCACTGATGATATCTGTGACCCAAGTTGATTTTAAATTCCTAAACATTAATCTGAAACAGAATTAAACAGCTTTGTGTTTTGTTCCAAGGTGGTATGTGAGTAACCCACACAATCCGCATATTCTTTAAGCCAAGTCTACTCTAAAAACCAACATAGTAATGTCAGTTAGCAGGCAATTTTATTTATTGGACTTTTTACAACATTTCTATACCAGCAAAAGCAATAACATATGTTCAGTTACACCACTATGCAAAAATTTTTTTTTTTTGGGCTGTAACTTATTTTGCTTGGGAAACGAGTATGAAGTTACCAGCGCATGCATTTACGCTGGTACAATGTTCCTACACTAGGGGTATGTCTACACAACAGCATTATTTCAGAATAACTGATGTTATTCCGAAATAACATAGTGTGTGCCTACACTGCAGAGTTTTTGCGCAAAAACAGCCATTTTTGTGCAAAAACTTGCAGAGCATCCACACTACAAGCCCATTCTTGAGCAAGAAAAAGTACAGTATATCGTCAGAAGACAGTGTTTTTGGCACAAGAGTTATTCCTCTCCCCACAATGAATAAGCCTTTTTGCACAAGAGCTCTTGCACAAAAAGGCATGTGTGGACAGGCAACAGGGGTCTCTTGTGCAAGAAACCCCTATGGCTAAAATGTCCATCAGAACTTTCTTGTGCAAGAGAGTGTCCACACTGCCATGGATGCTCTTGCACAAAAGCACATCTCTTGCACAAAAGCACATGGCAATGTGGGCACACTCTTGTGCAAGAAGCCTGCAGTGTAGACATAGCCCAAACCTTTATTTCAAATTTACGTCGAGCTGGAGGACTTCTTACTCTGACACATGGTAACCCTAATTTCATGAGGAATAAGGGAAATCAAAGGAAGAGAGTTCTTCCTTTGACTTTCTACTGTGTAGACAGCGCCAAAAAGCCAAATTAAGCTATTTCGACTTCAGCTACGCAATTGATTGAAGTTGTAGCTGAAGTTGCATAAGCTTAATTCGACATTAGCTCTGCTGTGTAGACATGCCCTAGAAGAGTTTCCTATTGTGTAGTTGTATCAGCTGATCTTTTCTAGTGATGATCTGGAGCAAGATCCACTTGTTACTGCCACTGGAATATTCCCCTAAGTGTTACATTTATGCAAATTCTGGGGGATAAATGGTAACTGAGAAATGTTTCCTGAAACCAACAATTCATCCTGTCACTGGAGCAGCAGGCACATAGTGTTTTAGGCATTTTACATCCTACTACTTACTTCTCTGAAGCTCAACCATCAGTAACAATTTGACTCTTCTGGCTGGGGGAAGCCACAGGAGTTCTCAGTTTATTATAGAAAAGCAGGTTTAGCTCTGCCTCGGTCATTAACAATGACTGATCCTGCCAAGATGCACAGCTATCACTGTTCTTGACTTTTCTTTGCATTGTGTTTTTAATGTGCTCCTGGTGACCTTGAGGGGTGATAGTATTCAGTTGATGTTGGCATATGAGGAACTTGATGCTCCGATACAGAAGATATGCAATCAGGTGTATTTTTAGGCTATTAAAAATAGGACAAGTTTAAAGATCTCAGTCATTACATAAACACGACAGTTTTTAGGACAAACTCTTAGTCATAGGGTCATCTGGAAGGAGACATCTACTGAATGCTTATCAAAATCCTTCCATTTTCTGAATGTCTGCCAATAACTGAATCACATTAGTCATCCAGCTATAAAGTCATAATCTGCCCTTCGACAAACAATGACCTCTACTAGCACTTCATAGCAACTGAGAATGATAATCAATATTGTGCAGTTGAGATACTGAAGAACTAGGGATATATAGTTAATAAAGGTTAACTAGTCATCTCATCTGCAATATCCTGAACTAAAAATCAAAATACTTATGTCATCTGTTTTTTGTTAGTTTGCTCCTTTGCACTATGTTTGTTCATGGAGAAGAGAATTAGAGTAGAAAATCATTTCCAGGAAGGCAGAAAGCAACAACCTTGATTTGCCAGCCTCTATGGCTAACATTAAAAAAAAAAAACACTCCTGAGTTAGTGTCCCATAGCAAAATCAGTTGTATCTGAGGCCAGGTCTACACTCATAGGGAACGTTGAATGAAGATATACAACTCCAGATATGGTAATTACTTTGTTTCATGTTCCCCATGATTCCCGCAGTGAGAGATCAACAGGAACAAACACTCCCTTTGGCTTCTTTTACTCCTTGCATAAGCAGGGGTATCAGCAGCTGGCAGGGGAGTACTCTCCATTCGATTTAGCAAGTCTTAACTATACTCGCTAAGGCGAAATCTGGAAAATTGATCGTTGGAGCAATGATCTTCCATTTAGAGTAGACATGGCCTGAGAAAAGAGTCTGACCTTAATTTCAGACTCTACTTATATTCATTGAGATGTTGCTGAAAATAATCCTTAGGAAGACCAAGCTAAAGGATTTGTACTTTAATTTCTGTGTCTGAGTCTCCTCCCTCCACCCTAATTATTGAGGTGGAAAGAACTTCTGGGAAAAACTAGAGAGAAAATAGTCTTACTGGCTGATCAAGGCAGAGTTTACACTCACAGATGGAACAAGTTGTTGTTTGCCAGCTAACGCCAATCTCTTGGGGAGACCACCCATGGTTGTTGGAAGGAAAAACTTAACATTTCTGGCACATGTACTTTTTGTTTCCAGAGATTATCCTCCTTTACTGATTGTGTTTAATGTGATAAGCTCCCATGTGATTACAGGAAATCTTGTGTAGTAAAGAAAGGGACATTTTGATAGTTCTATGAACTTTGTTTCAAGGCTCAGGCCTTCTAAAAAGCCATATTTTTGCTTCTGTAACTACGTTGCTGTAGCTAAAATGGGGGCAAAGCAAAGACTTATCTTTCTGTCACTACTCTGGCTTTCACAGTAAAACACAAACTGATGGCCAGATGTTTTGAAAGTCTAGTGGACCAGTTGTATCTTCTGCCTTTCACTAAAGCAGCCTTCTGCAATTAAATGTCAAGTAATCCAAGTCTTAATATGATCACTGCCTGCCACGATGGTCTCCTCATATGTAGACCTATTACTTTGCCCTTTTGCTTTGAACCACCCTATGCTTAATCTTTTATAGAAGGAGTTGAGCTATGCTAAAGACTAAGTGCCAAGTGTATGGTCCCAGCTTTGAAGTTGTCATAGGCTCCATGTTGAAACTTGGCTTTACCTGAGTGCCATCTGCTGAACTTAATCTAGGATCCAGACAGCTTTGAACAGCCAGGAGTTTGGACCCTGCAGAATGGAAGACCATCAGGCCCAACCAGCACAGCTGTTCTCTAAGCAATTGCACACTAAACACCAAGAGCCAGACCCTATTTTGAGTCAATTTCAAAGTAGCTTATTTCATACAGCATCAAATTTCAAAATAACCCACTATTCCGCGATATCCCTTAATCTTCAGGTAATGAGGTTTACAGGGATGTTGAAATAGCGAGCCCGTTATATTTCAAAATAATGGGCACACTGTTAAGATGTGGGATAGCTATTTCAGGAAACCTCCGGTATCCCGAAATAGCACCACAGTGTAGACGTAGCCTTGCTGGGAACCAATAAGATATCTGAGAGGTGGCAAATACAAGGACTTCATTAATCACGTAAATCTGTGTTTAAATTCTTTATCCATTCGCGATGACAGGTTTCAGAGGTAGCCAAGTTAGTCAGTTTCAGTAAAACCAACAAGGAGTCCAGTGGCAGCTTAAAGGCTCACAGTTGTATGGCATAAGCTTTTGTGAGCCATTCCCATTCCCTATTCAGACCCATTCTGATGGTGTCAAATTGGCATACAAATTCCAGCTCAGCAGTTTCATGTTGCAGCCTTACCATCAGTCATACCATCAAAGGCTCATTCACTGCACATCTACTTATGTGATATATGCCATCATGTGCCACCAATGCCCCTCTGCCATGTACATTGGACAACCGGACTGTCTCTATGCAATAGAATACATGGACACAAATCAGACCTCAGGAATGCTAACATATAGAAACCAGTGCGTGAACATTTTAACTTTCCTGTACACACAATTATAGATTTGAAAGTTCCACCCTCAAGAAAAAAAACACCCTAGAATAGAAAATAAATGAACAACCCGCTCCCCCCCAAAACCCCAAAATTCTTCAAATACTGGCTGCAATGTAAAAATGCTGAGCTGGAATTCATATGCAAATTTGACTCCATCAGAATGTGTCTGAATAGGGACTGGGAATGGTTAGCTCATTAAAATATTTTTTTCCCACTTTAGGTATTTTCACCTTCTTATCCATATCTACCGTGATTGAATTAGTGCTGAAGTAACAATCCCATCTCTATATCCCTACTATCCGTTTCTTACTTTTTTTCAGTTCAGGCATCTGATGAAGTGAGTTGCAACTCATGAAAGTTTATGCCATAATAAAATTGTTAGTTTGTAAAGTAACACTGGACTCATTTTAATTCATTCAGACAAACATTTGCATCTCCTTTACATGTTGAGTGCTCTAACTAGAACTTTTCCTTAAAAACTCATCTCATCCATTCTCATCAGAAAAATGTGTTCCTCACATTTATACTGCCTAAGTACTTTGTTTTTACTTTGACTATTTATCACTAGTTTTCTAAAATAGAAATCAAGCAAGCCATATAGATATTCTGAAATATTTTCTGATACTACAGATTTATCAAGAACTCTAGGGGAAAATGTAAGTATTAAATGTCTGAGCTATGGTGCAACCTTCAAGCAAATGGATGTTTTCATCAACTCAAGATGTACATTGAATTCATGAAATGACTTCTTTTCTAAGATGTTGCAATTTCAAAACTTTCTGAAATAAAATCAATCTTTAAGCTAATGATGAAGCTTACACTTCCACTATGAAGGATACTTCTAAGCATAAGAAGAAATACTGAGATCACTCTCAGCACCTCCCCTCTATAAATAACTAGTGGTTTTTATTGTTCAGCTTAAAAACCAAGTGCTGCTTGGGGAAAAGTCATAAGGGATAAGAGATATTGAGTTTGTAGTAGTCAGCTAGATTGAATGAAAGCTACAAAGCATATTTAGTTAATAGTGATGAATGTGACCAGTGTAGTGTCATTAGAGAAATTAATCCATCTGGGCCCAATAATCATGCACTACGGATTGAAAAAGATTCAAGTCCTATCATGAGGCGCTTGAACTCAGGATGGTAGCTACCTGTCTTTGTTTCTTGATTATAATTTGAAAAATATTTACTGCTAGGTGGAGAGCCGTTTGGAACTTTGCTTCTCAGAGCATGAGGGTGACTATTTCTGAGGGAATAGCTGAGCCTGGGATATTATTAGGCTGGTACTGTATAGCAGCCAGGAGGAATGACTCTACATTTGGGTAGGCATGTATGGGCCAGTTCTGCTCATGCTAAAATTTTCAAAATCACTCTGTGGCCTCATTGGCACAGGCAGTGGATTGGGTTAGGCTCCCAGTATAATCCTGCTCCATCCCTTGGGTGCATAATGGGGGGCACCAGAGGGGGCTTGCAGCAGCCATCCCAACCCATGGGCATAGTAGCCTTGGGCAGGCACAGATTGGTGGTGGTAGGGGAGCTGATAATAATCAGATCCCCTGCTAGTAATGTCCTGATAGGGGGGTGAGATGGACCTTCTCCCCTCTTCCACCTCTTTTCCCAAAGACCTCACTCCTGCTCCCACTCATTCTCCCACAGCTTGGCCAGGCTGATAGCTGGAATCAGAGCTGAGCTGTGGCAAAAGCTATCCAGGGAGCCTAGCCCCTGTGGGGAGGCTTGGACCCTACATCGGTCCTGCGGGGTCACATCTCGGTGAGAAGGGACATGGGTCGAGGGCTGCTCTTGATTAGCTCCAGCTTCAAACAGCAGATGATCAGGTGGATACATGAGTAATTTCATGGGCACGCCAACCTCCAGTCATTGAAAACGTGATCATGAATTGTAATGCCAGCTTTGCTTCAATATTCATATCCATCTTAGGAGGGACGTAACTTCACTCTTCTCATAAGTAAGCCATCATCCCAATTGCCAAGCCATTGTCACAAAAACTCATCCTTTTATATAAAATTCAGTTTACAGTGCAAGTCAGGAACATGCTCATCAGTATTACCAACAAGACATTGCCTTCCTTTATATTACAGGTTGGAAGCTTAAGTTTGCCTGTATGGTTACACATCATAGATTCCTAGGTCTGAAATGACCATCTAGTTCAAGGCTACTCAACACATGGCCCGTGAGCCACATGTGGTCCACAGCCCATTGGATTGCAGCCCGCGGCACAGTTTGTATTTACACAAGGCTCAACACGAGACCCACAGATGGGAGACAAAACAAAAAGTTAGTCAATATAATGGTCTTCTGTTGATACGTGTTTTGTTAGTTAAATTCCGGGACTGCCATTGCTCATTAAAAGTGCTGTCATATGTTTGGAAATCGGGTAAATATCGCATTTAACATCAGCAGAACTGACTTAAATGGGTCCTGCATGTTGTGTAGTCTTGCCTTAATCTTTGTATTCATGCCCATTAATGTGAAAGAAGCTATTTGCATATATATATGCAACCTCACCATGTGGCTCTCAGCATGTGCTATGAGTATCATTGTGGCCCCCAGGGCTTCCAAAGTTGAGTAGCCCTGATCTAGTCTGACTGGGTAATTCAGGCCGTAGAATTTCCCCAAAATAATTCCTAGACCATATCTTTTAGAAGAATATCCAGCCTTTGACTGAAAGATTGCCAGTGGTATTTTAACTAGAGTTAGCAGCAAAAGAGAATACGGTATTTTATTTTAAAAAATTGGACTCTGTCTCATGACCCACTTGGATAAAGAATGCAGAGATAGCCCAATAATGCAAGACTTCCTTTTGCATGATCTCTCCTCTTTTTTTCTCCTTTCCTTTATTGCTGTGGTTCTCAACCTATTTGCTATTTTGGACAGCTCTCTAGGTCTAATGTGGGATGCATCACCTCACTCTCACTCATATATATCACCAGTGTAAGAAGCATTGCCTTGCTTCTATGGGTATATTTGTACAGCAGCCAGGAGGAATGACTCCACATTTGGGTAGGCATGTATGGGCCAGTTCTGCTCCAGCTAAAATGTTCAAAATCACCATTTGGCCTCATTGGCACAGGCAGTAGATTGGGTTAGCCTCCCAGTATAATCCTGCTCCATCCCTTGGGTGCATAATGGAGGTCACCAGAACCAGGGACTATATATACAGCTCTGAGGATGTCATATGGACCACAGCTGTGTGCCTGAGCTGCAAATGGCCCATGGGTTGCACGATGTGAACCAGTGCTTTACTGCCTATTTGTGTGTGTCTTTACTATTGGGGTTACCCGCACCCTTCTGAGCTATGTTCTGACAATCTCACAGAGACATATTTTTGTATTGTCTGGACTTACAGCTTTGACAAGTTGTTAAGTTACATAACTGTGCAATTTTATTGGACATACTGTTAAATGTATGGTATCTGGTGACATCCAGATTGTAAGTCATTTTACCTTTCTGTATTTTTTTCTATATTAACAATACATAGTTTTCATAAAACTTCCATGATGGAAAATCCACCTTGGAAAACTGTTCCAAAGGAAAATTACTCAGTTACAGGTTTTTGCTTTTATTTCCAGTCTGAATGTGATTAGGTTCAATTTCCATCAATTGGACCACATTTTACCTTTCTCTGCTTGATTGAAGAGCCCACTTACGCACAGCCAGCTTGTAACTCTTTGCCAGGGGATGTTGAAGGCCCAAACACTAATGGGATTCAAAAAGAATAAAATAAGTTCATGGAGGATTGGTTCATCACTGGCTGTTGGCCAAGATGGTCATGCTACCGATGTCTAAGCCTCTGACAGCCAGATGCTGACTGGGAGGACTCATTCAGAACTGCCCTGTTCATTCCTTCAAATAGCATTTGAAATCCGCTGCAATTAACACATAGGATACTGACCTAAATAGTACGTTGGTCTAACTGGGTATGGCTGCTGCTCATGTTAATTATTAAATATTTATTCCCCGTGTAGGTAGTCCTGTCACTTTCTTCATTCAGATAAAGAGAGTAAGTTCCTTGATTTATAACTATGTAGCCTTTTATTTTATTTAAGGTGAAGTTTGTACACCACCATGGGTTTGGCTCCGGGGGGCTACCATCTCATACTTAACAGAGTGTCAGTCACCTCTGCTACTTGCTTTAGAGTGAGTGTTTCAGGAACACACATACATTTACAAGTATTAGATTTAGACCGACGGGTTATATTAAAGTTACAATTAAAGTTATGATAATCCAGGGATATAGAAATTCTATAGAGATCCATACAAATAAATATACTCACATCCTTTACAGCAGTGTTAGAGTCTGATGGGTGTCTCCTGGCATGATCACCATTAGAGGGATAGTTCCTGCTCGAATCTTTCATAGGAAGCTCAATTGTCTCATTTTGGGCATTCCTTTTTCATAGAGTGATTTTCATCTATACCTACATTTTGTGAATGTTCATAAAAGCCACCGCTCTCTTTTTTCTAATTGGCTTGTGTCATCTGGAAACCTCAAGGGACTCAATTTTTTATAGGTTGTGGAAATAAGGATGTTAAGAAGTAGGTAACTGACTAATCATGTATTTGATACATTTTGATAAGAAGCCCACTGCAGCTCTGCAGTTTAAATATAGTAGGACTCATGCACACAGGCAGCCTGACTCCTACTACGTTTAAATTGCAGAGCCACAGCAGGGGTAGGTCCTGGACCTGGCACGAGCAGTCCCAGCTCCCGCCAGGTCCTGAACCACTGTGTCTCTGCATTTTAAAGGAAGTAAGAGCTGGGGCACCTGGCTCTTACCACATTTAAGATGCAGGAGCACAGTGGACTGGAACTGGCATGAGCCAAGACTGAGCAGTCCCAGACCGCTGTGCCTATGCTTCCTCTACTCCCCTTCCTCGCACTGTGGAGACGGTACTAGGGAGAACTGTCTTTTAAGCTGGCTTCCCCAGCACTGGCTCCTGTTTCCCCCTCTCTCTTGCGGCCTTTTATACAGAGGCAGCAAGGGGGGTAAAGCAAGTAGCCAAGTAGTGACTCGAATGGTCACTTGCATCTCTATGTGTAATTTCCCTTTCTGCTCATTAGCACTGATGCACAACCCGTATTCTGTGGTTAAGACACATGTCAGAGACAGATGTGCCTTTACAGTGTTTTTATGATTTAATATTAATCTTCTGGGTAATTTTGCACATATTGCCACTTGGTATCTCCTTTCCCATAGTCTTAGGGTACTGGATTATTTTTTGGTCACTTATGTTAGCATTTCTTGTTTCCCACACCTTGTAGGCCTCAACTTGCAGGTTGTTGCTTTTCAGCTTGTCTTACTTAAATCAAATACATGGTTATTCTAAATACTGCACAATATTATACTTTTATAATCCTAAACATTCTAATTAGTGTACAATGAATATATGTACTATAACATATTAATTAATCACATCATCACACAATAAATGGATAATAAACTAAAATCACTAACTGTAACTATAAGGCATGTTTTCTAATCTTTTAATTCTCACGGCTCTATTCTGAGTTCTCCAGGCAACATCCTCCTTGAATTATGGACACCAGAGCTGGACTCAGTATTCCAATAGCAGTCACGGTAGTGTTAAATAGAGGTAAACTAACCTTTTTATCCTACTTGAGATTCCTCTGCTCACTATCCAAGGATTGCATTAGCCCTTATAGCAAGGGTGGGCAATAATTTTTTATGGGGAGCCACTCCAAGAATTTGGAAAGTGGTCGATGGCTGCACTCTTCCATGATATTCATGGAGGAGGTGCAGAGTCTGGGATGGAGGTTGGGTGCAGAAGGGAGGTTGGGGTGAGGGAGGGAGTTTGTGTGAAGGAGTCAGTTATGACTTGGGGCACTGGACTGGAGTGCAGGGGGTTGGATAGTGACCCAGGGCAAGGAATTGGGGTACAGGAGAGGGTGCAGGGATCTGGGTTGTGAGCTAGGAAAAGAGGGGATAGTGATCCGGGGCAAGGGATTAGGGTGCCAGATCTGGGAGGGAATATGGGTACAGGAGGGGGGGGCAGAGGATTTGGGTATATGGCGTAGGGACAGGAGCGGGGGGGAAAGGGTGGGAGAAGGGAGGAACTGGAGTGCCAGAGGCAAGCTCTAGCCAGAAAACTTACCAGCCAGTAGCCATTGCAGACTGGAATCCCTTGTGCTCTGGAATCCCTTGTGCTTCATAGCTCTGGAATCCCTTGTGCTTCATAGCTGCCTGTTATTGAAACAGGCAGCTCCCATTGGCCAGTTTCTGACCAAAAACTGGCCAATGGGATTGTGCTGGGGGCGGGAGCAGCTCCTAAAGCTTTGCCCCTTCCTCTCCGGATACACAGTTTTTAAAGAAAAACCGTTCTGCAGCTGAGTTTGAGCAGCATGTGGATGGGGCGCAGGGCTGGCCTTACCGTGAGGCAAACTGAGGCGGCCGCCTCAGGTGCCAGACTGTGGGAGGGCACCACTAGGACCCACAGTGTAGAAAATTGTGTCTGCTGCTGGTGCATATGTATTCTCTCTGCGCTAGATGCACATTACACTAGTTACATTTGCTGTTCAGGTGTTTGAAAGTGAAGTGTTACTTACAATTTTTGCACAAGGCATTTTAAGTTGTTAGTTCTCCTTTATTGGGGTAGATAGCAGAGCAGTCCCATGAGAGGAGTAGAACAGGAAGAAGGCAGAATTGAGACCTTTCAAAGTTTTGGCCCAAGCAAGGGGGCATCATTTGAGCTCCCTGCTTCAGGTGCCAAAATGTTGTGGGCCAACCCTGGTGGGGCGAGGCAAGCAGGGAGCCTGCCTGGGGCTCCCCACAAAATCCACAGGTCAGATCTGGTGGCTTGGTGGGCCGCATCATGGTGAGCTGATCATCAACTCACTCCTCCAAATTCCTTGTCAGAGTCACTGTTCCACAGATAGTTTAGTGTAAATATGGCCTATATTTTTGTCCCTAAGGGTACGTCTAGACTAGATGGCTCCATCGACGGAGCCATGTAGATTTGTTTGTTCGGCAAAGGGAAATGAAGCCGCGATTTAAATAATCACGGCTTCATTTAAATTTAAATGGCTGCCCCGCTCTGCCTATCAGCTGTTGGTCGGCAGATCGGGGCAGTCTGGACGCTCCCCTGCTGACATGAAAGCCCTTTATCGACCTCCCCGGTAAACCCCATCCTACGAGGCATAACAGGAAGGTTGATAAAGGGCTTTCAGGTTGGTGCGGGAGTGTCCAGACTAGCGCGCTGAGCCGACAAACAGCTGATCAGCTGTTTGTCGGCTCAGCGCGGCAGCCATTTAAATTTAAATGAAGCTGCGATTATTTAAATCGCGGCTTCATTTCCCTTTGCCAATCAACCTAATCTACATGGCTCCATCAATGGAGCCATGTAGTTTAGACGCACCCTAAATGTATATATTTACATGTAACCATAGGGTAACTACTGTGCTCTGAAACCAGTTGGACTGCTATAGCTGAAAGAAGAATCATACTCACAGTGATGATGTTCCAGGTAGGTAGGTATCCTAGTCACAAGGGGACCATTTTGAATAGCAATTTAAAACAGATGTTTGTTATCCAACCCTTGTAATCCAACTCTAAACAAACAGAAATCTCAATTTGTTTTCTTGGTAGAGTATATTTTTCACCATTGGCCTCACAAGACAAGAATGTATCTTTTAAACCAAATTCATTGGCACACAATGGTCCACAAGGCAAATGAGGGCCAGTCAACATGCTTGGCACAGGAGACCTTCTGTGCCAGATGTGATGCTAGCTCTGGTTGTTCTTCACACCCTCTTCAAACCAAGTCCCAAGCATTAGGGTGTTGCTATTGGCAGCCCTGGCTCCAGCTGTTCCCCAGTTGTGCTTCAAGTCCAATAACAGCATTAGGCAGCAAGGAGCAAATCAGAACTGTATTCAAGGGTGTGTTGAGAGCTTGGGGCCAAATCCAATTAACCGACTTTGTGAGGAAGGGATATGGCTCTTGTTTGTAACATGGGTCATCTGAAAAAAAAATATAACCAGAAGTATGTGACCTGTTTATTTTCCTCTTGAAGTCTCTGGGAAGTTATTTTCCTCTTCCCGATGTTAGTATAGCAGGTTGCTTGAATAGTTACATATTCAACTGAGATTATTACATTTAAAAACCTTATTATGATGCATTTGTGAAACTCTATTACTCGTGACAGAATACTTTACTCCAAATGCTATACAAGTCAAGGAAGTGGATTTTATAATGTTGCTGTAAGTGCTAAGATCAAAGGGCACACCTACACTAAAGGGCAAGATATGCAACTCCAGCTATGTTAATTACAGAGCTCGAGTCGACAAATCTTAAATTACCATCCACATAGTGGGAGGTCAATGGGAGCAAATGCTCCCATTAGCTTCCCTTACTCCTTGTGAGTAGGAGGAGTACTGGCACTGACAAGGGGCATGGGGGGGGGGGGAGTGTTCTCTCAGTTCGAATTAGCGTGTCTTCACTACACTCACTAATCCCAACACTGGAAGATTAATTGTGGCAGCGTTGATCTTCCACATAGTGTAGACAAGCCCTAAGGTATCACAGGGCTAATTGTTTTTAAAGTTACAGACTAACACAGCTACCCCTCGGAAACTTTTTTAATTATATAATTGTATATGACTTAGTAAAAGACTACTGCTATTCTACTAATACCTACACATAGGTACTAGGTATTTCAATAATATTGTGGATGAATTCATTATATCTGTAACAAAGGGGTTAATAGGATTTGGTGAAGTCTTGGAAGCTTAATTTTAAGATTTTTTTTAAGCCTCTTACAACTTAGGGATTCTGGTAACAGCGCCAGTAGTTGGAGCTTCACTATAACAGAAACAGGCAGTTTTTTTCAAACATGAGAAAATGGGAAAGAGTATGCTTAAAAAAATGCTTGTCACAAAAGATCAGTTCAGTCTGAAGTAAAACAGCAGTACAGCTTGACAGGCAATTACTATTCATAACTTCCGTCGTTTTAGTTTTGTACGAATACCAACTCACAGACAGAGCCCTGGTTTTGCACTGATTAGCTTGCAAACTGAAATGAATTATTATCGGCATGATAATGTCTCACTGGCCATCATTCAGAATTATGGCAAACTCTTGGAAAGCCTCTTGCCAATCGGGGAAGAGTAAAGGTTTTTCCTAACAAAAGGCTTAATACAGAGGCCTCAAAGCTTGTGGAAGGTAAGCATGGAAACTCGAAGGTACTGCATTCTGCGGCATGAATCATACTGTTGAGAGCTCTCTGCTTCCAGCCACTAACCTTTTTTCTTTTTTCTGTGCTGCCTGTCAGCCCCATTACATTGAATGGAAGCCATTAATTTTAATACTTTTGTTTCTCCCTCCCCACCTCTACCCTATTTTTAAAAGTAAAATTTTGAAAACCTGTTCTCTCTTTGCAAACATTTAATGAGCCTTCCAGTAATTTCTTTCCTCCATGCAATTACTCCCCCACCCAGGAACCTACATGCTGCAAACAGGCCAAGGGATTTTTCAGAGTACACGCATGTCCTTAGTAAAACTACTCCCATTGCTGGCATTCTTGTTTACAGAACGGCTACTCATTTCCAAATTACGTTTCTCATAAGACCTTAAGCTCAGGGCCAAAGATAAGTGATCTCACTGGCACTCTGCTAACTGAATCTAAGAGCTTTTAACAGGTGTGGTCACGTAGAGAGGTTACATAGGTGGAGAGGGGCCTAATTGTACTCTTACACCACTTGTCAGGAGCAACTCGGCTGAAGTCAGTGGCATTGTACTATGGCTAAAGAACTGTGAGATCACTGTCCGTCTAGAAGGTTACAGATATTCTGGGTTTAGCAACACAAACTAGCTGAGTTACTCAAGGGCAACGTCTAGACTGGCATGATTTTCCGCAAATGCTTTTAATGGAAAAGTTTTCTGTTAAAAGTATTTGCGGAAAAGAGCATCTAGATTGGCACAGACGCTTTTCCGCAGAAGCACTTTTTGCGGAAAAGCGTCCGTGCCAATCTAGACGAGCTTTTGCACAAAAAAGCCCCGATCGCCATTTTCGCAATCGGGGCTTTTTTGCACAAAACAAATCTGAGCTGTCTACACTGGCCCTTTTGGGCAAAAGCTTTTGCACAAAAGGACTTTTGCCCGAACAGGAGCAGCGTAGTATTTCCGCAAGAAGCACTGATTTCTTACATGAGATCATCAGTGCTCTTCTGGAAATTCAAGTGGCCAGTCTAGACACAGCCAAGGTGTAGACCATGGTGGAAATAGCATTTGGCCCCTCCCCTCGTCTGGAGCATTATCCTTGTATTTATGATCAGTGGAATCACTCCAGCAGACAGCACCTACCTTTGAACGCTCAGGATGGTGGACTTACGGAAGGCGTTATTGACTGTGGAGCTGCTTGTCCACTATTAGCATTTGAATTCATAACTTCAGATAGCAGTGCAGTGCTTACCTTTTGGTTGTTCCATGGGTAGTATGACGTAAGACTTGTTTTGGGACTGGTGTGTGTGTGTGTGTGTGTGTGTGTGAATGGTTTAATTTTTAACTCACTTGTGAATAAATATGTGGGTGCCTGATTGTGGTGGGACTTACTAACGGCAGCAAAGGGGGAGACACCAGTGAAAAGCTACCTCCTGGAGTGCCAGAATGCCCCAGTGCACCTGTTAATAGGCTTACCCTAGAAGAATTTGGTTCAGTGTCACCTGCAGAGCCCCCACAAAGCGGGGACAGGCACATCTCACTGGGGCCTAGAAGTCCTAGGTGGCCGGCCCAGGCTGCAACCCTCATTACAATGAGGAAAAAAACAAGGCTAAAATGTAGATTATGCCTGAGGATATTTATAGAAACTTCCCCCTCCCCCCGGATCTATGTATCTATTGTCCAGATCTTGTGAGATTTGCTTAGAGCAGCCTCAAGCGTCATTCTGACCAGTGAGTAGCTGGCCTACTGGCCCAGACCACACCCTTCTCTACAATAGAGAGTGTGTGTGCCATTAAATTAGAACAGGGGTCTCAGACTCCTGGCCTAGAGGACAGTCGGGGACAGAGCTATTGCACAATCCAATCAGAGACTTCTGGCGGGCCAAGGGAGGTGGTCTGTCCATTACCAGCCCCCCAGTCCTGCCCCTTCCTGCCATCTCCCCCCATGGCTCCACATCCCCTGAGCATGTGGCTTTGGGGAGCAATCATTGTCACTGAATGGTGCTAGCTCCCCTCCTCCCCAAGTGATCGCCAAAGTTGCATGCTCATAAGAACATACGAACGACCATATTGGGTCAGACCAAAGGTCCACTTAGCCCAGTATCCTGTCTGCTGACAGTGGCCAGCACCAGATGCCCCAGAGGCAGGGATCACAACAGGTAATCCCCATGTGATCCTCCCCTATCACCCACTTCCAGAGGAAAGTGCCCAGGGGATGAGGAGCCATGCGGGGAGAGGGCAGGGAAGGGGCATGTTCTGGGGGCTAGTAAGAGTGAGCCCCCCACCCCACTGGGAGACCCAGGCCAGATTGCATCATTGTGCTAGCTGGGGCTGGGCCATGGCCCAGGAGTTTGAGACCCCTGAACTAGAACTCGTCATTTGAGACTGTCAGAGAGACCTGGGCTCCTCTGTGACTTGGTCTGCCCTATCAAGACCAAGAACTACCAGTCCCAGAGTTCCTCATGCATAAGAAGGAGGGAGGGACAGGGGGTGGGAGAGGAAAGCACCATAAGACAGTAGGAGCCAGTGTTATTGCCGCTGGTAGGATTTGCAGGCCCAAAAATATATGTGAATAAGTGTCTAATTTACTTAGGCTGGGTGTTATGTTGCACAAAAATAGCTAAGGGGCATGTCAAGGGGGCAGCCTTATTGGGGGGAAAAGGGGGCTCGAGCCTAGTCCTCCTTGCATAATACCTGCTAGAGTCCTTACACATATCCGCTCTGAGGGGCATAATACAGCCCAGAGTCCAAAGTCCGCACCATGGCTCTTACAGAAGGGTTAATACGGCCTGGCGGCCAAAGTCCATTCCCCAATCCCCTCATACTAGGCGTCATACGGCCCTGAAGTCTCACAAGTTCCCTCTAGCAAAATGCTGGGGGGGGGGGTGGGGAAGGAAGGTAAGTGTCTGTGAATTGATGATATTAGAGGTGGGGAGAGTGGGATGTTTGTGAGTTAATGGTATTAGAGGTGATAATTGGGGAAACTATCTTGGTAATGGGTAATTCTCACCCATTACCAAGATAGTTTCCCCAATTATCACCTCTAATACCATTAACTCACAAACATCCCACTCTCCCCACCTCTAATATCATCAATTCACAGACACTTACCTTCCTTCCTTCCCCCCCCCCTCCCCGCTTCCCCCTCCTGTTCTGCAATGTGATTTGTCCTTTTCATATGTGTTCATTTTTTTAATTATATCCTTTGGTATATATGGTTGTGACTATTTTCTTCCACTATTTGATCTGAGGAAGTGGGTCTGGCCCACGAAAGCTCATCATCTAATAAACCATCTTGTTAGTCTTTAAAGTGCTACATTGTCCTGCATTTTGCTTCAGCTACCCCAGACTAACACGGCTACATTTCTATCAAGTTCCCTCTAGTATGCATAATACAGCCTAGTGGCCAAAGCGCACACTCAGGTCCCCTCTACCAGGGATAATACAGCCTAGCGACCGAGTCCTTATGCAAGACTCCTCTAATACAGCCCACAGCCCTAGTCCAGAGGCCTGTGAGAAAACTTTACCCATACAGGCTAGCTACGGAGGGGTAGGGGGACCCGGGCCCTCCCACTCCACCGGGTCCCAACTCAAGGCCCTGTTGGCAGTGGCACCATGCGGAATCTTGCCACAACACACCGAGCACCTGGAGAACAATTCCCCGCCTTGAGCTACTTCCTACCGTTCCATGTTCTCCGCCCTCTTACTCCGGGGTCATGGCTCCTGTGATAGTCTCTCGGCCTGGCTGCTGCTGTCTGGTCTGGTGGCATCTGTGGTTCCAGAGCTTTCTCCACACTGCCTTTCCCTTCCATAGTCAGCCCAGACTGAGCCACCTTTTATAGACTGGTGCCACTGGGAGCATGCTGGCCCCCGCTCATTCCCAGCTCTTCCGTGTGGGGTTGATATACCCCGTCACAGGGTATTTTTCAGACATGTAGCATATATAACAGTAATTTTAGAAGTAAAACTATGCTCATGGCTCGTGAGATTGCGTCTGTTGAGTGAGGGATTGTGATACGGGCAAGGGAACCCTTGTTACAGGTTTGTACTGGACCTGAAAAAATTACACTGGGCCCTGCTCACCTGTGCCTGGTTTCAAGGTATCAGGTGACAAAGGGAGCAGTTCAGATGGTAGTGGTGGGACCACATGGCAAAGTAAGAGGAAGCTATGCTATTAAGACCAGATCCACAAAGGACTTGGGTATTGCAACCCTGAGCATTATAGTGTCTTGCTTTAAAGTAACTAGGAAATCAAAGCACTTCAAGCCACAGACTGAGTTAGGAGTGCCTCCCTAAGCAGTGAGTGGAGGGACAGGGGCCGTGGAATATAATCCACACAGCAGAGATGAGCCCAAGCTAGCCCAGGGAAGATTGACAGGAAACTTGTCCTAAATCCCGTTCCTCACATGGAGAAAGTTTCCAAAGCCCAAGCCCTGGGGAGCTGTGTGAGAACGGGGGCCACTCTTCTACAATCAGCAGCTATAGGTACCTATGACGGAGTGTACCAACCCTGCACTGCATCTGCCAGGGTTAACCAGGGTTACCTGGCCGAGACAGCTCCACCCCCACAGTCCTGCTGGGCATGCTTCAGCCACAAAGGCTGGTGGAACAACTCAGTCTGGGCTGAGTGCTGCAGGGGAAGGAGGTGCCCGTTGCTGCCAGGAGTTCTGGAGGAAGAGCTGTGAATGGACTGAGCCACAGAGGCCATTCAGCCGGGAACAGATGGAGAAGCCCCCAATCCGGGGCCGCTCCAGCAGCCTCAGTAGCCATCTCTGCAGGAACCTCAGCCGTGGCCCCAGTGGCAGCCCCAACAACAGCAGCCATCTAGGAGGGACCTATACACCGAGCAGCGCCCGGCGGGGTGAGCAGCCTGTCAGCGCGGTAGGAAGCAGAGTTCGGCACGTTTTGGAAGACAACGCCGCCGAGCAGGCAGCGGAACATTCCACTGCCCACAGGGCCCTGGGTTGGGACCCAGTGGAGCGGGAGGGCCCGGGTCCCATTCCCCCTTCTGCACCTTGTAACGAGCCTCCTCCCTGACTTGGGGGATGCTTCCCTTTGGACTAGGCCTTGAGGCTGTATACCTCCTAATAGAAGGGACTGTATTTTAGGGGCCACAATTGGCCTGATCTGGATGTTTGGGTCTTGTGCACCTGGAGAAGAGGGCAAGGACACAAGCTTTGGGGGCTTCAGAACGGTTTTGGGGCACGGCCTCTGACAGCCCCATTGCTGTGTCAAGTCCCTTCGATGGAGCCTTCCCAGAGCGGAATGGATCTCAGTGTCTTTGTCACTCTGCTGTGGGCTGTGACCCCAACTCTGTGCCATCACTGGGAGAGGCCAGAGGTCTATCTCAGCAGGACAGAGTGGTGGAACGCCCCAGAAGGCAGGTAGATGAGCTCAGTAGGATGATCAATCAACTGACAGTTTCAAGGGGATTTCTGTCACTGAACCTGTCATTTGTTTTGGTGCCTACCTTATTGTTTTCATCCCAGTGGCTAGAATACCCAGGTTCATTCTCCCTGCTGGATGGGAAAAGGATTTGAACAGGAACCTCCTACCACCCTGGAGAGCACTCTCCACATTGATCTGAGATACTCTCATACGGGCATCCCTCAGCCTCTTTTGTGGAAGCTATTCCATTTGGGATTTAAAAAGGAAAGTGACTGGAACAAGGGCTTGGACCCTCAGTCTTGCACCTACCAGGTGGGTGTCCTAACCCCTAGACTATAATCATTCTCTTTTTCTTTTTGCCCCAATGACTAAGTATTTTGCCACAGTGGAACAGTCATTGGGATAGAAGGGGAGACTCTAGTCCAGTGGCTAGACAGGTCATTAACCTTTGTAGGTTAATCAGCACACTTGGATGGAGTCATGAACATGTACCTCTGGTTCCCTTTCAATACAAACATCCTTCCACAAAAATGCTCTCAGAGCCAAACCAATAATAGCACCGGGAGTTTATCTGACAGATTAATATCCGTGTGTGTGTGTGAGAGAGAGAGAGAGAGAGAGAGAGAGATTTAATATAAATGAAACGAGGAGTAATGGTAGTTCGGACTAGGAAACCTAGTCCGAACTACCTAGTCCGTGCCGCGTGTAGCCACGTGGCACGGAGTCCGCACTAGCGGACATTTAAAAATGGCGGCACCCGGCTTTATGCAAATGAAGCCCGGGAAATTCAAATCCTGGACTTCATTTGCAACTCCGGTTGCCTACATTACCACCCTAGTTCGAACTAGGGTGGTAGTGTAGACATACCCTAAGGCTACGTCTACACTGGCCCCTTTTCCGGAAGGGGCATGTAAATTTCACCAGTCGTCGTAGGGAAATCCGCGGGGGATTTAAATATCCCCTGCGGCATTTAAATAAAAATGTCCGCCGCTTTTTTCCGGCTTTTAAAAAAGCTGGAAAAGAGCGTCTACACTGGCCCCGATCCTCCGGAAAAAGCGCCCTTTGAAGTAGGAATAAGACCCTCCGGAAAAGGGCACTTTTTCCGGAGGATTGGGGCCAGTGTAGACGCTCTTTTCCGGCTTTCTTAAAAGCCGGAAAAAAGCGGCGGACATTTTTATTTAAATGCCGCGGGGGATATTTAAATCCCCCGTGGATTTCCCTACGACGACTGGTGAAATTTACATGCCCCTTCCGGAAAAGGGGCCAGTGTAGATGAGCCCTAAGTGTCTTGCTTAAAAACCAAACCAAACTCCTGAGCTAGCAATTTTAACATTCTTGCTCCGGGAACTCAGGATTGGAAGAGTGTAATTTTGAAATGAAACCAATGCAAGGGCATATAGTGAACCCTTGGGGGATAGACTCTTTTTGCCTGAGGAAAGAAGGGAGGTTTAGGCTGGACATTAGGGAAAACTTCCTAACTGCCAGGGTGGTTAAACACTGGAATAATAGGTTGACTAGGGGTGTGTGGAATCGCCATCTCTGGAGATATTTAAGAGCAGATTAGATAGACATCTATCAGGGATGGTCTGTGGTACTGGGTCCTGCCATGAGGGCAGGGGACTGGACTCGATGACCTCTCGAGGTCCCTTCCAGTTCTAGTGTTCTATGATTCTAAGGAAGGCCTGAAGGCCTCCAAGAATGATATTTTCTATTTGTGAAGGGCTTTCCCCATTAGTGCTAGAGAAGGGGAGGAAACACAAGGAGACTAGTGAAGCACCTCTTGGTTGCCTCCTGGCCAGAGGGGACAGAGCTATGTGGTGAGATCCATTGGGCAACTAGGCCCTATAAGCAGGTGAGGGGAGTAACTGAGGAGGAAGCAGAGCTCTCCTAGTCGGGAAGGCTGGCTGTGGCTAGAGAGCTGAACTACAGTATTAGTAGGCTCCTAGAACAAAGAGTGAGGGTAGGTCTGGAGTCCAGAAGGGAAACAGGAACTAGAGTCCCCCAGGGAGCAGGGTAATCTCTGTAGCTCTGGGGTTCTCCCTGCAACTTTACCCACTGATACAAGGGGCAATCTAATGGTGAGTGTGCACTTTGACATTACTGAAAACGTAACCTGGACTAAGCATGAGTTTTCACCATGGTATTTTGCTTCACTATCTCAGTAAAACAGTAAGGCTACGTCTAGACTACAGAGTGTTTTCAAAAAAAAGTAGCCTAGACTTCACCTGTGTCTAGACTGCCAACGCGTTCTTTCAAAATTAAATCGAAAATGAGGTAGTTTTTTCAACATCGGTAAACCTCATTTTATGAGGAAGAATGCCTTTTTTCGAAAGAGCTCTTTCGAAAAAAGGCATTCTTGAACGCAAACAGGCCTTTTTCCAGATTGCCTGGGTTCTCTCTTTTGAAAAAGCGGTTCGCTTTTTGAAAAGTCTTGTGGCTATCTAAACGATCTCTTTTGAAAAAGGCTTGTAATCTAGATGTACCCTGAGTCTTCATGCCTGCTGCCGCCTGCGTTTTGCAGCTGGTACTGCATGAAATGACACATGGCTACAAAACAGCCATCAATATGTTCTCAACAATCTGACTCATGTTGAAACCAGTGAGCTCAAAGGCTAAACCTCCCAGCACTCTGACCCCTTTTGTTGACCAGAAATAGGAGAATAGGGTGTCCGAATGCCTTGTCAAATTTTACAACTGATGACCAAATGGGGGATAAAACCAACTTTATCACAATGCCGAGGAGCACTGCTCCAGGTCTCTCAACATTTGCCCCCTCTATTCCTGCTGCCATGTTATGAAAGGAGACGTTTCTTTTCAGATAAGGCTTGCGTCCCCAGGAGACTAGCATTAAGGATGTGCTAGTTACAGTATCTTGAGTGAAGTTACTCTGGAGTAAGCATGTCTTGAGTGAAGTTACAGTATCTTGAGTGAAGTTACTCTGGAGTAAGCATGTCTTGCTGCTAACTTATGGTGGCAGTCCTGCGTTACATAAAGTTGGGTGTATACTAATCTTAACTGACAATGTCCTGGCATTACTAAGCTAAGGGAATGAATATCTGATACAACACTGCTACTTTAACAAAAAACACAATTGTGAGATTACCCAGCAGGCACACGAATGTGTACCTATATTCCTGAATGTGCAGAATGTGGCTGCGTCACTGAAGATTGTGTTCTTCATAGAACAATCTCGGCTGAAGTATTTCAATTTATTCCTAGTTGATAAGAGCTGTCATCTCTTTGCCCAAGATCTTTTTCCCCCAACATGTTGAACTGGATGAACAAAGTCCATGCACCATGTTAGATTTGTAAGTAACGGGGTTTTGCTTGTTTATTAATTTTAAAACCTCTGATCAAGCTGAAGTTCGGTTTATTAATCAGACTAGACATCTGAGATCAAACAGCATAATCAGAAAAGGGTAACCTACCAACTGCGGCCTGGCCTATCTACAGATGTCCAAGTTGGACTACAACTCTAAGGGTTTATATAGATGCTTTCCCTCATTGCAATTAATCCAATCACAATTACATATCTACCTTGCAGCCAGCTGTCTAGACAGTTAGATTTTCATCATGTCCGAATACACTCCATTTTTCCGAATACACTCCATATTTCCAGCACATAAAAGGTCACTACAGTTTTGACCTACTTTAACATGGGTTCAGAACAAATTTTTAGCCAGCTAAATGTTATATTCCATTATGTTTGCCTTTTCATTGTTCGTTTTTTTCCTTTTTATAATGTTTTTATCCACTTATTCTTTTCTTGTGGTTTCCATTGCAACTTTAAGCAAGTTGTAAAGATAGGTCCTACAAAGGTTATGTGATTAAACATAATTCCACTTAACAGTTCAGCTTTTATTGGCTAATAATTGTATGTCATCTTTTAGCATTACTTTCCTAGAGCTTTATGGGAGGTTTTTTGCATAATCATGATAAATGCTTAGGCTTTAGGCCTTCATATGCCAACAGATTTCAATCTGGAATGCAAGGAACAGTATTGGGAGTACAGCAGAAGAGGTAACATAATCTCCAGAATAATTAAAAAGAGCTTTAACAAATCTTAGATTAAAATTAGCTCATGTAAACCATCTTTAACTAACTAAGCATTGTGCACAATGATTTAACTTTGACTAATGTTTATCTTAAATCATATAAGAAGACTCAGCCATACTTATAACTATGTACATATGACTTCCTGAATCTCTTTAGTGCAACTTTTTAGGTGTATTTAAGAGATAAGAATTTGAACTAATGAGCATGTTAGTTTACTCTACAAAAATCAAAGTCTAATTAAATTTGCAGAATTATTTGGGCAGAAACTTTCCTGAAAAGTTAGTCTTGTTTTAAGGGCACAATAGAACCTAACTTTAATTATTTCATTCATATCCCTACATCTTATGGTATCCTCTTACTTCAAACTTTGCTAAGAATTGTTCTCTTTAAAAAAGTGTTTTCCTCCATCTCTATCCCTTCGACATATGTAATTCCATTCTCTGAATAAGTTTTTGTAACCCTGATACAGAGTTACACACATTACAGTGAACTGTTAATATGCTGAAGCACTGATGAAAAGAACTTTTACACATAACCATTTGCTTTGGCAAGCATCGAAGCCAAAACTAAGCCCTCTCTTGATGTCTCTTATTAGAGATAAACACAACATGGAAGAAAAATATTTTGGAAACCAACAGAAAGATGTCAGTAACTGGCAACATTGTATGTTTATAAATAGTGTGTCAACTAAACATTAAGGCTGCAAACTTAAACAAACACCAGGCTTCCAGGACACTTGAAAGCACTTCCTAGTAATTTAAGAATGACTTGTAAGTAGAAAGCAGGCCAATAATTAAGCCTTAAACAAAAACAAGATACGAAGCTGGAATAATGAGGTGATTGTTGTACAGATTTATTCCTTGCACAGTTTGCTTTCCTTATGCATGTTAGATTTGCCCATATGCCCCCTAACAGCCCCAACACTGCTTGCTTGCTTGCTAGCTCTTCTTAGTTCTTACCCTTGAGGCTTTAAACTGCCTCCTGTGAAACTTTGAGGATTGTCCAGGACTCCTATGAAAGCCCGTAAGTGTCAGTCCATCGCTGGCTGCAATGCTGGTGGAGGGACAAAATAAACCACTTTGCCTTTCCTCTATCCACTCTATGGACTGGTACATAATAGCACAGTTTCAAGTCAGTCTGAGTTTGTGGACTTATAGGAGTAAAAAGGAGCCTAAGGTACACATGTCAAAACCAGACTTCACATATTAAACTCAAATTACTACAGCTTAGTGTGCACTAGGAAAGTTGGTTTTGTAGGTAGAACCTGGATTTAGAAAACTAGGGTTTTTCACGTGCATGGCTCTGGTTCAGATGTAAGG
This sequence comes from Pelodiscus sinensis, assembly GCF_052426305.1. Taxonomy (NCBI): domain Eukaryota; kingdom Metazoa; phylum Chordata; order Testudines; family Trionychidae; genus Pelodiscus; species Pelodiscus sinensis. The sequence continues at coordinate 35,727,755 of NC_143067.1, read as the reverse complement.
AACTGTAGCATGAACAAGCCTTGACTTTAAAACGACATTATTATTATTATAATATGTCATCTCTCTGAATTATTATAGGAACATGTTGTGCACAAGCGTGGAAGAATTAGACTTTCTAGCAGTAAATGTGAGCATACACTGATTTCACTGTATACACCGCTATTTCAGGCTCGCTATTCTGATGTCCCTGGAAACCTCATTCCATGAGGAGTAAGGGATGTTTCGGAATAGCGGGTTATTTCGAAATTTGGCTCTATGTAGATAGCACCAAATTATGAAATAAGAGCAAAATAAGAAACGTAATGGCTACGTCCAGACTGGCATGATTTTCTGCAAATGCTTTTAACGGAAAAGTTTTCCGTTAAAAGCATTTGCAGAAAAGAGCGTCTAGATTGGCATGGACGCTTTTCCGCCAAAGTACTTTTTGCGGAAAAACGTCCGTGCCAATCTACACGTGCTTTTCCGCAAAAATGCCCCGATCGCCATTTTTGCGATCAGGGTTTTTTGCGCAAAACAAATCTGAGCTGTCTACACTGGCCCTTTTGCGCAAAAGCTTTGCACAAAAGGACTTTTGCCCGAACAGGAGCAGCATAGTATTTCCGCAAGAAGCACTGATTTCAGACAGTAGGAAGTCAGTGTTCTTGTGGAAATTCAAACGGCCAGTGTAGACAGCTGGCAAGTTTTTCCACAAAAGCAAGTGCTTTTGCGAAAAAACTTGCTAGTTTAGACACAGCCAATTTGCGTAGCTCAAATTGTGTGTCTTATTTTGACCTGTGGTACAGTGTAGACACACCCTTTTAGAGCATACTTAAACTATAAGGTATGGCACTGATCTAGTCCTCAGTGATAACTCCTTCATACTTTTGAAACAGACTGGCTTTCAGGTTAAATACTGCAGATTTATCTTGTTGTCCCTGAAGACAAAGGAGTATATCACTTGCAAAAAATGTTTAGTGTGTTTATGAAGGAAATTCTGACAAGATCAAATCACTTTAAAGCAGTGATATATTAAAAAGCTTTTGTAATGGTGAACTAGACAAACCCAGACATTGAGTATATTTGCTTTCTGAACAGCTATCGACTAGTACATTTTTCTAACAAAACCTGAAAGATCTGGACAAACTATTGCAATTCATTTGATGTTCAAAGGGCAGATGCAAGGACATTTAGCTTAATCTTGAATATTACCAGATTTTTCATAAAAAGCCATACTAAAGACTAATTTAAAAAAATATGACTTGTTCCCCAGTTCAGATGTTTGGTGGTATACCATAATCACTTTTTAGTGACATTAAAGATTTCTATAGAGGTAAAAGGAAGACATTGAGAAATCTACTCTTTCTTCCAACTTCTAGCACTATTCTTTTAATGTAGCCATTGGTAATACTTCTTTAAGGGTATGTCTAGACTACAGGGTTTTGTCGACAGAAGTTTTGTCGACAGATACTGTCGACAAAGCTTCTGTCGACAAAGAGCATCTATAATACATCCAGTTCTGTCGACAAAGCAAGCCACTTTGTCGACATAACAGTGTGGACACAAAGGACAGTGTAGATGCAATAATGCCTTCTATCGACAGAACTCTGTCGATAAAAGGTGTTATTCCTCATAGAATGAGGTTTACATAAATCAAAGGCAGTGTGGACGCAGGTATAGTTTTGTCGACAAAAGTCCACACACCCTTTGGGTACATCTAGACTACAGGGTTTTGTCGACAGAAGTTTTGTCGACAGATACTGTCGACAAAACTTCTGTCGACAAAGAGCGTCTAGACTACATTCAGTTCTGTCGACAAAGCAAGCTGCTTTGTCGACAAAACCCTGTAGTCTAGACACAACCCTACATGCAATAACACCTTTTGTCGACAGAACTCTGTCGACAGAAGGTGTTATGCCTCGTAAAATGAGGTTTACCAGCGTCGACAAAACGTTATGTCGACAGAACTCAGCAGTAGTGTAGACGCAGGAATAGTTTTGTCAACAAAAGTCCACTTTTGTCGACAAAACTCTGTAGTCTAGACACACCCTAAGTGTTGACACTTGTGGTGTACTGCCTGAGAGGGCAAGTTCAGTAGAAGAAGCAGCATGGTGTGGAGTTGCAGTTGCTTAGCACAATCTCAAAGAGTGCAATGCCACACTAGTATCAAATGGAGCCTTATAGGTGGTGAGAATGGGAGGGGTGCATGTCTGAACGATGTTAAAAGCAACAACAGCAATGACTAGAACTGATAGCTGCAGTGTTTTTCTACTCCACCACTCTCCGCATCACAAAAACAATCATCACAACTGATACTGTAATGTTTGGCCAATCAGCCCCACTTGGAGTGCCAATCCTACGCATCTTCATATGAAATCAGCTTCAAAATCTTGGGATTTTAAAATAAACTTTACTTGACTTGCCTTTTGGCTTTTGTTTTAGGCTGCACTTGTTTCATGCTTTCAAGCTCTTTACCAAACCATGAAGCCATGAAAGAGGAGATGCTCAAGCCAACTCTTGAATGCAGCTGCTGTTGATTTAAGAAAAACCCGAATCATCACTGTTTCAAGACATCGGAGTTGATAATAGTGCTCCAAACTTTCCGAGTGCGGAAAGGGCTTAGAGCATCAAGGCACCATGCTCTTGTGCGGAGCTCCGGCAGCAGTGTAGTCAATATGAATATTCATGCGGCTGCTTTGGATGCTGGTGTTAATGTTTTATAGAATCATGGAAATGTCCAACTGGAAGGGAGCTCAGTAAGCCAGCCAGTCCAGGTCCCTGCCTTCAAAGCAGGACTACAGAACTAGGCCATTCTTACCGACAGTCAGTTGGTGCCTTCGCTTAGGTGTTCCCCTAAACTCAAGCAAAGCTTGGAAAGCTCCATTCATGCTCTTTTTAGGGTGGAGGATCACGACTTGGCAAGTAGGAAGTAGTAGAACTGTGTTCAGTGCCATGTCGAAAAGGAAATTTCCCCACATAAGAGACTCAAAGCCATGCCTAGAGGAGGAACACTCACAGTCACCACTAAGCATTTCTTACACAGGGATCTTCCTCACCTTCTCTGAAGCAGTCTCCTTAACTCATCCTCATCCAGTGGTCCCCAACCTTTTGGGACTGCCGGGCACTCGGGGGCGGGGCCACGCATTCGTTGCACACCCAGGGCGGGGGCTGGACATGCGCTGCACACCCAGGGCGGGGGCTGGGCATGTGCCACGCGCCCGGGGTCCAGGGCACAAGAATGGCCACTAGGCGGGTACACATAAATGCCTTGGTGGGCGCCATGGCGCCCGTGGGCACTGCGTTGGGGACCACTGTTTAATCTATCTCCCCTGCTTTTGAGATCTTTATAGAAATACCTGCTAGGTCACTTGATTTTATTTTGCTGAAATTCCTTTTATTAGCAAGCACAATTACGGAAAGACAGCAAAAAATAGGCAGTATTGTTTCTGTGGTAGAGGAGCTCTCATCCAAAGCCCTTTTATGAATGGAGCTCAATGGGAGTCTTTCCGAGTCATCCTTAAATATTTGCTTGGCAAAACCTTGATCTCCTTCTCAAAACTGAATTTAAATCTTCTGCATCGCTACTTGCTCAGTTTCAAATTGACACATGAGGTTGTTGCTGCTGAACCTTCTCAGTTCCCTGCACCTCAAAAACGCTATGTTTTAAGGCAGGATTTAAAACTTCCCATCCAAAAACTTTATTGAGATCTGACAACCTTTTGTCCTTTGAAAGTTTGCCTGGTGCTACTTTCCATCTTTTGAAATCATTTTCCCTTTTAATTGCACAAATATTCCTAAAATTTCAGACTGGGAAGCAGTAGCTTCCTTATATGCTATAAACCAGAAAACTTATTTGGGTAAAACACCTCCAAACTGCTAAGTAAACCACAAGCTCTTTGAACATCAGGATCCAGACTGGGCAATTTTTGGTTTTTGCTCACATTAATTTTTGAGACAATGGAATACCATACCTCAACCAAAGCAAGAGGCAAAAATGCTGCAGAATTTGTTTGCAAGCTAGCCGCTTTCAGCTCAAGTTCTGGAAAAAGATCGTATGAAGCCCTTGATCTCATCTAACATGTTAAGGCACCCTCAGGCTGATCTCACAGGAGACAAATTTTTGTCTGCGCTGGCTGACCATCTTTCAGTGCTTCAGTATTTTAATATAATCTTATAGGGTTTTTTCGACACATCTCGACTACTTGAGGAACCAGAAAAGAGGGTCTGTTATCTCTGAACAATTTCAAAAAATAGAACAATTTGGAACAACCATTGCAGCAGCTTCTTCTGCAAGACACTTTGAGCAGGCAGCATGGAGGATGAAAGTTGTGAACTGATTTAACTGCTGAATTCAGCTCTGAACATCTTTGCATGCTGCATCCATGTTCTCTTGTATAGCATTATCTCTGATAATTAGCTGTCTCTAGAAGCCTAGAAGATGAGGGGTGGAAGAGATATCAGGAAGACATTTAGTTCCACCACCTGCCCAAAGCAGGACCAATCTCAATTAAATCATCGTAGGCAGGGCTTTGTCAAACCAGGATGGAGGGGAAGGAGGCAGCGACTCAGCTGGGAGCCCTGTGGTGGGCCACATGGGCAGTGCAGCAAGGAAATCTGACCCCAACAGCCGGCTAGCAGCAGGGGCCAGCAGCAGTGGGATCAGCAGGAGCTAGAGAGCTTTCACTCAGGGAGCGACCAGGCAGCAGCAGGGCAGGCTGGAGTCCTTGTGTGTGTGTGGGAGGAAGGGAGTGGGGGCGGGGGAAGAGTAGTGGTTTAGCACAGGCCAGGTTAGAAGAGACCTCCACAGTCTGGCAAATTTCCTTGTTCTGGACCAGTCAGGTCCCAAGAATGCTGGACCAGGGAGATCCAATCTGTATTAAGGTACAGTCTTAATAGTGTGCACAGTATATGCAAACAATTTCCATTGAGAACTAATGTCTCATCTGAACCTCTCAAAACTAACCACCTCTCACAGCAAAATAGCCAGCAGGCCAACTCAGAATACCGTGTCTGATAGCAAGTTTAAATACCTCGCTTCCGATTTTTCTGCAAGTTCCGTACAGCAAGCAATGGCCTCTCCATGCTTCTTTGAAAGTTTTGTGTGGCACACTCACTCACGGAAGTGGAAAAAAGCAGTGAACGTAGTTTAACAGTTTGCGAAGGAAGATGAACACCTTTGCTTGAGAAACAAACAAAGGAAACAGAACAAGAGAGCAAGAGTCAAACTGCACATTAGCCAAGATCATTCACTTAACTCCCCAGCATCATTTTTGACCAAGATCCACTATTTTACTCCTTGTCTACCTCTGCATATTGTTGTCACTTCAACATGTTGGAAATATATTGACCTATTCAACATACAAAAAGCTATGGAAATACTTTGTTTGTTTGTTTATTTATTTATTTAAGTATTTTTACCCCGCCTCTCCATTTAAAATAGTCAAGGTGGCTTACAAAAATGTTTAAACAAAATACAAATATATATAAAAATTTAAAATATGAGACCCCAGAGGGACATAAAACCTGCTAAAAAATATCGAAGAGGAACATACCCATATAGACTCAAACACCAATAAAAGCACAAGTAAAAAAGGTAGCTTTAGCCTGACACTGAAACAATGCTGGCGTTGGTGCCATGCGAATATCCCGAGGAAAAGAATTCCACAGCCTGGGAGCAAAAGCTGAGATGGCCCTGTTCCGCGTTGATGTTAGTCTTATCTCCATAAGAAGTAGGTGAACACTGAGCAGAGCCTCTCCAGCTAACCTCAGTCCCCGGGCAGGTTCATATGGGAGAAGACAGTCCTTCAGATACTCCAGACCCAACCCGTTTAGGGCTTTATAGGTCATAACCGAAACCTTAAATTGTGCCCGGAAACATACTGGAAGCCAATGCAGCTACTAGAGTGCTATATCCTTCTGTATAGGGTTTAATATATTCCTTCAAATCTAGGATAAGAGAACTAGAGGTGGTGTTACTGTTAATTTACATTTACATTGAGTCATCAAGTCTTCATAATATGTGACACTCTGACAGGGCTAAAAACTTCCCTCCTCGTTGTAGGACTTGCTGCCTTAAGCTAGATTTGTTTTGCTATGAAAACTTATTTGAAAAGTTTGTTTAGTGCATGGGACAGAAGAACTTGTATATAGGAAATTATTTCCTCATGTATGCTGTTAAATATGGCATGATTTGCAACGCTTACTTCACTGGTATAGACAGTTGCAAGAATCCTCAGACCTTGTAGAATTTTTAAGGCTGGCCTTTTATAAGGACTGAAAGATTTTCCCCTAAATGATTCCGGCCCGTTGGTTTCAAGGTGACTTACAACAGTTATGGTTTTAAAAAAACAAACCAAACCAAACAACTCTAACGCATTCCTTCTGTAGTCAGTGATGGTTATGTAGAGAATATTGGCATAAATACAGTACCAGGCCTATCAGCACTACCTGTGTTATCACCCTAGCTACAATAATTACAAATTGACTCACAAAATCTTTAATTACTTAGCTGTGTGAAATGGATGAGAAAGCCTTCTGCTTTTAGTTAAATATTTTGTGCAGGAACTTTCTAGCACAGGGACGAATAAGTACTAAGGGATGTACAGCTAGCAGCCACAGTCACTTGTAACATGATCAGCGTTACCATTGTGTTGCTAACACTTCCCTTCTATCAGCTTACCTGGGATAATTACAAATACCTACACCTTGTACAACTAAGTACAGTATCAAGTCTAATAAATCTCTGTTCAGTTCTCCAGGGACCCAACCTGAGAGCGTAACCGCAAGGCACAAGCAGCCTGATTTAAACACAACTTCCATATAAATTACTCCTGTTTCATAATCAAGCTCATTACACTGGTACAAAATACTCATCTACAATTACCAATGCCAGCCAAACTGCCACGGTGTATAGCAATCTTCATGTTTGCGCCACTCTAATTGAATTGATTCATAAGCACGCTAGTTCAATGGATTCAATTTATTTGTGTGAATGATGCCTCAGCCCTTACACCATGAGTTCCCACTACAAAGTGCCAAGGAGTGGAAGTAACTCTGGGTATGTCTACACTAGCTCATTAGTTCGAGCTAGGTAGGGTAATGAGGGCAAGCGGAGTTGCAAATGAAGCCCGGGATTTAAATATCTTCATTTGCATGTTCCCAGGTGCTGCCGTTTTTAAATCCCCCTTAGTCCGAACTCCGTGCCCACGGCTACATGCGGCACAGAGTATGCAGTTGGAATTAAAGATCCTAATTCGAACTACCGTTACTCCTCGTGGAATGCCCTTCTTCTAATGCCTCATGGCAGAGCCGCACTAGAATTGCCAACTTTCTAGTTGTGCAAAACTGAACACCTGTTCCCTGCTCCTTCTCTGAGGCCACAACCCCATTCACTCCAGCCTCTCTCCCTCTGTCACTCACTCAACCTCAGGGGTCTCCATTCTTTTTACTCAAGAGATCACTTTTTGTATTTAAGCACAATCCAGGATCTACCTCAAATCCAAACACCCTTGCCCCGCCTCCTTCGCACCCCTTCTCTGAGCTCCTGCCTCTGCTTACTCTGTTCTCCCTCCCTCCCCCATCCTCACTCACTTTTATCAGGTTGGGGGCAGAGGGCTGAGGTGCGGGGAAGAGGGAAGCGGATGCTGATCTTGGGCTAAAGGATTTGAAGTGTGGGAGGGGCTCTGAGCTGAGCCCAGGATGGGGAGTTGAGGTGCAGGAGGGGGTGCAGGAGGGATTTCAGGTGCAGGAGGAATCAGGGGTAGGGCAGGGGCTTGGGGTGCAGGAGGAATTCAGGACTGGTGCCAGGGTTTGGAATGCAGGCTCCAGCTGGGCATCATTTACCACAGGTGACTTCTGGGTAGTGGTGCAGTGCGGTTAAGGCAGGCTCATCCCTACTCTGGCCCTGCAACACTCCCTAAAGCAGCCAGCCTCTCTCTATCCCTGAATCTGTGGAGAGGGGGTAAAGGGTGGGGGAGGGGCACCCTGACATCAGCAACCCCCCCTTCTTCCTGTGACCTGTACAGCAAGCAAGAGGCTCCTGGGGTTGCGGTGGGGTAGCTTCAAGTAGAGGGCAGGAGCAGCACAGAAGTGCTGAGAGGGGCAGATGAAGTTCAGGCACATGATATCCTAATTTCTGGGAATCATTTATTTAAAACAAATGTTAATTTCAGGGGAGGGGGAACTGAAGTAAAAAGCTTGAATATGGATGCGCCTGATTCTGCACTAATTTAGTCAGAGTGCTGTTCAGCCAATCCAAGTTAAACAAATACTTATTTACAGAAATGTAAGTGAAAAAACACTGGACACGTCAATCTGCCACAGGGGGGAGAGACTATTTCCACAGGTCTTAACTGTGCTGAAGCAAAGGGCATCTCTCTGAAAATAACAAGCTTTTCAAAACGGCAGTAACTTTCAGAAGACTAGAATCATAGGGTTTGGAAGAGTCTGCAGGAGCTCATTGAGTCCAACACTCTGCTAAAAACAGGACGTACCCCAACTAACTCATCCCAGCCAGGGCTTTGTCAAGCTGGGACTTAAAAACCTCTGAGGATGGAGATTCACAGTCTCCCTAGAGAACCCGTCCCAGTGCTTCACCCCCTCTTCTTGTAAAATAGTTTTTCCTAATATCCAACCTAGACCTCCCCCACTAACTTGAGACCATTGCTCCTCGTTCTGCCATCTGTCTCCACTGAGAACAACTTCTCTCCATCCTCTTTGGAACCCTTCTGGTAGTTGAAGGCTGCTATCAAATCCCCCCTCACTTTTCTCTTCTGCAGACTAAATAAGCTCAAATCCCTCAGCCTCTCCTCACAAGTCATGTATTCCAGTCCCCTAATCATTTCTGTTGCCCTCCACTGGTCTTTCTTTGATATATCCACATCCTTTCTGTAATGGAGGCCCAGGATTGGACACATCTCCAGATGTGCCTCACCAGTGCTGAATTCTCTAGATCTGCTGCCAATGCTCCTACTAATCCCACTTCTTGGCTACAAGGGTACATTGTTGATTCATATCCAGCTTCTCATCCACTGTAATCCCCAGGTCCTTTTCTGCCAAACCCGCTATGCAAATATGATTTACTAATGGGTAAAAATTTCAGTTGTCTGACTCCAAGCATTTGTGAACATCACGCACGCAAGGTAAAGAGGAAACCTTTTAAAACTGTTTTAGTCTATGGTGCACAACACCTTCTTACCTGAAAACTGGCACCTTTGAAGAGAGGTCTCATTTAGCTAAATTGATGTCCAGTTTTATTTGAATGCATGTCAGATTAAAAAAAATAATCCACAGGTAGAACTACTCAAGACTTTACACTGGAACAGCCCGGATTCATTGATATTCACTTGAGGATTCACTTGAGAGTTATAAGAACCAAGGCTGAATTTCAATAAAGGATGTAATATAAAAAACTAGCATGCCTGAAAGCAAATGGCCAGTTAAGAAGGTAACTGTGAAGGTGTGTCTATGCTGCAAGTGAAGATGAGATTGTAACATGGGTAAGCCCATCTGTGCTAGTTTCAATCTAGGACAAGAACAGCAGTGAAGATGGGGTAGCATGGGCTAACCACTAGCATGTGTACCCATGGTCCTTTGTTGGCTTTTCCTCTGGATGCTAGCCTACACTGAAGCCCATATGCCATCTTCACTGCTGTTCTTACCCATGCTAGCTAGATTAGCATGTATCTATGCAACAGTGGCCCATTCACTAGCTGTGGAGATTTTCCATAGAATCAGGAACCAAAAGTGACCCTGGCAGCAAACATCTCGCGACCATGCAAGGAAAAGTATACATTGGTGTACATGATTGCCGCAAATCATCACAGTACTTCTCTCATCCGAATGCATTGTCAGTTTTTAAATGGAAGATTTGTCTTAATTCTGTAGACAAGTTAGAAATACCAACCTTATCAACTGGTAGATGCAATGAATACCGTTTATTTACTCTTTACCCTGAGATTCGGTTGTAGTCAACCTTTAGTGAGAGAAAGTGAGTAATGAAGGGCAGTTTTATGACCCCACACTAGTTTGGGCAGCCTAGAAAAGGGACTATGGTGAACTCCATAAGGACCTAACCAACTAAGACACTGGATTATATGATCGTGTTACACAGAATAAATACTGTACACACAACTGGATTCCACCTTTTATCCAGTTCCCAAGAATATGCTGTAAAAGGTCACCCAGGACAGCCAGTGAATAGTGTGGCATAATGGTTACTGCAGAGTTCAGCGGGTATGGAGCAATGTAGCAACCTTCTGTCTTTCAAGAGCTCATGTTCAGCAAACCTGTTATGTCTACCAGAGTGTTTGGCAAAAGTTCTTGCCTCTCAATCAGAATTTGGCAAACTCAATTATACCTGGCCACTCATCATACCAAGGCTATGTTAAGCATCTGAATCTTCCCCCAAATACTACATCGTTTTTAATCCCTATCAGAGCTGAGTTAGGCCACGTATTTGGATGTGAAACGTTCACAATCTCCTCCAGTGTTCTGAGAACACAAATTAAGCCTCTCAAGAGGTCCAGGTTGGATATTAGGAAAAACTATTTCACTAGGAGGGTGGTGAAGCACTGGGATGGGTTACCTAGGGAAGTAGTGGAGTCTCCATCCCTAGAGGTGTTTAAGTCTCGGCTTGACAAAGCCCTGGCCGGGTTGATTTAGTTGGGATTGGTCCTGCCTAGAGCAGGGGGCTGGACTTGATGACCTTCTGAGGTCTCTTCCAGTTCTATGATTCTATGATTCCACCTTGTAAGAGAATTGAAGGCCTTTCAGAGCTGCTAAATTTCACCTTCCTTTTCGGAAAACCTGTGCTGTTATAGTAATTACGAAAATTCACTGACAAACTTCGACATTGAAGCTGATTTTCATTTAAGTTTGGGAGAAGATGAACCACTGCTGCAAGACTGACGTCAGTTTCTTTTCATTTGTACTGGTTGCTAGTTTCAACAATGCAACACATAGCAACTCATACATAAAAATCTGTGTGCAGAACACCATTTGTCTTTGCAACAGATGTAACTGTAGCATGGCCAAAACTAGGTAGAGTTCTCAAAGTCCGTAAATCTTCCAAAGATTTAATAAAGTTCTGGCCAGGGAAATAACATTCGGTTAATGTTAGAAGTCTCATGTCTAAAAACAGGTGGCTGAGAGAAACCTCTGCTTAAAACAGATAACTATGAGAATAATGGAATTTGAGAAGCAATACGGAAGGTTCTTATTTTATTTTAATGGGAGTAAGAGGGAGCCCTTGGAGCAAGTGGATTTTAAGCAACACATTCACTGCTCTGAAGCAAAATGCAGGACAATGTAGCACTTTAAAGACTAACAAGATGGTTTATTAAATGATGAGCTTTCGTGGGCCAGACCCACTTCCTCAGATCAAATAGTGGAAGAAAGTAGTCACAACCATATATACCAAAGGATACAATTAAAAAAAATGAACAAATATGAAAAGGACAAATCACATTGCAGAACAGAAGGGAGATGCGGGGGGGGTGGGGGGTGGGAAGGGGGAGGAAGGAAGGTAAGTGTCTGTGAATTGCTGATATTAAAGGTAGGGAGAGTGGGATGTTTGTGAGTTAATGGTATTACAGGTGATAATTGGGGAAACTGTCTTGGTAATGGGTGAGAAAGTTCAAAGTCTTGTTAAGTCCTTGTTGGCAAGTGTCGAATTTTAACATGAATGACAGTTCAGAGGATTCCCTTTCAAGTGCAGATGTAAAAGGTCTTTGTAGCAGAATGCAGGTGGCTAAGTCATTTAGAGAGTGTCCTTTCTGGTTAAAGTGGCAAGAAACTGTTTTCTCTTTGTGATCTTGTCTGATATCTGTTTTGTGGGCATTAATCCTTTGGCGAAGTGTACTGAAGCTTATGCTTTCTATTTTATTCTGTTTAATCTGGGTGTGAGTTCCGGACTCCATGTTTCTGGCTGGTACTTTGTGTCTGGAGCTATTGCAAACTATTAGTTCACACCTCAATAGCTGAGAAACTTGGTCTACAGGGTAGATAAAACATGGACTTTGGCAATACTTATTTAGTTGTTTGTTTAACGTACTCCATTTGGAGGATAACATCTCTGCGAAGACAATAGTTTGAGCATGGAGCTTGAAACATCTTTCTGGCCATCTCAGACAGCATAAAATATGTCAGTTACCACCAGCTGTGAGGCTAATTGCTAGACATTTGTGGAACACCTTTGCACTAGGAACAAAGCCAAGAAAACTAACTTGCTTGTGATAGCATTCAGTTATTGCTGGTCTGCATGTAGAAAAGGCTAAAAATGCATGCATGGAGAGTTACCACTTCTAAGCCACCTACTTGTGGCCACATTTCATCCTGCATTATTTTTGGAGGTTTTCTCCCCCAACAAATCTTGGATAAAAAGTAATTTTTATAAATGCTCTTACGTTGTTGGAATATGGATAGAGTTGATAGAAGCCCAAGGGAACAGTCATATTGACTAGCAAAGGCTATTCATTTATGCATGTGACTTCATATTAGAAAATGAATTGACCTTAATTTGATAAGGGACCAATGCTGTAGTTCTTAATTGCCCAAAGGCTACAACTCCTGCATGAAGGAGGATACAGCCTCATTAATTCTTGAAACATCCCCTGGGAAGCAAATCAATGTTGCCAAACAGAAAAATTGAGGCACAGATTAAAGGCTTGATTTGTAGGTACTGTACTAAATCCTTGGAAAACACGTTGAGATCTGCTGATGAAAGCTGCTGTGTAGGAGTCGGGTGGTGGTAGTAGTAGTAGTAGTAGCAGTATTGATATCAATGAGAGCAGAGGGTGCTGAGTTTTGGAAATTGCTCTTCAAAACAGACCTTCATGGTAGCTGAGTACTACTAAATTTCATTGACTTATATGGGAGTTGACTGCAAAAATAAAAAAAATTAACTTGAGAGCTCTCAAGTCAGACCCACAAAACAGAGGCACTCATAACTGTTCCACGCATTGCCAAAATGTCTTTCCCATATTAGGCCAGGTCAATGCTAAAAGGAAACATCAAATCAAGATATGCAACTCCAGCTACATTAATGACTTAGCTGGTGCTGACATACCTTGTTTTGAGGTTCCTTGCCATCCCCACAGTGGGGCTGTGTCCAGACTCAGGGTTTTTTTCGGGAAAAGTAGCCTTTTTCCGAAAAAACTTCACCTGCGTCTAGACTGCAGCCGTGTTCTTTCGAAATTAAATCGAAAGAACGCGGCTTTTCTTTTGACGGCGGTAAACCTCATTTCACGAGGAAGAACGCCTTCTTTCGAAAGTGCTTCTTTCAAAAGAAGGCGTTCTTGAATGTAAATAGGGCTTCTTCGAAAGAGAGCATCCAGACTCACTGGTTGCTTTCTTTCGAAAAAGCGGCTTGCTCTTTCGAAAGTTCCGCGTGCAGTCTAGACGCTCTCTTTCGAAAGAGGCTCTTTCGAAAGAGAGCCTCTTTCGAAAGAGGCTTGCAGTCTAGACATAGCCTGGGAGGCCAATGGGAGCAAATGGTCTCATTGGCTTCTTTTACTCCTCACAAAAGCAGGAGTACTGACTGCCGGCGGGGGTGCCCTCTGGGTTCAATTTAATGAATCTTAACTAGACTTGCTAAATCAAACTCTGGAAGGTCGATCACAGCATCATCAATCTTCCATTTAGTGAAAACATGGCCTTAGAAAGCAAATCAGTAACTAAACTAGGGTATGTCTACACTACCACCCTAGTTCGAACTAGGGTGGTTAATGTAGGCAACCGAAGTTGCAAATGAAGCCCGGGATTTGAATTTCCTGGGCTTCATTTGCATCTTGCCGGGCGCTGCCATTTTTAAATGTCCACTAGTTCAGACTCCGTGCCCTCATGGAACGAGGTGTACCGGTAGTTCGGAATAGGAAGCCTAATCCGAACTACCTAGTCCATGCCGCGTGTAGCCGCGGGCATGGAGTCCGAACTAGCGGACATTTAAAAATGGTGGCGCCCGGCAAGATGCAAATGAAGCCCGGGAAATTCAAATCTCGGGCTTCATTTGCAACTTCGGTTGCCTACATTAACCACCCTAGTTCGAACTAGGGTGGTAGTGTAGACATACCCCTAGAGATCTTCCAGACTTCATGCTCTAGACCCAAAGTATGCGCTTTCTCTGTGCACAGTTTAGAAGCTAACTAACCTACTAAATTATAATGCTGCCAACTTCTCACGTTAGCAGCTAATAAAATTTATGTGCAATACTCAAATAATGTCATGGTGATCCAAGTGATAACTGTTCTATGAAACCCTTTGCTGCTTGTGTGTCCTCCTACAAAATCTGATGCAAACGCTGGAATTTTCTGTTTGCTTATTGAAGTAGATCTTGATCCTTGAACCAAAATAAGTGTATTTCATTTCAATGATTTCTTTTTAATTAAAGGCACCTTGAGCATGAAATATCAAACAAATAACATTCTGTGCTAGCTTGATAAAATATTTTGGGCAGGTAGTGCTTCAGATCTCTAATTATAAAACTCGAACGTATTGAGGAATAATCAAACTTTTAAAAATCTTGGCAAATAGTTACATTCAAAACCAATTCTACTGGTTTAAACTGCTTGTAACAAATCAAAATGCAACATAAAATGTTAAACTTACTCTGTAGTTTCCCTTAGCTTAACTTTTGTGAATGCATATAAGCAAGGTGGTATAGTGTCTGAGTAATCCAGTGCTGTTAAGTATAACTAATTGTATTAATTCCATTCCACTATGGCAATAAATAAATAAATTACTGTTTGGTTTCCCTTTCAGCTTAAAAAGAACAAGAACATGTTCTCCAGTTAACAAGACAGTGGCTGGTGGAATGCAGATATGAATTTCATTATGTAGTATTCCGCTGGCCTGTGTTATTGAAGCAGAGGTGAAAGTGGATTTGTGTCAGACTTCCCCTACTTTATAGGATCAGCAAAGGAATATCTGAACGTGGTCAACAATGGCCTTTTATCTGTTGTCGCACCTTTTGAAAATTACTCTTCTGCAAGACTGATGGTCGCCTGTTATGGGATACTCTTTATTGTAAATGAAATTTGTCACAGAGCTCTATATAATCCATACTTAGCAATTCTGCTTTTTTGTATTTTCTAAATATAGATGAACCGATCTCCATTAGAACAACGAGCAAAGAAAAATGAATTGTCTCTATCTTCTATTGTAGGAGTTTATTAATTTGAACTGAAGGGTCAGAGGTTATTTCATGTCTAATTTAAAGGGCGTGAAGATAAGTCTCTTAGTGTTTGTTAATGAGATTTTTTTTTCTATTAAAAACATATTTCATGGAACTGAAATGCTTAACTACAACAATTTCCTTAAGGCTAGGGCACAAACTGTTCTGAAGAAAAATGCAAACACTGTTCCAGCCCACATTTTAAATGGCTTTAATTTGTATCAAATGAATTCAGTTATGGGAAAAGAGTGAAAACATCCTCAACTCAAACAAATGTCCTATAATAATAATAATGAAACCAATTGTATAAATTGCACAGAACCCTTTCTCTTGCGGTTTTTGATGATCCTAGAGAATACATAGTAGGGATATAGCTGCTATTTAATTTTATTAACTTGTGACACCTAAGTTAACACTCTCCCACATGACATTTGAATAGATATAAATGCGATGGTTAAATCTTAATCCAAATGCTCAGTCAATAACAAGCTTATGACGTCATTCATATATTCAATATGTTTTCTCCAAATAGCAAATAGTAATTAAGAGCCATGATTGTTTAAGGTGGTTTTCTCATCCATTTCAGGCCTATTGTGGTTGAACCAATAAATACTTGAATTGAGACAATGAATACTTGCTGAGACAATGGGCAGATAATATAGAATACTTCTTATTTTTATTATAAGGCTGAAACACTTTGTCCTCCTGAAACTCTTACTAATTCCTCAATTTCTGAGCTAAACTTAAATGAGATGGTTTTGAGTAGTAATGGGTAAAGTTGCTGCTTCACGCATCAACATTTAACTGTTAGCATTTGATTGTAGATACCTAGTGGGAGAAACACAGCCAGTTTTCTCAGAGGGTCACAGCATATAACGGGCAGATAGACATTCACGCCTGAGAGGGAGCATGACAAGCTCATGTAAGGAAGCACTAGAGCTTTCATTAAGGCTTAGTCGTGTGGCAGATCGGTCCATGATCACCTTTATGTGGAGGACTTGAGTTGGGACTCTTCATTTAAGTCACAGATGAAACCAAGATGAGCCAGCACATCAAGATACTATTGATGTGTAGCCCAAAACATGCACTAGACAATAGGAAAAATAGATTTAAATTATGTCCAAGACTGAAGGAGATGCCACCAATCAGACTTAAGGGCCTATTAGCAAAATTGTGAGGGGAACCTGGGCAACATAGGCTATGAACGATGCCTTGTTAAGGCCAGTGTGATTAGTTCTTGACTTAGATTAGCTCAAAAATCACATTGTACTTAGCTCCCTGAATTGAATTGAGCAGAGAGGAAACGAACCTTGTGTAGGGGTGCAGCAAGTTTCCAGATTCTCTGTACGTCTCTACTTGTTCCTCCTACCTAATCATCATAGTAATCACATAAATGAGATTACATCCCTTTCTATCTTTTGAATTACATGCTTTCAGAATGACAGTGCTTAGTTTATACTTAAACAAGGCCATCTGGTGGTGAAACATATGAAGTAACCAATCCGTTCTGCTGCAGTTGGCATTGCTGAAATTGACTGTTTAAAACACCTGTGGATATCTCTGTAAAGTTTTATTGCTTCCTTTCTAATTTAACTTTTTTTTTTCATTTCAAATGCTGAATGGGAAGCAGTGCTGCAAACTGTAGCTCGTTCTCCCTCTGATTGGAACTGGGAACTAGAGTACCCCAGAGACTGACACAAATAAAACCACGAGTTCTGTATTAAACAAAGGCAAGTTTTACAATGGAACTAAGCATTGTATTGCTATTGAACATTTCAATTCCCACTCCTTTCCCTCACTCCTACCCCCTGCACAGAATAAGAATATAAGCAAATATTTTTTAAAAAACAGGCAACTACTTTTAAAAGTTTCTTTTTTGGTACATTGTGCTTGAATCTGAGACTTGCTGAGCTGCATGTTCAGCTAGAAGTCAGAGGGCTTGTCTACACTGGGAAATTATTTTGAAGTAACTTATTTTGGAATAATAACTCCCGAAATAACTATTTCGAAATAGCATGTCCACACTACAGGGAAGCCTCGAAATTAGTCCAAGGCAGGCTCCCTTAATGTGGACGTGCTATCTGGAGTTAGGGCATGTATGCATAGCAAGGCGAAAGCCGAAATAAGCTATGCAACTTGAGCTATGTCAACTGCATAGCGTAAGTCAAAATAGCTTATTTCGGCTTTGGTGCTGTCTACACAGTAGGAAGTCCGAGAGCGCAGTCTTGCTCCGTCTTTCCTTACTCCTCGTAAAATGAAGGTTACATGAGTCAGAGTAAGAAGTCCTCCAGCTCAACAGTATTTCGACTTTATGTCGAAATGACTGCTTGTAGTGTACACACGGGCTACATTATTTAAAAGCTTCAGAGGGGTAGCCCAGTTAGTCTGTAACTGGAAAAACTTTAAAAACAAATAGTCAATTAGCATCTTAAAGACTAACAAAACATGATACCGTCTACATGTTTTGTTAGCCTGTAAGGTGCTACTAGATTATTTAAAGTCAATTATTCTGAACTAACACTGCTGTGTAGACACAGCTTTAGAGCCCCAGGAAGCACTGGGGAGTAATTACTGTGAATGACTTTGAGGAGTAGTTATTTCAAAATAACAGCAGTGAAGTGTCCACACTATTGCTATTTCGAAAGAAGTATTATTCCTCATGGAAAGCAGGAATTATTATTTTGAAATAACCAGTCCCTTGTTTTGAAATAATAGACTTGGTAGTGTGGATGTTTTGCTTGTTGTTTTGCACATAACTCCCTAGTGTAGACCTGGGCAGAGAGATTGGTCACCTCTCAAAGTGTCAAGCTAAATACCCAGTGTAGTGGAAATGCGGAAGACGATTGTGAGGTTGAGGAAATTAGCTGGTGTACCACAATCATTCCTTTTATGCCTACATCTCCTGTCAGGCTTGGATGCTCTAGGCAGCCATTTGTGCTTTGTGCTTCTTATTATTCTTTTGTTATTCTCAAATTTGGCTGCGTCTAGACTGGCAAGTTTTTCCGCAAAAGCAGTTGCTTTTGCGGAAAAACTTGCCAGCTGTCTTCACTGGCCGCTTAAATTTCCTCAAGAAGACTGACGATCTCATGTAAGAGTGTCAGTGTTCTTGCGGAAATGCTATGCTGCTCCCATTCGGGCAAAAGCCCTCTTGCGCAAATGCTTTTTGCGCAAGAGGGCCAGTGTAGACAACGCAGTATTGTTTTGCGCAAAAAAGCCCCAATGGCGAAAATGGCGATCGGGGCTTTCTTGCGGAAAAGAGCGTCTAGATTGGCACGGACGCTTTTCCGCAAAAAGTGCTTTTGCGGAAAAGCGTCCGTGCCAATCTAGACGCTCTTTTCCGCAAATGCTTTTAACGAAAAACCTTTCCGTTAAAAGCATTTGCGGAAAATCATGCCAGTCTAGAAGTAGCCAAAGAGTTAGCTGTTTGCTCAAGATGGTACAGTGACTTTCAACAAGTTCTGGGACTGGTCCCAAGGCCAGCCACCTAGCATGGGAGTGCAGGAGCACTTGAGAAGATCACATAGCTATCTATGCTGAATGTTTCCCACCTGATAATGCTAATCAGTTGGCCTGGGAAAGTATGCAGTATCAACAAGCTAATTTTTGGATCTGGGAAAATATGCACTGTATCAACGATCTTGTTAGGTTCTCAAAACAACAAGGGTGATTACTGTAGATCCAACAGTATATAAGTGCCAGGGATGTTCTTAACATTGGAACCTCGGCATAGACTGAAGCCTATGTACCGGCCACTAGGGTCCGTCCGCTGTCCCTCTTCAGGGGGTTCCCGGCAGCAGAAGGGACGTAGGCATTGCATTTTATTCTGAGGTTTGCTTAGGCTTAATAAGCATTGTGCTTTCTTGATAAGCATTGCATTTTATTCTAAGATTTGCTTAGGCTTAATAGGTACTGTTTTTTATTCTAAGATTTGCTTCATTGTACTTTACTGTACTATTAAGCATTGTACTTTACCTTAATATTTGCTTAGTAAAATCTTTAAGCCTTCACCCAATTTGTGTGCTTATTGCCTCCAGATCCCTTATGGGAAGAACCATTGCCTCTTGGCAATACACCCGGAAACTATGACAACCATAATTACTTGCCACTTCAGAAAATTTAGACTGCCGCCGAAAATTTTGCCACTTATGAGTTAGTTGGGTAAAACTAAAGTGAATGAGTCTGAATTAGACATTACATGTACATGGAACTGAACAGATGTAGAAGAATGAATGTTGGTGGTGACTGCTCCAAGAAGACTTCTATCCAAGAGAATCCAAGCAAAACTAAGTGATGAAGGTTTGGAGGTGAAAAAAACCTATACCATCCTGGATTTTCTTTGGGCTGCGATGAACGTATGGTGGCTTCTAAGAGAATGATGAAGTCTTAAGTTAAATTACTTTCCTTCACATGCTGGAACTAAATTTAGTGGTGACAAAGATGTGATTAAAAACAGAGTTTTTCTGAAAAATGATTGAGGTCTCCATAGGCCTTAACTCTCTATCTGTTACAACTTCTCTATTGTAAATCAAGTCCAGAGCAATCTACCTATTTATAACATCTTCATTTAAAAACACTTCACACATGATTACACTTCTCCATAAGTAATTCTGATTCAATAAAAGGGCCCTTTGAAAACTGAGAAGCAATCATGAAGTTTTCCATAGAGTTGTAGTTACAATTTTGTCTAATAAAACTAAAGTTAAACTTTCTGTTACGTTTATGCTGAAATCATTACATATTTTAAATATTCCATTTCTTAAATGGAACACAATCCTTATATGAATACATGCCAATATGTTGCTCTTCTAAGTTGCAAAAGACAAATGATATTGCCTGATTGAAAGGAAACTCCAGCTTTATTGAAATAAGAATTTGCAATGCTACCTATCTAGGTGCTGTGTATCCTGGGAAAGTAGAGAATACCTGATGCATATGATTCTTAAAAGCATAAGATGTCCAAATTCACTGTAGTCTATTATCTATCTCAAATATTCTTCCTTGGTTTTACCAAATAACTTCTGTGTTTCAAATATAGCCACGGGTAACTAAGCAGATGTAGAAGGGCCTTTCTTAAAGATATCAATACTAATATTGCCATGAAATGAGGTGCAGCACTTGTGGTCAGAATAACAGCTTGATGCTGGTGCAACCATAAATTTCAGTTTTTCACAATTATTTTGTATTAAGTTGTCTAAACAAATCCTGTTTCACTGAGGGTGACTTGCATGGGAATAAACCTAACTGGGCCTCACTCACTTACTCTATCTCTGGATTTACCAGTCATAAAGTCATAGAACATTAGAACTGGAAGGGATCACGAGAGGTCATCGAGTCCAGTCTCCTGCCCTCACAGCAAGACCAACCACCGTTTAGATCATCTCTGATAGATGTCTATCAAACCTGCTCTTAAATATGTCCAGAAATGGAAATTCCACAACCTCCGTAGACAATTTATTCCAGTGTTTAACCACCCTGACCGTTAGAAAGCTTTCCCTAATGTCCAACCTCAACCTTCCTTGCTGCAGTTTAAGCCCATTGCTTCCTGTCCTATCATCAAAGGCCAAGGAAAGCATTTTTTCACCCTCCTCCTTATAACACCCTTTTAGATACTTGAAAACCATTATCATGTCCCCTCTCAGGGTGTGTCTAGACTACATGCCTCCGTCGACGGAGGCATGTAGAATAGACAGATCGGCAAAGGGAAATGAAGCCGCGATTAAAATGATTTGCGCAAGAGGGCTTTTGCCCGAACGGGAGCAGCATAGTATTTCCGCAAGAACACTGACGATCTTACATGAGATCGTCAGTGTTCTTGTGGAAATTCAAGTGGCCAGTGTAGATTTTGCGGAAAAACTTGCCAGTCTAGACACAGCCTGAGTGTGTGCCAGTTTCCCCCCCAAACCTACCCCAAAGTCATAGGAAGGGATTTTAAATAATCAATACATGAACAAAAGATTAGGTACTTCCCAAGAGACTCAAAGATTAGGTAATGTAAAATCCAGTGTGTGTGTGTGTGTGTGGGTGGAGGTTAATCTGTACTTTATTGTAGGTGAAACATGACTGGGAAGTATTGCATGGTCATTATGAGCTGACCGTACTGGGATGCAAATAAACTAACCTGGGACAGCTATGTCAAAATATATTCTTGATGTGAACAGGAGCTGAATACTCAATGACCATCTGAGCTCCTCAGGGACAGTCTTTCCTGGAACTCCCACCAGGTCTGACACACCCACTAGACCTAACATGTTGCTACCGTGGTCTTTATGTATGAAGAGCATCATGTGAAATATCAAATCAAAGCTGGTGACACATTGTCACCAACATTGCACAAGGTGTGTTCCAGTGGTGTGTAAAGAATTATGTATGGGCACGGGAACAAAGTTTATTTTGGAGGCAGAGTTGATGAACAAGTCTGAAGTAGATATTTTGATTTACCTGACAGGTGAAAGCCAGAGAGAGTGAAAGTTTTATTTGCATCTGAATCAATGGGAGCAGCATGGTGTCTGTTCACTGGAGCACAAATAGCAGGATGTGTGTCAAAGGTTTCGTGAATTACAAATAAAAGGGAGAAATCCCCTCTGTTATCCATTGCTCAGAGATCCGAGGCCAGTGCTCTTTGCATATATGAATGGATGATTCCCAATTATGGGTATTGGGAAAGGTCAGAAGTAGCTATAGGTGAAAAAGCAGCTTTAGACAGATTGGGGACCTCGAAATTTACATGTGGTCTCTTAGAGGTGTATTATACTTTTCGTTTGGCTTTGTAACTGTTTCTCCTTCTATTCTACCTGCTCAGTATCACTTACAGCTGCATTATTTATAAATAAATGTATGTTTGTTTTATTGGAAATCCATCTCTGCGCATTACAGTACAGTGCGGTGTGCAGTCTCAGCTCAGCCGGCAGGCTCGTGTGTGTTCTGTCCAGGGGAGCCAACCAAAACGTTGGGCTCCTGGGAACGGTCTGAGGAGCCTGGCTCTGTGCTCCTGGAAGAGGAGGGTCTCAGGTGGAAGGGGCAGTGCCGGGAGCAGTCAGCCCTCAGCCCAGAGCACCCCACGCACCTATACCTTAAAGCTGCACCTATACCTTAAAGCTGCGAGGAGTGTGCAGCGCAGCGCTCTGGCAGCTGTTGAAAGGGGCCTGGAGCCATTTCAAATTGTCAGGCCCCAGGACAGTTAAAAACATAAGAACATAAGAATGGCCATAATTGTCAGACCAACGGTCCATCTAGCCCAGTATCCCATCTGCCAACAGTGGCCAATACCAGATGCCCCAGAGGGAGTGAACACAACGGGTCATCCTCACGTGATCCCTCTTCTGTCATCTATTTCCAGACAAACAGAGGGACACCGTTCCTACCCATCCTGGCTAATTGCCATTGATGGAACTAACCTCCACAAATCTATCTGGCTCTTTTTGGAACCCTGTTAAAGTCCTGCCCTTCACCACATCCTCTGACAAGGAGTTCAGAGGTTGACTGTGCACTGAGTGAAGAAAAACTTCCTTTTGTTTGTTTTAAACCTGCTGCCTATTCATTTCATTTGGTGCTCCCTAGTTCTTATATTGTGGGAATAAGTAAATAATTTTTCTTATTCACTTTTTCCACACCATTCATGACTGTATAGACCTCTATCATCTCCTCGCTTAGTCTCCTCGGGTATGTCTACACTGCCACCCTAGTTCGAACTAGGGTGGCTAATGTAGGCATTCGAAGTTGCAAATGAAGCCTGGCATTTAAATAGCCCGGGCTTCATTTGCATCTTGCCGGGCGCCGCCATTTTTAAATCCCCCTTAGTGCGGACTCCGTGCCCGCCACTACACGCGGCATGGAGAAGGTAGTTCAAATTAGGATCTATAATTTGAACTACCTACTCCGTGCCGTGTGTATCCGCGGGCACAGAGTCCGCACTAAGGGGGATTTAAAAATGGCGGCGCCCAGCAAGATGCAAATGAAGCCCCGGATATTTAAATGCCAGGCTTCATTTGCAACTTCAAATGCCTACATTAGCCACCCTAGTTCGAACTAGGGAGGCAGTGTAGACATACCCCTCTTTTCTAAGCTGAAAAGTCCAAGTCTTTTTAACCTCTCTTCATATGGGACCCATTCCAAACCTCCAATCATTTTTGTTGCCCTTTTCTGAACCTTTTCCAATGCCAATATATCTTTTTGAGATGAGATGACCACAATGTATGCAGTATTCAAGATGTAGGCGAACCATGTTTTTATATAGAGGCAATAAGATATTCTCTGTTTTATTCTCTATCCCTTTTTTAATGATTCCTATTTGCTTTTTGGTCTGCCACTGTACATTGAGTGGATGTTTTCAAAGTACTATCCACAATGACTCCAAGATCTCTCTCTTGACCAGTTGTAGCCAAATGAGTCCCCATCATATTGTATGTATAGTTGGGATTATTTTTTTCCAATGTGCATTACTTTGCATTTATCCACATTAAATTTCATTTGCCATTTTGTTGCCCAATCACTTTTGATTTGGGGAGATCTTTTTGAAGCTCTTCACAGTCTGCTTTGGTCTTAACTATCTTCAGCAGTTTTCAAATTTTGCATCATCTGCCAATTTTGCCACCTCACTGTATACCCCTTTTTCTGGATAGGGGTAGCCAACCCGTTACAGGCAAAGAGCCAAAATAGGTGTGCATATAGCACAAAGAGACGGGAGGAAAACATAGTTGAACAAAAAAACCCTCAGGTTGAAGCCATTTTGCTTCACTACACTGGACAGCTCCCCAGCACCCGGTGAGCTCAGGGAACCGGGGGCTGTTTCTAGAGGCACAGGGGCAGCTTCACGAGCTACGGGAGAGGCTTCGTGAGCCACACTTTAAGGGAGGGGAAGAGCTGCATGCGGCTCATGAGCAGCGGGTTGGCCACAGCTGCTATAGATCATTAATAAATAATAGGATTGGTCCCAGGACAGACCCTTGGGGGACCCCACTAGTTACATCCCTCTACTCTGAAATATTATCATTTGTTCCTACCCTTTGTGTCTTGTCTTTTAACCAGTTATCAATCCACGAAAGGACCTTCCCTCTTATCCCATGACAACTTATTTTACTTAAGAGCCTTTGGTGAGGGACCTTGTCAAAGGCTTTCTGGAAATCTAATATATCCACTGGATCTCCCTTGTCCACATGTTTGTTGACCCCCTCAAAGAACTCTAGCAGACTAGTAAGGCATGATTTCCCTTTACGGAAACCATGTTGACTTTTCCCCCACAAATTATGTTCAACTATGTGTTTGACAATTTTATTCTTTACTATAGTTTCAACTAATTTGCCCAGTACTGAGGGTAGACTTACCGGTCTATAATTGCCAGGATCACCTTTAGAGCCCTTTTAAAATATTGATGTCACGTTACCTATCTTCCAGTCATTAGGCACGGAAGCTGATTTAAAGGATAGATTACAAACCACAATTAATAGTTCCGCAATTTCACATTTGAGTTCTTTCAGAACTCTTGGGTGAATACCATCTGGTGCCGGAGACTTGTTATTGTTAAGTTTATCAATTTGTTCCAAAATCTCCTCTAATGATACTTTAATCTGGGATTTGTCACCTAAAAAGAATGGCTCAGGTTTGGGAATCTCCCCAATATCCTCAGCCATGAAGACTGAAGCAAAGAATTCATTTAGCTTCTCTGCAACGTCTTTATCATCTTTCAGTGTTCCTTTAGTATCTCGATCATCCAAAAACCCCACTGGTTGTTTAGCCACTTCCTGCTTCTGATGTACCTAAAAAACATTTTGCCATTGCTTTTTGAGTTTTTGGCTAGCTGTTCTTGAAACTCCATTTTGGATTTTCTTTTTATACTTTTACACTTAATTTGACCAAGTTTATGCTCCTTTCTATTTTCCTTACTAGGATCTGACTTCCACTTTTTAAAAGATGTCTATTTATCTATCACTGCTTCATTTTTTGGTTGTTAAGACACGGTGGCACTTTTTTGATTCTCTTACTGTGTTTTTTAAATTTGGGGTATACATTTAAGTTGGGTGTCTATTATGGTGTCTTTGGAAAGTTTCCATGCAGCTTGCAGAGATTTTACTTTTGTCACAATACCTTTCAATTTCTGTTTAACTTCTTCATTTTTGTGTAGCTCCCCTTTCTGAAAGTAAATGCTACAATAATGGGCTGCTGAGGTGTTTTCCCCACCACACGGATATTACATTTTATTACATTATGGTCACTATTTCCAAGCGGCCCAGTTATATTTACCTCTTGAACCAGATCCTGTGCTCCACTTAGGACCAAATCAAGAATAGCCTCTCCCCTTCTGGGTTCCAGAACCAATTGCTCCAAGAAGCAGACATTTAAGGTATCAAGAAAGTTTATTTCTGTCTCCCGTCCTGAGGTGATGTATACCCAGTCAATATGAAGATGTCACTATTTATCTGTCTGCCATTTCCTGATGTTAGACTCTTTTTCATTTGATTGTGTCTCATCTGATTTGCCCCATATGTCCATCCTCTCCTCCTGATGAGAACATAGAGCATCTCTATTAAAAGACCCTCCCCTAAGAGATGTCTCTTTCCAATTCATGTGCTCCTCTGCAACCGTCAGCTTTCCCCCGTCTCTTAGTTTAAAAAAACTGCTCTACAATTTTTTAATGTTAAGTGCCAGCAATCTAGTTCCATTTTGGTTTAGGTGGAGCCCATCCTTCCTCTATAGGCTCTCCCATCCCAAAAGTTTCCCCAGTTCCTAATAAATCTAAACCCTCACCCTCCTCTCTCCTCTCTCTCCACCATCGTCTCCATCCACAGCCCATCCATTCACGCAGCCCATCCATTCACGCATTGAGACTCTGAAGCTCAGTCTGCCTGCCTACCTGGCCCTGCACCTGGAGCTGGAAACTGGAAGCATTTCAGAGAATGCTACCATACAGGTCCTGGATTTCAATCTCTTTCCTATCAGCCTAAATTTGGCCTCCAGAACCTCTCTCCTACCCTTCCCTATGTCATTCATTGGTACCTACATGTACCACGACCACCAGCTCCTATCTAGACATCTCAAGAGACCTGCAGCCTTCGCAGCAGACAGGCAAGTCATGTCACCATACAGTTCTCCTGGTCATCACAAACCCAGCTGTCTATGTTTCTAATGATCGAATCCCCCATTACTAACACCCGCCTTTTCCTAATGACTGGAGTTCTCTCCCTCAGAGGTATACCATAACATCCTCTGGAAGGAGGATCCCAACTATGGGATCATTTCCCTCTGCTCCATTCTTGATTGCTCTCCTTCCCTGAAGCCTTTCATCCTCCTTAACAGCACAGAGGTTGTCTGCCTGGAGGTGGAGGTGGGACAGGTCTACAGTGTCCCAGAAAGCCTCATCTACATACCTCTTGGCCTCCCTTAGCTCCTCCAATTCAGCCACCTGGCCTACAAAGCTCATATATGGTCTCTAAGAAACCAGGAGCTCCTTGCACACATACATCACCTGTCAAATAGGTGACTCCAGTCTACAACCCACCCCACCTCTGGAGGGTCCCATATCCTGCTTTCATAGTGCAGGAGCCATGTCCAGCCCTAGGAAAGCCTGTGTTGGCTGTCCAGATGCTCCCAGGGTAGGTAGGGCTTGAACCTATTACCTTGTGCTCCCTAGGTAAGTGCTGTATGCCCTAGTCCACTCAAGAGCCCACCCAGCCTGCATTGCTACACTGGGTGCAATAACCAGGATAAACACTCTGCCCCATTCGCCTCCTCTTCTACCCTCTCTCCTGTCAGAAGCCTTGTTCTGTCACTTCAGAAGCATCAGACTTGACATTTCGGTAACTAGCCAGTGACAGGAACTGGATACTGCAGACGCTGCTCTTCCATGGAGTTTGGGAATGAGAGGCACACAGTGTCACTGTTAATGCAAGAAAAAGGCTAGCAGAGCCATGAACAGTTTGCTGGACTGACTAACAGTGGCACTAATTTGCACGCAGTTCAGGAGCAGCAAATTTCTGCCTCAGCAAGAAAGAAAAAATCAAGGTAGCTTAAGTATCAGTGGGGTAGCCGTGTTAGTCTGAATCTGCAAAAGCAGCGAGGAGTTTAAGGTAGCTTAAAGCTCTGGAAATCCTAAGAAAGCATCATGCTTGTGAATTACCACATCTCATCTAGGTACTCCCTCTGCATGACTTTTGAATAGTTCAGAAGACTGACTCAGATAGTACCTCATCTGAATGTAGGGAATTATTCTTAGCCACTTGAAGAATGGGCCCTATTTCAATTAGTTTTTTCAAAACTAATTGAAATGCACATAATGAAAAGCTGTTGGGTAGCATGCAGCTATTTTCCAACTTGCATCTATGTTTCAATTTACGTAAAAGGTTCTTGCCAATCTCTGTGCTGCACTCAATGAAAGATAAAATGTTGTTTGCTATAGCAAATGATTATTTGCAATGCTTTCCCTTCCCAGATACTTAAGGGATCACTTTTTGATTCAAGGCATTTTTTCGAGTGGTGGCATAATTGCCTGTATCTTATTGCATCTTAGAACAAGTTTCTTTTTGGAGCTGTTGGCAGCTAAGCAATCCGGTCAAATGTAGACACAGAATGTTGTCAAACAGCCAATAAACCCACTAACCAGGTGCAATAATATCAGTTTAAGTGGTGCTTGTTGAAGATGTCAAACTCACTTGATGAGAAGAAAAACTAGAATTAAACTGAGGGAAAACATGTATGAGAATTGGCCGTGATAATTTCCTACTGTGTTAAACCTGTGTTAAACACTTGCATTGCCTATTGTGATTAAGGTATATCTTAGAATAGCTAATATTTAGAGATAGACCCTTCATTCTGAAGTATTATGCCCTTAAAGCTAAGGCTTTTGGGGTTCAGGTACAGATGCTATCTTGGTTTACAAGGCAAACGTAAGTTGAAACTGAACTCAGGTTTTATCGAGAGTCAGAATACATTCAAATAAAACCCTTAACTTCTGCACCTAATCAAAGAATACTGTCCAAATTAGAGTCAAATCAGGGTCTTGAAAATGTTCTAATCCAATCTCAATGCCGTAGGGATAGGGGGATAAAACTATACTTAAAGTTGATGTTCTATTAACTTGAAGCTTAGACCTTCAAGCTGGTCTTTGAAATGGGTAATTCAACTCTTCTTCTTCGATAATAAGACTGCGGATGCTGAGTTTTGATCCACTAGTACAAGCTGTCTGCATCTTGAAAGGAAGTGCTTGCAGCTGAACCTCTTTCAGTCAGGTCTCATTGTGCAAGGCAGATCAGGCCTCCCACCAAGTGCTGAACACCTTCTGCTCCCATTCAAGTCAAATAGAAGCTGAAAATGCTCAGCCATTCATACCTTTAATCTCTACAGCCGAGAGTACAGTAGCCCTGATTTATCATTTTGAATTATTCTACCTACAATGAACATGAAGAGCTGTTTAACCAACTGTTATTCAATTTTTCATACTTTCTATGGGGTCCAGGCATAGAAAATTAATTCAGATGACTCCTAAAGACTGAGGACCTATCTAATCAGACTGCCAAAGTTGGAAAGATGCTTAGAACGCTGGTGCCCTAAAGGAGTTTTCACGCTAGCCCAGATCCATCTCTGCTTGGGTAGATACCAAAACTCTTCCAGAGATCTTAGGTGCTTGTGGTCAGATTATCCGCACCTGGTTCATCTTTCCAAGGGTTGAGGATACTCAGAGTAGTTAATGCAGTTTATTCTGTATAGCCCGGAGAATAAAGAGGTCAGGCAGTCAAATTGCCAATAGTTTGTTTTAAAAAGCTATGCTGCTTTATTTAAGAACGGAAAAGAGATTAAAATTTCATCTAGTCACTTTATTAGTTCATCTATTGGCTGTTCAGTAGGCTCTGACAGAGGACCGAGGGATTTCAGGGGTGAGGGATCTAGCAGTGGCAGTGCAGGTTTTCATCACTTCACTTGAGGTATATCTTCTTAGGAATGACTGTAACCATCTTGGTATGTTCCCTTGAACTCCTGACACCTCTCTTAGGCAGGACATCAGTATCTCATGAGCAGCAATGTCAGATACTCCAGAGAAGTATGGGCGGGGGGAGAGGAGAATAGATGACTCCCTACCACCCACTGGCAGCAGAAGCTGATTCCTCAGTGCCATTGAAGTGATTTTTCACTTATGTTTCAATTGTTACCTGGTAGTATGTCTTTAATACCATCTCAGGCCATCTTGTGCAGTTAAATTAATCCTTTAAGGCATGAAACATGCAAGTTCTTATCTAAAAGTATTTTGACAGTTGCCTTTTATGCCATGGGGAACTTTATGTACCCACTTCTTGGGGTGGTGAGTCAAACTCAAAATAGTGGTACCTGATGGTTGCGCATGTTTCTCCAACTTTACCATAAGTGCAGATCACATTGTACTAGACTCCTGCACTTCACCACCAACATGAAAACGACTTGCTATGGGTACTCTGACATGGTTTCTATTCTAAATCGGATGACATCAATGGTACTGGCTTAGCTGCCTCCATTTGTGGATTTTCAGACCTGAACCCCACTGTTTCTCCCCAGGCAGTCAACTTTATTTGTCGTGAGGGTTCCGGATGTATAGGAGCAATGATGAGGAGTCAACCCTGAACAAATCACCAGTGAAGTGCTCACAGACCATAGTTCAAATTGGCTCAGTAATTATAGAATGCTATTGCCCCAGGTTAACTACACTATTATGGACAAAACTGTCAAGTTGCTGCTGAAAGCTTCCATTGATTTAAATAGAAACTGAGTAAGAAGTTCCTTGTCTAGCCTTAAGCACATAAGACCGCAGATGTTATTTTGTAAACTACAATACTCACATTATATTGTTAAAGAAATAAATAGTGCCAGCCACTGAAGCACTAATAACAATAGCACATGGCATTACTAATATCCTTAAGGGGGCGGAGGGAATGGCCATCCTTATCCTTGTCAACTAAGCCTACTGTTCCACAGAAGGGTAATATATTTCAGAGCTGCTATTGAGTACACCTTTGTTAGCCAAGGCATCTTGCCACTCTCAGGGTACGTGTACACGGCAGTGTTATTTCTGAATAACAGACGTTATTCCGAAATAACTATGCGAGTGTCTACACAGCTAGTCCATTATTTTGAAATAATTTTGAAGTAATAGGTGGCTTATTTCAGTGTTTGCAAACTTCATTCCACGAGGAATAATGCCACTTCTAAAACAGCTATTTCGGAATAGCAGAGTGTGAATACTCCACTAATGCTATTTAGAAACTAGCCAATTAGCCCGTCATAAGACAGGATTTTCAGGTCTCTCCTCCATGTCGGTGTTTTCTCCTGAGCCTCCGGTCTCTCGCTCCGTGTCTCTTTCTCTCTCTCTCCTCCTCCTACTGCCTCCCCCCCCTCAGCTCTCCTCCGCCTTCTGCCTCTCTCTCCGTCTCTCTCTTTCTCTTCTCCCCCTCCTGCCTCTCACTCTCTCTCTGCTCTCCTCTGTCTCCGTCAGGGATGCACGCTCGTCCAGGCCCTGCCCCCTGGTTGTGTATGTCACCACCTCACCCCCCTTCACCTCCCGCCGTGGCGCTCGGCTGACTTCAGCTGCATGGAGAGCACGGGGTCCAAACAGCTGCTTGTGCCACTTGCTCCCCCATGGCGGCCCGGCTGAGTGGCACAGAAGTCAGCCGAGCGCCATGGTGGGGAGCAAAGAACGTGAGTCGGGCAACAGCGCTGCCCAGAGGGAACAGCCAGCATTTCAGGCAACAGCGCCCCCCATAGTGAACAGCCAGCATTTCAGTGTTACAGACTCTCAGACATTGGGCTATTCTATATATGATAGCTTCACCCCCAGGCCATTCGAAGTAATTACTTCCCAGTGCTTCTTGGGGCTCTAAATGGAGGTGACGTGTCCACATTAGGGAAGCCTGCCTCAGACTAGTTTCCAGGCTTCCCTGTAATGTACACATGCTATTTCAAAATAACCTATTTTGGAATATTTCTTCTGGAATAGTTTATTCTGAAATAATCGTGCAGTGTAGACAGGGTGAATAGAATACGTTTCTGGAAACCCAAAGCAAATTAATATAGCAGATATAACAAAGGTCTGGATGAATGCATATAGATGGTGGCAAACATTTCACATAAAATAGAAGATGGAATTAATAGCTATAGCTTATAAGCACAACTGCTTCCTAAAAAGAAGGATGGATTGTTTCAGTCTAGAAATGCATTTAACTCCAGAGATGAGACAAATTCCCACTTACCTTGAGGGAAACTAAGAACTACCTCCTCGGAAAGCCTGGTCACAGCTAAACTTTGGAGTCACGCTCTGGAAGCAGGTGGAAGAGACTTTTCCAATATGTTGTTCTTGTGGCTGGATGTACAATTTGGACAGACCAGCTGCTCCACCCGTAAGGTGGCAATTCTGCATCTCTTGCTGTAGGCTCCACTTCCCTCCACCGTATCTGGCTGATAAGATGTTTCAGTCTGATACATTTCCCTGTTAGCTATGAGGTGGTCCAGTCACCCAAATAGCAGGAGGAATGTAGGTAGCAAATCTGCAGTTCTTCAAATGCGACTTTTTGTTACAAGTAATGTAGTTTTGTTCTTTTCTATAAACTTGACTGTATGCTTTAAACAAGGTTTACGGTGTTACTCCATAAGTGACCTGTGATTAAATGGAACATAACGAAACTTTCAGCCCTCACTCATACATTTTGCTCTCAAAATATAATTCTCAAGATATCTGGGAGGAGAGAGGAAGTAGTGTCCACCTTTTGCATAAAGCCAAGCGCTTAACTGTTTTGAATGGTACTCTTTTACTAAACTGAAATTCATAAACAAATATTGTGTATCATTACTGTGAACCTTAACTTTGTATTACTGCTCTCTACACTACACAAACTAAAGCACTTACTTAGTATATAAAAAGTTGCTAGGGAGCATTTGAGAAAATTGTAAAGCCAAGTTAGTTAGCAACATTTTACAGCTGTTGAATAGAGGAGCACAGATACCGGCAGACAGAGCAATAAGCAGTAAATTAGCTATATGAATGGCATCTGATTTTTCTCTCTGATTTTTTTCCCATCCCTTAGAGAACATATTTCTAGGACTCTTAACAGGCAAACTAGCTAATGGGATATAATGAAAACAAATGAGTTCTTAATCTACTTGAAAGTAGTTGTGTGATTTCTTGGAAAGCACACTGAACGTTGCAGTAGAGTGATTAGGTGTTTATGGGAGTGGTGCAATTACATTAGATTATTGGTTTTATGGAAGGAGAAACTGACAAATCACCATCTTCACAAAAGCTATCCTTCGCCAAAACAGCACTAACTAGATTTCCGCAATGTTTTTCAATCAATGGTCTTGAAATCAAACTTCCCATTATTTCTAAGCTTTAGCTATCACAATCCTACGATCGCTATAAGGAAAGTGTTTCTCTCCTTGATTATGTGCATTGGTGCTATTGTTTGATCAAAGAAATTAACTTCTTTGTCCTTGTAATTTTATCAAATAGTTGAGGGAAATAATTAGCATTAAATTCTGAGGCCAGATGCTGTTAAGTAGAATGCTCAACTTCTTACTATCTATTTTAGAAAAGTGAGTCTGTTTGCCTGTCTCTCCATCTGTGAGTCTGTTTGTTCAACAGGAAGAGCTAGAACCTCCACATTTGTTATGCAGCTTCCTCTTACCATAACTTAAAGGTCAGGGTATGGTTGTGCTGCCACAATGGGATGTACCTGGAATTCCAATGTTTCTAATAAAATTGTTTTTTCAAATTGTGATTGTTTGTAATTGTGTTTTTTTAAACCATCTCCCCTTGTGGACCAGCTCCCGCCTGCCACCCCATGCAGTGTGGGATGGCAGCAGTGTGGGGTAGCAACAGTCCCTGTCCATGGGGCACCCGTCGGCACCTGTCTGAGGGGTCTGTTGCCGTGGAGCAGCCTCTGCCTGTGGCAGGTCCAGGCCCCAGACAGGGGCTGCTCCATGGGTTGTGGCACCGTGGGATGTACATCAGAGGCAGCAGCACGCAGTAGCAAGGGGCTCCCTGACAGTGGGGTCAGGGCACCCTGGCTGCCAGCCTGGCCCCCTATCGAAAAGTTGTATAACCGCTAAAATTTGATGCATATAATTGAATAGTCATGTAATGGCTATCTAACTTCTCTAGGTTGAAATCACCATGCTTGATATATTCTAGTGTAGTGTCTTTATCACCTTGTGAGACCATAACAGATGATACTGTACAGCAGAAACTGAGTGGAATTAATTTTACATGGATATTTTGCTAGTGCTTTTGGCTATTTGACTTTTCCTGCATAATTCCTGTCTAAAGAGTCAATTTATTAATTCTTCTTCATCCTGCTTGTACACTGAAACCATTCATTTTTTAAATTTGGATTAAATTAGTCTCTGAAATTTAGCTCTGAACATCTTTCAGTAGATTCAGATGATGTATAAAAATCCCTACAATTGACAGGTACTTCTGCTGTTTATATATATATTAAAAAACACACACACATGGACACTTGGTTCTGTTCTTTCCACTCCAATTCATCTGATGAAGTGGGTTTTGCCCACAAAAGCTCAGATTCTGCATATTTTGGTTAATCTCTAAGGCTGTGTTCAGACTCAGGGTTTTTTTCGAAAAAAGTAGCTTTTTTTCGAAAAAACATCACCTGTGTCTAGACTGCAGCCGCGTTCTTTGAAAATTAAATCGAAAGAATGCGGCTTTTCTTTCGACGGCGGTAAACCTCATTTCACGAGGAAGAACGCCTTTTTTCGAAAGTGCTCTTTCAAAAAAAGGCGTTCTTGAATGCCAACAGGGCTTTTTAGAAAGAGAGCATCCAGACTCATTCGCTGCTTTCTTTCGAAAAAGCGGCTTGCTTTTTCAAAAGTACTGCTTGCAGTCTAGACGCTCTCTTTCGAAAGAGGCTTTTTCGAAAGAAATTTTCGAAAAAGCCTCTTTCGAAAGAGGCTTGCAGTCTAGACATAGCCTAAGATGCCAGAGGACTACTCCTGGTTTTTAAAGTTACACACTAACACGGCTATACCTCTGACACTGTATTTTGAGTTAACAGAAATCTTTACGATCTAATTATACTTGGTAGTAAACATAAAAGCAGGTATGAATGAAATCAGGGAACCCATTGCTTCTATAGGGAAGGCTTATCGCTTAGGGTGTGTCTAGACTACATGTCTTTCAGGAGGCATAAGGGATCGGTTGTCAAAGGCTTCCCCTGCCAACAGATCCGCATCTAGACTACCGCACTGTGTTGTATCAGCTGATCATCGGCACAGCGCGGCGGACATGTTTATTTTAATGAAGCGGGGATTATTTAAATCCCTGCTTCTTTGACTATGCCGAGTAAACTACTTTAAATGGCTCCGTCGATGGAGCCATGTAGTCTAGACACACCCTTATAGCCCTTGTAAAAGACTGAGTCATATAGTTTCATTTATGCCTGAGGTGATGATAGTATGCTAGCATCAAATTGAAAAAGGAACACTTGAGTCAAATGCAATTTGCTAAGAAAATGCCACTGGAGCTGGTGAACTCAGTGCAGCCAAAAATACTACAGCCAAAAACTTCTAGTCACCTGGGAGAGCTAAATTATGTGGCTTGCAAATGAATTTCAAATTCAAAAAGCTCTAGAATATTTTCAGAGTGCCTTTCAGCCACCTGGCTAAGGAGAAATACAATGCTGGACAAGAATTTGTGTCAATTATATTGATTTGAAAGTCTCACTTTTTGTCTTTGAAGGGGGTATAAGGCTGTTTTTTAAGCAAGAAAATGTTTAAATCTCTTCACAGTCTAGTGCACCTGCAGAAAGAGTCAAACAGAACATTAAGCTCAGTTCCATTTTGAAGTGGAATATATGGATATGTGTCCTAATGTACACTCTGCCTCTATTACACATGCAAAATATTCCTATTGCCACATGAGCTATTAATTCATCTGAAGACATTTTGGTGTAGGTTTTTAACGTATAGCGGTGAGATCCTATACAATGCCTAGGAAATTAGACCCATTCTTAGGGCCTTTACGTTTTAGCATAACATAAAGGCAGGTTTACATGGAGTATTATTACACCTGAACATAGACTAACGATAGGAACTAGTCTGAAAATCAAGTTGATTAAAAGTTCCCAAACTTTCTGGGAACATGCTAACGGCATAGATACTAAAGAGAATTGATTATCTTAATGATAGTCTATCCATCCCTCATGCTGAGCACAAAAGCTCAGAGCCAATCAAGAGCTGGAGTTGCTATGCAGAAAGGTTTTAATGATGTGCACTACCCTTTATCATTTACATCCTATGATTATGAAGAAATTCTCTGAAACGAAAGCATATAATAGAGGCTTTCCTCACATTGTAATGCTGACTGTTAGCCTGTGTCAGAACTGTGTGCAAGTACGGGGCAATACATATTTTCTTCTTTTTTTCCCTTTCCTAATCATTCCTAATGAACTGTTAAGCTTTTTGACTATTTCTATCATGGCTGGATTAACTCTTCTGGAGGCCTGGGGCCATTAGATCTTTGTGGAGACTCCTAGGTTTTGGGGTGGGGCCAAAAACAAGGGGTTCAGAGTGTGGGAGAGGGCTCTGGAGTAAGGCAAGAGAGTAAGCATGGGGGGGGGGGAACGAGGGCTCCAACTGGGAGTCCGGGCTTTGAGGTGGAGCTGGGAATAAGGCATTTGGAGTGCAGGAGGGACTCAGAAAAGGAGGTTGGGGTGGGGATGCGAGGTCTGGATGGAAATTAGGGTGCAGGAGGGAACTCTGAGCCAGGGCAGAGGGTTAGGGTGTGGGGTCTGGGATGGAGGTAGGGTGTGGGAGGGGAGCTCAAGGCTGGGGCAGGAGATTAGGGTACAGGGCGCTTACCTGGGCACCTCCCATTTTGTGGGGGTAGCAGATGGTTCAGCCTGGCCTGTGACCACCTGCAGGCACCCCCCTCACAGCTCTCATTGGCCAGGATTCCCAGCCAATGGGAACTGCAAGGGTGGAGTCTACAGGCAAGGACTGTGTGGGGGCAGAGTTTCCCCTGGCACTCACAACAATGTAGCTCCAGACCAGCAGGGTGGGGGAAGCAGAGGGAGGGTGAACAGTAGCACACAGAGCTGTCTGCCTCCTTCCTGGCCAGGCAGGATTGGATAATGTGCTAGGGCGTTAGTGGCTGCAGCCCAGGGCCTTGGGCTAATGGGGGACCTTACAAAGATATGCACTTTTGATGGCCTGCCAATCTTTTTTGGGGAGGCCCTCTTAGCCTTATGAATACGTTGAGCAGAACAGGTCTAGTACAGATTACTGGGGGGGCTCCGCTGTTTACCCCTTTATACTTTGAAACTGACCATTTATTACTACTGGTTTGTTTCCGATCTTTTAACCAACTACTGATTCATGAGAAGACCTGCCCTGTTGCCCCATCACTGTAGGCATGTATATATTTAAGATGTATGAAAGTTTTCTGTAGTGTTAGAAACGGTTGCTATGTGATGAATTCAGTAACACTGTGGCTCTAATATTATTTCATATTTCAGACAGTCATATGCAAATTGTGAACAATATTAAAAAGTGCCCCAATATTGCTAGTACTTCAGTAATATAGCATTAGTTTTTTGACATAAAACAAATTTCCTGTCACTAATTTATATTTCATGAATAGAGAAGTTTCATAATTGATGAGGAAAGATACTTTCCCAGAAGTGACACACAGGTGACAACAGGAAGGTGTGCAACCCCTAATCTGTTACATTGAGGGTAACAACTTTTGTTTTCCTGCTGTTTTCCCTTGGTTGGGTCTCTATTTTGCTTTCTATGGCCTTGCAGTCCTCAGGGCTTCCTACTTTCAATTTCTGTGACCAATCAGCTCGACATTCTTCAAGATGGTAAATAGCACACAGTATGTTTTCAAAGCTCACCAAACATTTCATATATGGTATTGATAAAACTATTGCATATCAGTGTTCTTATATTATACAGCAATTCCACATCCATCACATTTGCTGTGGAAGACTTTTAGAAGATGTGGTGTCTGTCTACCATATGCAAATCAATATAATAGAAACAAATATATAAATCCAATGAGTCAGGAACCTTACTTAATGAATTAACATTAAAAATCTCTATTTAAGCCAAACCACTTTATCTCCTTGACTGATTTTCTTAACTGAAGCAGCAGGTAGCATATAAAGCTAATTACTAAGAAGCAGCAAAATCCTGAGG
The DNA here is from genome assembly GCF_052426305.1 of Pelodiscus sinensis. NCBI lineage: Eukaryota > Metazoa > Chordata > Testudines > Trionychidae > Pelodiscus > Pelodiscus sinensis. The sequence goes on along the minus strand of NC_143067.1, from coordinate 35,690,446 downwards.
GCAATTAATGATGTTTCCATCAAAATGCCTTATGAACAGTTTTCTAGACAGAAAAAAATAAACTAAGATGGCAGTGTCTCTGAAATGTCATTTCTTCATTGTGAAAAGGAGTGCATGGCCCTGCCAGAAATTAATTTCGTTCTTCTAAACCAGATGTATGAATACAATTGGATTTGAATTACAATATAGCATTTAAAGAAATGACATTTTGAATTCACTAGAACTAATATATTTTAGATAAGTGAATGCACAATATTTTATCATACAAGTTATTCCATGTTGGGCAAACCCAGGCAAACAAGGATTTGGGAACGAGGGGCATATAATAAGAGAACCAGGCTTAAAAATAAAAGTGTCAGGCTTTGGAAAGAAATGAGGCTGACACCAACACATGCTCCTTTCCCCTGAGAACAAGGTTTTTAGAAACATAGAACCTGGGCAAAGGATATAGATGGTGTTGAGAAGAACTGAATTCCCATTAAGGTCCACTAGACTCAAGGTGTGCCAGGTGTGTATGTAAGGTGTGCCATGAGCCATGGATCTGTACCTGCAGTAAATGCCTATTCAGGGGCATCCTTGTGGGATCAGAGGAGGCAAAGAGGTAAGGAAAATGCAGCAGAGCAGCTGTTATTGCATACCCCATAGACAGCTCCATTGATTCTCAAGTCTGGTGACGAGATGCAAAAGGGGGTAATATAGCTGTAGAGCATATATCAGGGGCAACTGGTGAGGGGGAACACAGGGGTACCACTGGCCACATGACCACCACCCCCAAGTCCAGGGAAGGGCTGGGACAGCTGCCTTCCACCCTAGGCTCCGCCTCTTCTTGTCTCTGCTCCACCCTTCCCCCACCCTGCTCTGATCTTTCCCCTCCCCTTCCCAACTCTTGCTCTGTTCCCTCCTTGCCTCTTCCCCCAGTGTGGCCCAGGGAACTGCAGGGGCCAGGGGATTCCCTCCCATACTCACTAGTAGTGGCAATGGGGAGCGGAGCAACACAGCCCCAGCTCACTCTGTTCCCCCAGCCTCATCACTCTGCTGCCAGTGAGTGTAGGGTCTGTCTCTTCCTGTCCTCCCCCCACCCCAGTGACATGCCAGGAGACCAGAGCCAGCTGGGGCCACATTGCTCTGCTTTCCTGCTGCTGAGTGCAGGGATCTGGACCCCTTGTGAGGGCGCCAGACCCTCCTGCTAGTCTCCCCAGATGCCCAGAGTCTCTGGCCCATCAGTTGCTGGCCCCTTGCCTCTCCTGCCCATTGCATTCGGGGACATGTGACCCTTTACATTCCTCCCTGCCAAATGTCGCTCCTGGCATACCTATAGAAAGCAGTAACGAACACCTACGATTCTGCCATGATGGACTTGCACCTACTCTTCCCCCATACTACATGGGACATAACCCCAGTAAGACAGAACTCAGCTGCAATCCACAAAAGATGATGAGTCCTTTACAAAATGGTGCTTTATGCACTCACAGGGATAAAAGCCCTGCAGCTTGGCTGCGGCTGGTCTAGGTCAGCTGACGCGACTTTGTGGAACTTGGGCTCTAGGGCTGAAAATGTCTGTGGGGAAGTTTGGGCTGAAGCCACAGCTCTGGGGGCCTGTGGTGGTGAAGGGTCCCAGAACTCAGGCTCCAACCCAAGGCCAAACATCTACATAGCAATTTTTCAGTCTCTGAGCTCCTGCCCCATGAGCCCTGGTCAGCCGACCGTGGGTTTTTATATCCCCATGGAGGCATATGCACACTGAGAAGCAGACCTATGGTTGAGTTAATTTATAAGCTTAGCAAACTAAGCAGTTCAGAACTAATACTGATTGACAAAATAAAAGGCAACTTATAAAGATTTGTGTGTTTGTTCTTTAACAGCCATTTGTGCAACTGGGATTCAATGTAGCCATGTAAAATTCACACTAATTAAACTGAAAATAAGTTTTTAACAAGTGACTTATTTTTGTTAAGGTGCCCTGAGGAAGCTGGCATGGGTTCATAGAAATCAAATGGTTGTTAATTGGCATATTTCTTCAGTCATCATTGGGTGAGCTTCACATATTTGATCCTTTAAATTTTTGCTCATTATCCAGCTGTTTTCCTAAATCACATTTGTTGCTATTTTAAAATTTCCATCCAACTCACTCATGCAGTTTTCTTGGTACTGAGGTTCTTAGAACTGAATACAGCCCTCCCAGCTCTCTCTGGAGGATTGGGTAGTGAGGGATTTGACCTTTCTTGTGGTGCTCCTGATTGGCAGCCCAAAATCACATTTCCCCCTTTGCACATTCCAATAAAAGGTGACATCTAAATTATTGTCTGGTCTTTGTCCAGGAGTATCAAGCTGCTAAAAAACTTGTATTGAAATGTGTCTGTTTAGGTTCCTTTAGAATTCAAACATATTGCCCTTTTGTTACCCCTCATACCATAGTAGAAAACCACTCATTGCTTTTGCACATTGCCCATATCACAGTACTAGATTGGGTACAGTGACTGTTCTTGAAGATTGCTTAAATAGCTACTGGGATAGTTTGAACCAATCTGAAACTAGACTGAAAACTGATTCAGGAAACTGAGTCTTGGAATATAAAGCTTTAATGAGCACTTTCAGTCTCTCAGGCCTCAAACCACTCAGTCCTTCTGGAATAAACCAATCAATTTACTGCCCAGAAAACCAACTGATCTCAGTTGGTTTTGCTAGAAGATTAAGATATAACAGTATAATAATGGTAGTGTGATCCCGTCTTAAATTTCTTTAAGATAGCCTTGTCTAGGGCTATTAATACTCCATTTAGTACAGTAACGAGTTAAGCAAGAGCAAAATTGATCAGTGTTGTTATTGCTGGTCCCATCCCCCGTTGGGTAAAAGATCTGGATGACTGGTTTGGGATACAACCTTTCATTTTTAAGAATTGAATAATAACTCCATTAGATATGCTTCCCTTTAAAGGGAATTTTGTATCTTCACAGAAATCCTGTAGATTGTTTGAATCTGTTCCTTCACCTCTTCAAAATATTTCCCTTTCAGTAAAGCAATTACACTCCTTATGGTTAAATGTGGCGTACGTGGCAAAATTCGCTGTATAAAGATGGCAAAACTAAATAAATAATTTCAAGAAAGTCATTGTTTCTATTTTTCCAGCAGGAGAAAAAAAATGTATACAGGAAACAATTAGAGGTCCCATTTCGTTCTAAAGGGTGGGGTTCCAGCAAAGGACGGTTTTTCTAGATTTTAAGTGAAGATATCAGTAACTTCTTGAGCAGATTATTTCACAACTATTTGAGAAACCCTTGAGAGAGATGTTGGATTAAACTATGCCAGTGGAAATTTTCTGATGTAAACCTTCTGATTTCTGTTCCTTTGGCCACAAAATTAACAATTGCTTAAAAAAAATAGAATGTATTACAAATAAGCGTTCTGGAAAGACAGTAGTAAATATTTCTGGCTAGATTTCATAAACCACAATTGAACGTATGAACTGTCATGACATTTAACTAAGTCCATGCTAAAAACAAATTTAGCGAAGTATGCATTTTTCAACTTTTTTCAAGTTTTTCCTGGTGGTAGTATACAATACCCATAGAATCAAAAGCCCAGGTACAAAAAGTTACTGGTAGCTAATGCAATTCTACAAATAACTAAAACTAAATGTTTTTCCTTTCAAGACAAAATGATATGTGCTTCAGAAGTTTGTGTCAGGAATTTTGTAAACATGTATTTTATAAAGTATAATGCAAAGGAAACCAATGTACTATTTTTAGGTTTTTTTTTTTTTTTTAAACTCTTGCAGTCAACAGTTGCACCAGGTGACTAACAATAGGGCTGCGTCTAGACTGGCAAATTTTTCCGCAAAAACTTGCCAGCTGTCTACACTGGCCGCTTGAATTTCCGCAAGAACACTGACGATCTCATGTAAGATTGTCAGTGTTCTTGAGAAAATGCTATGCTGCTCCCATTTGGGCATGGGCCAGTGTAGACAACACGGTATTGTTTTGCACAAAAAAGACCCGATGGCGAAAATAGCGATCGGGGCTTTCTTGCGCAAAACCACGTCTAGATTGGCTCTAAAGTGCTTTTGCGGAAAATCGTCCGTGCCAATCTAGATGCTCTTTTCCGCAAATGCTTTTAACGGAAAAACTTTTCCGTTAAAAGCATTTGCGGAAAATCATGCCAGTCTAGACGTAGCCTAGAAGTATAGCCTACATTTCTGAGGTTTTACTATGGATTGGATTTGTCTTTTGAATGCATAATTATAAAAGGAAAGGTAAGCATACTGTTCAAGGAATCTTCTGTAGCAGCTATTTTCCTATAACTTTTGCATAACCAATTCTTTTGGAAGTTTTCAAACAACTGCTTAGTGGGAACTTTGTCTGGTCCCATTTCACAATGCACAGAAATGAATAAATGGGAAATCAATTTTAGATGTTACCACTTTCCTTTTAGTGAAAAATGAATTGCTATTGCTGCTAAATTGGATCTTGGAGTTTAAAAGAAGATTACTCAGTTATGTTTTTCATGAAAAATTAGTTTTCATCTTAAATTTAAACAGTCAGTGATGTGGATTAGCTCAACACCCCGTTAAGGAAGTAAATATTGTGGCATATAAACTAGCAAGTGACACGAAGGGCCAGCTGGCTTTCCCTCCAGTACAGGAATCTGCTCCAGAAAGGGGGAACTATTTGCTTACGATTGTAACTTTTTGTACCATTTGAACATTACGTATGTATCGTGTAGTGAAGGAAAAGCTGATTTCCAACTGAGCTTTATTTCTTACAAGCAAAAGTTCAACTTATTACATTTCATTTTAAGTTCTTAACTAGTTCCACTTCACATTTTGGGCCTACTTTGATAAAGATAGTTAGGCTAATTTTTTCAGAAACTACATCTTCATCCATTTTCCTGCTAACTAAGGTACAACTCAGTACAACCCTCCAACCTTGCCTTATTGGTCTAGGAATCTTGCAACAATTAGAACATTGGTGAATTCTAGCATTGATTGGAATCAATAGTGTCTGTGTGTGTTCTGGATTTGATAAAATAGGCATGAATTCAGAAACACTGCAAGTCTTTGGGGAAAGAGAAGCTGGTGAAGATGAAGCATTCTGGGAAAATGCATACAAAGGCTTTTCCTCTGTGTGTCTGTGGCTTTCAAGCACATTCCATGCTTTCTGAATTTTAGACAGTCTGCATCCAGTTAATAACTTGGCTGTTCATTCAGTACACCCATTAAATGGATAAAGGGCTGGTAATGGCAGCTCCACATATTTCTATGTACTTGGTCCTACCAATCAAAGCCAAAGTGAACATAGCTGTCCCAGTTGTGTAACAGTTGCTGAAATCTGCATGCGTTCTTCGTCTTCATGTTCAGTGACGTTGTCTGCGGAACAAGGCAAGTTACACAGGTGAATTTGGGAGCCCTTGCTTTGTTGGGGATGAGCAATTGGAGGTGTACTGCCTCAGTGGTATCACTGACATAGCTTCCCCTGCTTCATCCAGATTGCCATGCGTGACATCAATCTTCTCCGAATCCCACTGACGGATATGAGCTGATGCTTAGTGATCATGGTCAAAAACATGGACCCTGTGCTGCAGTGATGCCAGATCACTTACTGTTGGCTTGTCATGAAAAGGTGTCCTACTGTGGAGGACAGGATAATGCAGAAACCCTGGGAGAAGGATGAGAGTTCCTCTTTGAAAACTTTATGGAGATGTGCAAGGAGGATTCCCACTCTCTCTCCAGACTTGCTAACAAGATGTTCTGGGGGCCTCCCAATGTGTAGTTAGAGTGGCCACCACAGAGAACACGCACTGCCTTAATTCACTTGTAGCACGATCAAAAGTGCGAACTCGCCAGAATTGCCCAGCAGCGATACGTCTTGGGAGGAGGAGACTGTCTCCAGAGTTTTATAAAGAGGCCCTGGCTGTCGGTGAGATCAGATGCTCCACTCGATTGATAATCATTTTCCTCCTTCCCCTCTTCTCATCCTCAATGTCCTCTGTGCTGGTGCCAAAGGCTGTATGAAGAATCTCTTCCAAGGAATCCATGGACTGGATTGGGACACTGCTCGGGACCCCCTTACAATTTCATGCAGCTGCTCATAAAAGCAGCATGTTTCCGTCAATGACCCAGACCATCTGTTTGCCTCCTTTGTCTTCTGGTACGCCTGCCTGAGCTCCTTTATTTTCACATAGCACTGCTGGGTGTTCTTGGTGTAGCCATTTCCCACTATGCCTGGTGTGATCTTGGCATAAATACTAGCATTTCTTTTGCTGCTTTGTAGTTCTATCTGAACAGATTCCTCTCCCCACATAGCAATACGGTCCAGGATCTCCTGCATGCTCCATGCTGGAGCTCGTTTGTGACCCAGGGCATTCATGGTCAGGTGTGCTGCTGAGGTGTGCTGCCGACTCTATGGTCCACTCACCATGCTGGCTCCACAGGAAATGAAATTCAGACTTTCCCAGGCCTTTTCCCGTGCACATGCAGAGCAGCAGAGTTGAAAGTGCTGGCTTGTGGTCACAATGGGACACTATGGAACACCTCCTGGAGGCCAAGTGTGTCGACTTTCACAGCGCTGCATCAAGTTGACCATGCAAGATCAAATTTACTGTTACTCTTTGCAAAATGCAGGAATATTGAAATCAACTTCAATAGTTGTTATAGTTGGCAGAACAGGCTTGGTGGTGTGAACTCATTGTTTGGAAAAGTGATCTAATATGGCCAAGTTTGACAAACTCATAGTGTAAACCAGGCCCGTAGAAACTGAGGAACTCTTGAAGATAGGAGGAGCCAAACAGGAAGGATGGGCTCCACCTAAACTAAAATAGAACCAGACTGCCACCTTGGTGCTATCTGGATGCTTTCACCATACACTCACTGTACTTCTAACCTCAAGATTTTTTTTAAGTTCCCTCACATTTCATTTCCATATTGTTAGCAATGACAGTAGATGTCTCACTGAAAAGCTTTAACAATTAAAAACAATCATTAAAATATTAAAGCCTTCCATCCCAAAGCCTGTTCTCCTGGTATAGAATAATCTCTTACACCAAGGTTTCAGTGTATTTCAGGTCCTGGAAACTTTCTGAGAGAAAGTCCTCTAAGGTACAGATTTGCTGTTTTTCATATTAAATGAAAAACCTTGCATTGTGGAACCTTGATGGAATGAATCAATAGGACATATCAGGACACAAAATATATAATGAGAATGAGAGTAGGTCACAGGGGTGGGTAGTGGCACTATATATGCAAGACAAATTAGACATAATAAAAATCTTAAATGTATCACACTCTACCATAGAATGGATAGAAATTTCATGCTTGAAATATAGGAACATACTATCGACTTCCTGACTAAGGCTAGGTCTACATTGCAAAGATAATTCATAAAAAATGCAATTTGCAGTAACAAATTGTGTATCTTTTTCTGCTTTACTGTTGAAAGACTTTTCTGAAATTTGGTGCATCTACACAGCACCAAATTTTGGGGAAAAGTCCCCTTTCAATATATCACTTCTTCCTCGTAAAGCAAGGTTTACAGGGATGGTGAAAGAGTGTGTCCACTTTTTTGATTTTTTTTTTCCGAAAAATTGGACACAGCATTGCTTTTCCAGGATACCTCCATGATTATGCAATCCTCAGGTTGATTAAAGAAGCTGCAAAGGCAGAAAATTCAATAATAATGGGGGATTCCATCTATCCTCACATTGACATCAATGCAACTTAAAATTGTTGGTCCAGTATTCTCATACTAGGCAACAATTGCTATTCTCTTGGGCTCCAGTCCCACAAAGATTTGCATGAGTGCTTCGAATAAACCATGTGAATTTGCTTTTGCAACATAAAAGTTGTTTGGTATATTGTGTGCAGTTTCAAATTACTTACTTTTTGTGGTTTTATTACATCATTTCTATAGTCATTTCAATGCTAAACAATTAAAAACCTGTGCAGATAAGAGCTAGCTTTTGCTGTTAGCGCTGTGTTGAAAAGTTGAGAGAATGAAGATACAAATGTCATACTGAAATCTACTTGTTTGGAGGCGAGCTAAGGTTAATTTGAACTAGATTTCTGTGGGTGAAAGCCGAGAGCTTTGGGACTTAATGTGTGCCTCCGCAAGAAAGGTCAAAATGATTCGGGCATGACTGTCCCTCTGTTTCAATGAGAGATTTTGGTGGACTGCGTTCTTCCTGTCAATGTATATTTTCTGTCTGCTCTACAGCAACGTTTCTGGACTGCTTCCCACTCTTTTCCCTCTGTTATGTCTCTGTGCTGTCAGTAACAATTGATTCAGATTTCAAATATGTACTTAAGTCGTCTTAGAGATACAAATGGTGCTTGGATTAGGCCCAATGGACTTTAATGACTATGAGAACCCTTCAGATTTGAAATGTAGAAAAAAGTGACAAGTCCGCAAGGCCATAGAGGGCTGTCATGAAAAGGCTGATTTTTGGCAGCTGTAATTAGCCACACCCTGAAATGTAACAGCCAATTAACAAGCCTCATTTCTGATGGCTGGAGTCCATTCGCATGGGCTCTTCTGTAGCAGAGATGTGAACAGGGACTTAGTCACAGGGAAGCCTGGGCCATTGGACTAGAAATCAAGATCTGGATTCTACCCCTACCTTGCACAATGACTAGTTGTTTGGCATTGCCAGCTTTTTTGGAAAAAAGCAGCTTAGGAAGGCAGACCAGCATTGTCAAGGGATTGCAAGTGCACACATGTGAAGTCTCCTTTCAGGGAGGATGCTGGAAGGCAGCCATGCTATTCGATGTGCCAAAGACATGGCAGAGATTGTGCTTAGCTTGTCGCAGCTGCAGAATGTTAGTCATGGTTTTGCAAACCTATACATGCCCAAGTTGCCAAACTTGAAGTGCTGAAGTAACAGAGGTGGAAACTGGACTCGGATATAGAATCAATGGCGCGGTGAAATTGCTCAGATTGATTATAATAAGGAATGAATCTCTCTATATTGCAACAAGGGTGTTTATCCCCTCCTGTGGGGGAGGAGGGAACATAACTTCTTAGAAGCTAGCAAAATTCCCGGGTGTCAGACGGAGCAGGAGGTGGGAATCAGAACTGAGGGCCAAAAGTCAGGAATCAGAGCCAGGACTCAGAACTGGGTTACTGGAGAAAGCTGGGGTGAACACAGGTGCAGGGCTAGAATAAGGCAGGAGGGGGACTGGAACAAGGCTGGGAATAAACAGGTGCTACTGCAACCATGGGAAATAGCTTTGAGAAAGCAACAAACTTCTGTGGCTGGGTTTAAGCACTTACCTGTCAACTCTTCCCACTAATCATGTGGTGTAGCCGATGAGGCAGCATACGAGAGGCCAGCTGAGCTCATTAGGTTGCTCATTAGATTGCAGCCCGCTCTGCTGCAGGCCCTAATTCATAACACCAGGGTTTCTCAAAGTGTGGTTACTTACTGCAGAGGTTAGCGTAGCCAGGCTGGTGTACCGCTTCAGATGGGTAACACCTTGTAGTCTTTTTTCTTGCACCTGTCACTTGATTAAATTGCCCTTGTTGCAGAGCTCAGTGCACTGAGCTGCCCTCTACACATTTCTCAATGGTGAGAGTTTGCAATTAATGCCCGCGGACTGCACGTAAGACAGGGATGAAGACATGTCTAGTTTTTATGCATGGCTGTGAGTTAGTGATGAAGCATGTGGCATTTTCATCTTTGCTGTGGCATAGTGATGACACTGAAGGACAATGTGATGGCTCCACTACAAGCATAATTTAAGTGTCCTAATTAATTATTGCTGTATTTATCACTATTCTCCCCTGCTACTAGCTCCAGGATAGGGACACAAGATTGAAAGGGAACTAATCAGCATTTATTTTTTTGAGGTGACACCTCTATTAGATGTCCCGCACATTTAAGGGGCCACGTGTAATTCAAGAGCAAGAGGCACAGGGGAAGAGAGCGACAATTTGACCAAAGAAAAGAATTGTAACAGAACTTATAATTGTAGACATCACTTCACACTAACCCTAAAGCTTTTGTAATGAAATGTTTCTAGATACACTTCAGTGAATTGGTTTAAATAAGATTGAGAAAACACCTGTATTGACAGATACAAATAGGCATCCGGAAGAAGTTATGCTACATGACTGTATTTCATTAAAAACCTTACTCTTCTCCATCTTATTATTATACATTGCCAAGCGTATAAACACCCACACCATCTATTTTTAATTGAAATTAGCAGGTGAGGCCCGTTGTTGACTGGGAAAAGTCATTTTGCATAGATTGCACTTAATGGAAAATTCAAGAAATGGAATATATGTAATACAATTTTTTATGAATGTTCTTGCAAGAGAAGCAAAAGAACAGTTTTTTAAATTTGAAGGATTTCAATTTCAAGCATTATTCATTTTAATGAATAATTACCATACATTGTATTTTGAAACAGAAACTCATAAAGATTCCATTACTCTTTCTGTAACTAATTTCAATTATTTTGTGATTTGTAACAGTAAAATTTTTCTTTGCACTAAAATGACAGTTGACTAGGTGACTCGATTTAAATTTTGTTAGAAAATATTTTTGAACTCTAATCAGAATAGTCATGACTTCTTTCAGGTGAAAAACAAAAATAATTATTTAAACTAGTGTTTCTCTGTGGACTCGCTCTGAGAAAGCTGCTAACAAGACACTCCTGTTTGTTTACTTTCTGGCTCTGCAGCCATGGAGCCTCACGACTCCCATTGGCTGCGGTTCGCTGTTTGAGAAACACTGATTTAAACCTTTTCCCCAGCACATTCCAGTGTAAAAAGTAGTGCATTCAGCTAATTTAACTGGCAGGGTTGTTTATGCAAAATATGGTATCTGTAGGTAATCGTGAAGTATGATTTTATTTTGCACAAATCCACAAACAAATTCTTCAAAGCATATAATAGATTATGCATAACACACTATCAGGACATGGCCACAGTTCTGTGGCTAGGAAAAACTTACTGGTTTTTCCTCCTCTGGGGATAGGAGGGTAAGGTTATGAGAGGGCAGTGGCACAAGTACTACCTTTCCACAATGGGATCAGAGTCTTCTCTGAAAACAGTGATACTTGAGTAGACATTTGGACCCCTCTAAAAGACATATTCTTTATTGACACCATGTTAACTACTAACAGATGAGTTCCATGGTTGGCATCACATGACCCTAGCTAGCAACCTCATACTTCCTGTTTCTGTCTTGGAAGTGAAATTCTAATTAAAACTACCGATGGCAAGTCGACTGATAAATCAGGGACGCGGGATCCTAAATATTTGTCTCTCCTGTATTTGAATGGGTGCATTCTTTAAAAAAAGTCAAGTGCCAAATCTAATCACTAGTGACTCATAAAAGGAATCTGTTTAAATTTTCTAGGTGTCTAAGCAGCCTATTATACATCAAACAATCACAATATAGTACCTCCATTGCATTGAATTTTCCATCACGTATTCTGTCAAATATAGCTTTATTAAAAAAGTGGACTGAGTTTTCACTTGTGGTTGGTTCGTTCTGCCGTATAAAAGTAAGTTAATAAACCTGGAGACATGGGAACTGGTGTTCAGGAATCCGTGTGAATAACAAATGAGTTGCACATATCTAATCAATGCTGTGTTTAGCATTTTGTAAGAATATACTTTGAACAATGTGTTCAAGCGCCTTTACCTCACAGTGACGTTCAGCCAACACAAACATTAGCCTTTAAAATGTCGTCAACATAACTGGAAATGTTTTGGCAGAATCATAATTTTAAGAGACAGGGTGTCTCTGCATGAATTTAGTTACGCCCACACAGACCAGAATTTAAAGTTTAGTCAATAAATGGTGTGCTCTTAGGCAATTTCTACTCAGGCCTCCCTGCATGCCTTCACTTGCATGATAATGGTTTATATAATGTTGAAAGAATAAGCTGTCTTTCATTTAATTCAAATAAAAGTTCACTATATAGACCATGGGGCACTGAGCTGCACACACTGCTGGCTGCAGTGTATGTACCATGTGTTACCTCTCTCCTTTTGCAATCTGAAGCACCAATCCAAAGTTGTAAATAGCTAATTTAGGCCTTGTCTACACTATGATTCAACATAAAAAGTTATGCTACTTTAATTAAAACTGCTGTTGCATGTCCATACTATGCTCCATGTGTTGGCAGAGGGCATCCACTGTAGCAGCAATACAGAGAACAGTGCATGTGGGTAGCTATCCCAGTGTCCAACTGGCTGCAGATGCTTAGGGAAGGGATTGCAATGGCTCATGGGGCAGACACAGCATCACATGATGCAGGTTTCTCAATCCCATCATTCCATGGACATCTTAATAGATTGTCATCTGCTTTTCAACAGAAGGAGTGGTAGAATGGTGTGTGTTAGCGATGTGAAGGACTAGTCGACTATCTGATATGCTTATCAGAAAGAGATAGCAAGTGGGGGGGGGAGAGGACAGGGTACTTCAAAGCGGCAGAGCCGTGTGGAGCTTTGGGCCAGGCTGCACGTGGCATTTCAAAGCGGCAGAGATGCATGGAGCCTGAAATCTGGGCTCCATGCATCTCTGCTGCTTTGAAATGCCGCAAAGAGCCTGACACTGGGCTCCCCATGGTGTTTCAAAGCAGCAGAGATGCAGGGAGCCCAGGGTCAGTGGGGGAGTCCCCAGCTGATCCCGGGCTCCATGGCTCACTGCCACTTTAAAATGCTGCGAGGAGCTGATGCCAGGCTCCCCACAACGTTTCAATGCAGCCCGGGGTCAGCATCCCCAGCTGACCCCGAGCTCCATGTGCTGCTTTTACCTTTAAAGTGTAGCAACAGGGTTGCGCCTACATTTCAAAGGCGGAGGCGCCCTATTGACTAATCGAATAGTCAGTGCAATTAGTAAATTACTTGCAATTTAACATCCCTGGTGTGTGTGGGGAGACCACACGCCGACCAACCTATCGTGAGGCCAAGAAAGGGGGGCCCTCCTAGTCAGCCCATAGCTCTGATGAGCACAGCAGTCTCTCCCACAACAGCCTGCTCTGCCTGGTTCTGTGATTCCTTCTGAGTTCTCCTACAGCCTCTTTGGCTGAGGGGAGCAGCATCCTTTGCAATTGTCAGCTCTCCGTGCTAAGAAACATCTGAGTAGCACAGCCCTCGCCCCCCACAGCAGCTGCCTGCCTGCTGCTGTGGTCCTAGCACAAGGGACAATGGGAGCATTCCAGTTAATGATTTGTTCTGGGAACAGAGCAGCCACTTCTAGGGGCTTTAAAAGGAGCTTTATGCTTCTCGTTGAGGTGGTTTTATTTGAACAGCAGTTTTGCTGCCAAAAGTAGCCTTGTGGTATGTACACCTCCCATTATTTTTGCTGACAAAACCTGGTAGCGTAGAACAGGCCTTATTATGTTAAATGAAATTGCATTTGTTTTATACAGGTCGAAACTGCAGTTGGTCTAGCAGTGGAAGATGCCTCCCCACCACACAGACCCATCCAAGGCCTGGTCCACAGACAAATTTTGTCCTAGTATAACTTTCAGAGTGGAATGTGATATTGAAAAAAAACCAACAATAAATGTACTGGTACAACCCCTCCAGTGTGAACTGTCCCACTAGAATGCAGGTACTGTACACTGCTGTAGTTTACTGTCTTTCCCAACTAAGGGTCTGGCTAGTCAACAAGTTTGTCAGAAAAAGGTATGTGAAGTGTGCTCTGCATTTTGCGTACCTTTTTCTGATTCTTTTGTCAGAAGAGGCTTTTCCGACATTTGGCCCATCTAGACTGGGCCAAATGTCGGGAAAAAAAACCTCTTTTGAAAGCCCCCTTCTTCCTCGTAAAATGAGGAATACAGGGGCTTCTGAAACAGTGTGTTTGCTCTTCCACAAAAAAGTGGATGAGCAAACGGGTTCCCTGGATGTGGAAGAGGTTTTTTTGGGATACCTCCGGTATTCTGAACCTCCCCAACCCCCACCTCCGCAGTCTATCCGTACCCTCAAATGGATGTACCGGTGTAACTGTATCAGAATAATTAAAACACTAGAACTTCTGTTTCTAAGCAAGGTTTACAGATTACAACACTTCATAAACTCAACCTACTCTTATCCTCAGGAACTATATTTACCAGAAGTTTCCATTAGATATATTGGTAAGGTTCAGACAAGATACAAATGTATTTGCACTCTGAAAACAGTTACATATAATACTTTCTGTATTACTTTTAGACCAATTTTAAAAATTCATCAATCTTGGAACAGATTATATTTGAATGGCTGGATCATTCTTAAGTAGCTTTTGTCTACATTGGGCTTGGGCTAGTATGGATGCAGTGGGGACGTGCATATAAATTAGATATGTAAGCTTAATGGTGTTATTTGCTTTTTACCACCTATTGAATGGGGGACAGATCGGATGGTTATTACCCACTGTTAATGGAAGACTCAGCCTGTTAATGCTATATTAAATTAGTGAAAATTACCACAAGGATTTCAAATATTCTGCTTTGAGGGATGAATATAGTTATAGATATAAAATATAGCTAGAAAAATCTGATTGAAGATAGTTCTAGCCGTGAAAAACTTTTGGATAGGCAGTAATTTGCGTTGAAAAGAAGCTTAAAAAAAGTCTTACTTGTAGGTCACTGTTCCAAACCTGACTAATAACAGTATCGACAAAGTTTTACTAAGAAGATGGCCTAAAGATGGCTGATTAGATTAAATAAATTGACTGTCTCCATCAATCTTTTCGTTCACTTGTCCACAGTTCAGTTCACATCCATTTAAGCAAAGGATGGGGGTGAGGGGAAAAACAGATAATATGGTGTAGGGGCTACATTGATAATGTTTCTGTGATTGGGTCCCTGGGCATGATCCGGACCGTGGGACTTCTGAACCCTCTGTATCACAAGCCTGGGGTGTCCCTCTCACACTGTGATGCTGTATCAAGCTACAAAACTCTACCAGGTATGGCACTTCCATAGATATTCACAGTCAGGGACACACTCAGTTGAGTTACATGAATGATCTTCTAGCCACTCATGAACTCACAATAAAGAGGTTTCAGTTAACTCCCCTCAGCTTCCCAGCTTTACACCCCATAACTGTATCATCATACACTGGTCAGACTTCTGACCAGTATAAGTTCACCCCTTCCTCAGTGTGGAGAGGGCACACTCTAGCCTTTGTAAACTGAGCTGAGATTTCCCAAACTCTTCAACCAGAATGCACTCTTGTAGGTAAAATATAACTACAGAAAGATCCATTTTAAGTACAAAAGCAGCCCGTGCCTTTAAAAGTGAGGAGAGGTGGAGAAATAGTAACACTGAAACCCAGTAAATGCTCTAGAACTTTAGAACAAAATTGTTGTGTGAAATGTAATCTGTATGAAACATGGTTGTGAAGAGTAAAAGTGCTTCTGATTTTTAGCTGCAGTTTGATCCTGCCTTGGCTTGGTGGTTATCTCAAACCCACCTAATGTTTAAAAAACAACGGATAGTCTAGCAGCATCTTAAAAACTAACAAAACATGTAGGTGTTATGAGCTTTCGTGGACACAGCTCACTTCAGATGACCCACATAATGTTGTGAGACTACATAACTTTAGAGCCATAATTGATCAGACATGTTCACAACATAATGTAATATTCTAATCATGTTTAATAGCTGTCCCATTGTTTGGAAGCAACTCTTTGCATGCTCCTTATAAAAAGCCAAGGAAATCCTGTATATACCCAAAACATTTTAGTTTTTTTAGGGGGATGATCATTATGGACTTGCCTGATGTGCTGAAGTTCAAAGTGTACAGTCCATAGCCACAGTACTTCCCACAGGCCTGAATGTCTTTCTCTAATATCCCTAGTCAATGGCCGCAAACAGAAAATTATAGACAGTGGGAATTATGGGGATAGTGCCCGCTGAGAGTCAAATCAACAACATGTCTTACAGCCCACAATCTTAATGGGCTGTATGTGGCTAGTAGGCCACATGTTGCCCACCGCTGAGCTACCTTCCAAGTTCCGCGTTCGCTAGTTCATGCTTTCTCAGCCTGAAGTAGTAGCACCACTTGTCCCCAGCTCCTGTGCTTGTTTGTTATGCAACTGAGTGAACGTACTATTTCAAGAAGTGGGAAGGACGTCAGACAATTGGCTTGAAACCAGCATGGAGCGCACACATGTGCCTAAAGCACTACAACCTAGTTGGCACAGATTGCAACTAAACGTGTAAAATATATAGAGACTTGTTTTGACCCATTCTTGGCATAAGAGACTTCTATTGCCATGGCTTGCTTCCATTGTTTTGCCTTTCTTTGCATGTGAACATAGGTCTTGCTAGATTTACATTGATGTAATCTTGTCTGACACCTGTCATAACATTCTCTGTGAGCTGGCCCTGGTATTGTTTTGTCATATTACCATGTGTATCGAAGTAGACAGTTCTGTTATGTCTTGAACCACAGAAATATCACTTGTTCTCAGCACCTGTGTGAATTTATTTTTTCTATCTCTGTGTGCATTCTTGTTACACAAGCCCTTCCAGCTAAAATACTTCTCTGTTCTAGCCTCCATAAATAAGACCTAAAACTCTTGATATCATTTTTTGGAAAATGTTGTGGTGGACGCATAATAGGCCTTAAAATTAACACATTTCCTTTATATACTTTGTTCTGCTGTAGCATGCCCATTAGCATTGTTTCCCACTAATTACTTAGGTCTTAATTATAAATGGGAAAGCACTGGTAAATGTGCACTGCTTCTGTTTTGATGTATTTATGTAATTATTAGATTTACATGTATCTACGTCAATGAAAACTAAATCCCACTTTGGAAATAAATGCAGCAGTGCACAAAGATTATCTGCGTAATCTAAGGCCAGTCTAACATCCCTATTTATTTTCACGGGCTGACCTTAAATAGTTTTTTTTCCCCTCATTAGTTTTGTATTGCTAGTAGTTGGGAAAAAAAAATCCAACTTTCAAATATTTCCCAAATTTGCTGTAAAACAAAAACTTTACTGATATTCTGAAACCAGCAGAAATGTTGTTTAAAACATACTAACCTGGGTCAGAAATCTGGTCATCTGAAGTTCAGGTATATTTTCTGAGTCATTCTGCTCCGAGAGAAATATTGCTTAATGGAGTAATATTTAGGCATAGCATTCACTTGCTTCTGACCCTACTGTTCCATAAAGCTTTCCTCTACACTGATGAAAAATGTGCAGCTTGAACTGTTTTATAGTTTCATTTGTCAAGAAGTGGCACCTACTCTTAGACATAATGACTTGTTCAGGGATTATCCCTGCATCAATGAGGAATGACACTAAAGTTTCCTTCAGAGGTGAAAGTTAATGAATCACATTGTGTCACTGATGTTCATCTCTGTCTGAAGGCAACGGTCATAAAGGTAGCCAATTTGTATAAATTAGTTGGAGTTGCTACTCTGATTATTGAGATTCCTTATGATCCTTGGTTTTAATGAGTTGTTACATTCAGTTAATATTTCTTCCATCTAGATCACAATTTATGTGAAGATGAATCTGGTGGCAAAGTATCAAAGCCTTGTCTGGCAGGCCTTCTAGAAGCTAGATTTAAAGAATCCTAGCTGCATAGATTGAGGACTGGCTGTCGAGCAGGAAGCAATGACTTTGGTACCACCATTGGTCACAGGGGTTAGCAACATTGTTTTGAAATAACTAGCGCAGGATTTCTTACTCTGACTTCATTGTACGATGAGTAATGGAGGTCGGAGGAAGAATGTTCTATTTCAAAATAAGTGCTGTGTAGATGCTCCCAATTTCAAAAGAAGCTACTTCGAAATAAGCTATGCAATTGACCTAGCTCAATCTGTGTAGCTTATTTCAAGTTAAGCCCTGCTGTGCAGACGCACCCGCAATTCCAGATCATAATCAATAACATTTGCAAGCTACAGAGACTTTCTAGTTAATTCCCTATATGGGCCACCACTGGTAACATTGATCACAATGGACTTCATTGGTGGGATGGAACCTCTTGTGAGCTGAAATACACTTCTCCCTTAGCCAAGGCAGGAGCAGGCTCATCAATCGGCAGGTCACCTTGCCACCACTTGGAGCTGGCAGGAGCTACTCTTGGGTATCATGCCCTTTCCATAAAAGAGGAAACTAAAATACTGGAGTGGAGACAGGGAAGGTTACACAGAAGGGTCCAGAATTAAAGCCCGGTCCCTTAAACTACTAAAATATTTTCAAGTAAAAGCAGGTGTCAGTTTTAGGATAGCTGCACCCCTGACTCCCTGTATGGTATGTTCGAGGAATGGTCTCTTAGGTTTCTGGCCTTTCGCCATCAACTTTGACAGGGACCTATATCTCTTTCTATCCAGACCAGGGATTTATGTTACAGCCCCTTCCAGTTCTCTTTAATTATTCTAGCAGGTATGACCTCTGCACGGATTTTAGTTCTTTGATGGAACTCTAACTCTCCCCAAGCAGCCAGCAACACGATTCCTGGCTCACATAAATACAGATAATTTCTAAAGTTTGATGAATAGTCTCAAACATAAGTCTATATTTGTCATCAGTAGGCACCTAAACCAATGGGCTGAGATTTTCAAAGCTAACCACAAAATAGCCTTTATGGATGTAATCATATAACTGACTGAATTTCAATTAGTTACATAGTTAAACACTTTGCAGACTGCTGAACCTGCAGGCTCTAGATGGCTTCCAGACCTGTAGTTACTGCTAGACCCACAGGCTGCCAGCCCTGCATGCTCCTGTGGGCTCAAGCAACTGCTGGCTGCTGCCCGCCCCCCAGGTTCCCAGAAGATCTGGCAGCTGACGGTTCCCAGCAGGTCCCCACAGTGAATGGAAGATTAGCCGGTTAACCCGTGGTGTCCAACATACTAGCTATATGTGGCTATTTGGTTGGTTGTGTGTGGCTAATTCATTATAGCGACTGCTCAAAACTGGTTGGACAACAGGGTTAAATTCTTACATCCCTAATAGCCCCACAAGTCCAATTGAAGTTAATAGTGATTGAGTGGATTGAGGAAAAGAAATCAGTGGATACACTAATCACCTTGTGGATACACTAACAAACCTGAAATAAGGTGGGTTATCACAGAGTCATCTTAACCTAGTTGGAGTGAGTTTACATGTAGTTTGAAAATCAAATCAGGAGGGAGAACCAATTGTCTCAATGTTCAGCTCATTTGTTTGAGTGCATGTCTGTTACTAAGTTTGATCATGGAAGTTGAGAACCTGGTGAACGTTCCAAAATTTTGACTAGAGTAAAGACGATCAAACAATGAAGAATGAACCCTTCTCTGGAAATATGACTTGGGGTGGACAAGATACATCCCTTGAACCGGATGCAGCTTGCCAAGCCTTTTAATCCGGCCTGCCTGGCTCAAAGTGGCTAGCAGGGATAGTGAAGGACAATTTCTCAGCTCCTATTAGCTGGTTTCCAGCCAATAGGAGCTGAGAGATTTTGCTGGGGGTGGGCACAACATGCAAAGCATTTTCCTTCCTCCTCCCACAATGCAGAGAGGCACAGGGAGCAGCCAGCCAGGGGCTGCTGGTAAGTAGGGAAACCTGCTTGAAAGTGCTGCTGGCTGGATGCTGCTTAGCACCTCCCAGTCAGAGCCTGGCTCTGTCACCCCTCCCCCTCCTCATCCAAATCCCTCCCAGATCCAGCATCACCTCCTATGCCCCTCCGCCAGGTCAGCATCCTCTCCTGTGCCCATACCTCCTCCTGGACTCTGAACCACAATTATTCACAGCTACATTTTCTCTAAGTTAATGAAACATTAAAAAGGACTATTGATTATAGAAAAATTGACCTCTATTCAATAAATTAAGCAAAATAAGTAAGGCAGGGCAATGACCAAGTACTATGCATGAAAGTTTTCCACTGAAAAACCTCGGTCAAAAAAAGCAAATGTGGTTTACCAGAAGGGACCAAGGCAGGCACGGTCCAAAATAAACCTGTAAACAGAATAAATATGATGCACCTTTTCAAAAGATAACATTGAAAACCGATACCTAGGCTTCTCCTGAAGCCATGTGCCATTCTTTTGGTACATGGGTTATTGACTGGTTTGGGCTGGAGGTAGGCCAAGCTGCCTCGCTACCTGGTCTAATGACCAGTTACAAGGTCTCTAGAGCCCTGCCCCAGTCTAAGAGCTCCAGCCAGTAGTCCGGCTAAAGAGCAGTCCTACGGTCCAAGGGGCTCAGGCCTATGTGCTGGCCGAACCACAGTTCTCAGGCCCAGCCCTTGGCCAGGGAGGGGCAACAACAAGCAGTTTAAACAGTCAAAGAGTTTAGAGCTCAGGCTGAGTGGGGGTCGGGTCTCCTTGTTTGGCAGAGAGCCAACAAGCGCAGGGGTTTATCCCCACAGAAGGAAACCTGCCACCCAAGGGGCAGGGTGATGGGGGGGACGCAGGCCCACCCTCTCCACTGCGTCCCTGCCCAGGGCCCTCACATTCACAGTGCAGGCTGCCACTGAGTCAGCGGGGATCCTGGCCGCAACACGCTGCCCAGCTGACCGCCATCTCATCAGCCGACACAGCGTCTGCTATCCCTGGGCTGCTTTCTTGGGGGCCTACCTGGCTCAGCCTCTGCTCCTTCTGAGCCTCTGGGGGCGATGTCACTGGTAGAGTTTCCATGGGCTCTGGGTCCAGATCAGTCAGTGGTCCAAGTGGTACAAGACAATCTCCTGGGTCTGATAGTGGCTCAGGCCAGTGCTCAGAGTGTGTCAACAACCAGGGCAGCCCTGGCTAGTCTTGTGCACTGGCAATGGCCTAGGTGGCCCAACCCAGTCTCCTGGGCTCAGCAGGGGGCCTTGGTAGCTCAGGCTGATTCTCCCTTTTTGGGCAGGGCAGGGCAGCTGAGCTTTCCTCCTGGGGAGCTCAGGTGGAGCGTCTGGCTGGCTCAGCCGCTGGGCTCTAACTGAACTCTGCACTCCTCCTTTTATACTTCCAACCCTGCCTTTCTGCTTCCTGGGGGTGGGGCTGAGTTGCTCTGGCCCTGCCCACTAGGAGGTCTTCAGGAGTGTTTCCCTTCTGGTCAGCAGGAGATCAAGCTGACTTATTACATGCTATGAGAAAACCTTTGAAAATAATATAGGCTGGGGATGGAAACCTTGATCACAAGCTTGAATTGAAGAAGAGAAGTGCAAACCTGGCTTGACATAAGCAACTTGCCTAATTTCTTAGTGGGCATAAAATGGGGAAAGTGAATGGAAGGTTGATTTGTAAATAGGAGCTTGACACAATGTGCTGGATGTGTGCTCTAAGGTAAGCAGCGGCACCTTGATGCTAGGGATTATGGACAAGATAAACGTGGAATGTGAACAACACATGGACCGAGTATGCTCTACAAGGATTGGTCCCTGCAAAGCAACCCAGCCTGTCCAAAAAATGTGTGGCATGATATACAGCCAATGCAAGGTAAATGTGTAAATATATGCAAAGAAAGGGTTGCCTGTGTAATCGTGGATGTGCGGTAAGTCCTTAAACTCACCCCATGCTTCCATGTAATCAACTTGGTATAACTTTATTGTGTTCCAAATAAAGGAACCTGAGCAATGTCAATCAGAGCGTGTTCCAAATCAGAGCATTTTGGACTCCTGAGACCGGGGATGAAGTCTTCTTCCAGAACTGGCCAAGTATCCTGGATAAGCCGAATAGTAATGGTCTCTAAAGGAATCCCAACAAGGAGGGGCAGGATCTCAGGCTAATGTGACAGCAGCTGCTTCCCCAGTTTTCCTGGTGTGTTTCTATTATACAGCAGGCACTTATGAGAGATGCATTACTTAAAACTGGATAACAACCGTGGTTGACAATGTGTGGAAGAGATGTGTGACAATCCCTGTCTTAAGTCTCTTGGCATGTACTGATTGAGAGGAAATGAAGAGCAAAGTCAGTGAAAATCAGTCTGAACAAAGAACTGAAGTTAGTTCCCTATCAAAGAAAACCATGTTCAACTCTTGGTTAACAGCTGACCGAATGCAGGGATGCAGAAAATCAGGCCACTTCCAGGTGTTCTGCACCCACGGCCACAGGAGAAATTTAAATGAAATCCACTACTGATCAGCAGTGAGGTCCTGGAGAAGTTTTGGCCTCTCCCACAAAAAAGTGCTCATTATTCAAACGATCCCATTGCTAGAATACTGCACCTGTTCTAGGTTCTTCTTGTGTTTCCCAGCACTCTAAAAGTATAATGAAGCCAGGAAATGTATTTGACGAAGGGAAAGAAATAGAAAATGAACTTAATTGCAAATCATCTTGGTAAAGGCCAAACAGCTGTTTGCACTAAAAACATCTTGATATTGATTGTGCATATGTTATGATGAGTACTGTACATGCTATAATATTATAACTTGGCAAAGCAGTCGTAATAAAGATTTCAACAAAGCCTCCCACCAACCTATGCCAAATGAATTATTCTCTCTATTGCTATTAACAGATTTGACAATACATAGGTCTTTGGGCTATTCATCTCCTGGTCTTTGTATTCTTCAGCTGCGCAGAAGGAGGCTGAATTTAAAATACCCAGTGGACAATAAAAAGTCAGACATAGTGGACTTAATTTCCCAACCCATATATCCATGGCAGTTTTAAAGCCAAAAAACTCAAAATTGGCCTTAAACTTGCATACAAAATGAAGAATAATTTTTACTAGCATTAGTTTTATTTCAGTCTTAATTGTGAGGATGTTATCATGGCAGAAGACAGATATCGTTTTCCACAATTCCATCTTGGAAAACCGAATCCATCTGTAGTGTGAGTACAGCTTTCCCTGATGTTTATAAGGAGCAATATCAATCATGACAGCAAGTGAATAAGGCACAGGGTCAGGCAGGGGTCAGTGTAAAAGAAGAAACCCTATTTAAGTAGACTTTTCCTATCCAACAATATCAAAGGGCAATTAGTGTCTCACATACCACACTTATCAAAACATAAGATACCCTTTTAAATGCTGGAATACAGAAGGAAAATGTCCATTGAAATACCAAATGCTTTTTTAGACCTAAATAAACCTCATTCAGACATTGACTATATAAAGCCTATCCTTGAAGCCATAGTAAATCAGGTTTCTACTTCTACATGATAAAGGGAAGTCAGATATATCTAATGAAAGCCTGTATGCGATTTGTGGATAAAATGTGTAACTGTTGTTTGAGTGACAAAGTTTGTTATACCCAAACAAGCAGGTAAAAGTTCAATAGCTTAGGGACCTTGAAATGAAAACAAACAAACAAAATCCCACACTGAAACGCTAGACTTAGTTGTCATGGTTCCTGAGAACGGTAAGTAAAGGTTGAGCTTGATGGCTTATGAAATATGGCAACTTGAGCAAGCATTACAAGCTACACTGTGATAATTAGAGAATTAGGCCAGGTCTACACTATAGCCAAAGGTTGGCTTAAGGTACGCAGTTCCAGCTATGTAAAAACCATAGCTGTGTCGACATACCATGACAGTAGGGCTGTGTCCAGACTCAGGGTTTTTTTCGGGAAAAGTAGCCTTTTTCCGAAAAAACTTCACCTGCGTCTAGACTGCAGCCACGTTCTTTCGAAATTAAATCGAAAGAACGTGGCTTTTCTTTCGACGGCGGTAAACCTCATTTCACGAGGAAGAACGCCTTCTTTCGAAAGTGCTTCTTTCGAAAGAAGGCGTTCTTGAATGTAAATAGGGCTTCTTCAAAAGAGAGCATCCAGACTCACTGGGTGCTTTCTTTCGAAAAAGCAGCTTGCTCTTTCGAAAGTTCCGCGTGCAGTCTTTATATATAGAGCCTCTTTCGAAAGAGGCTTGCAGTCTAGACATAGCCTAGGAGATCAGTGAGAGAAACTCCTGTCAACTTCCCTTACTCCTCGTGGGGAGTAGACATTCTGGCTTTGACGGGGGCACCCTCGGTGTTCGATTTAACATGTCTTTACTAGACCTGCTAAATCAAAGCCAGAAGATGGACCCTCCACAGCATCAATTTTCTCCAAAGTCTAGATGTGGCCCTTGTGTGCAGAAGTGTGGGCCCATTTCTGAACTCTGGGTTGGAGAAGCCTGTGTGCAAGCCATCCTTAATAGATGCATGTAACTTCTAAGAGAATACTGAGAGCATATAAGTATGACATGCTGATGGGACAAGAGCATCATATAGGTGCTTTTGACTCTCCCAAATTTCTTTGACTACTTGGCTTCTTCTTCCTCTGTTGCCACTTACTTTGCCAAGCTTCCAATTGTTCCTATTAAAATGATACTTTTCCATGTAGTATCTATAAAATATGAACTGAATATCTGACCTTGCACTGTGAAAGCTATTTATGTAACAGCTATTGTCTCGAGCCACTGATGAATATCTCATTCATTGGCCTTCTTGTTCTTTTTCACAGCGTGTAGCATAACTATTGAATATGAGATTGCAAATAATCTCCACTAACTCTTCAGCCCTCCTGTCTGCAGGCCCAATGCAAAGCTTCCTGTAAGGAGAAATCTGTCTTGGGCAAGGTGTCATGAATTAGCTCTGGAACTGTAGGATGGCTGTAGTAGAGGAATAAAACATGGCCAAATATAATGACCCCACATATACTTACAGGAGGGACTTTATCCTGGGAGGCACTGACCCCTAAATTCCAACATGAATTCACCATGCAACACAGTGCCTAAAAGGGCTAATGTGATCATGGAATATGAGAAAAGGGGAAACTCTAATAGGAGTAAATGGGTTATTTTTACATCCATAATTGGTAGTGGTGTCACCATTGCTGGAATAGTGTGTCAAGTCCTTAAGTCAGCAATTCAAGAAAGATCTTTATTGACCTGGAGAAGGTTCAAAGAAGAGCCGTGAGAATGATAAAAGATTAGCAAACATGTCTTAGAGCAACAGACTGACGCAGCTCAATCTGTTTCAGAGGGGTAGCCGTGTAAGTCTATATTTGTAAAAACAATGAGGAGTCCTGTGGCACCTTAGAGATGAACGAATGTATTAGAACATAAGGTTTCATGGGTAAAACCCACTTTATCAGATGAATTCGAGTGGAAGTTACAGGGGCATATATATTGTGTTAATGAGGTTAATTAAGTCAGGGTGGAAGTGGTTCATTCACAGCATCTGTGAATATTAAAAGGGAAATTGCTCTTGTACTCAGTTAACCAATTAAGATCTTTATTCAATCCGAAATTGATTGTAATGAATTTGCAAATGAACTCTAGTTCAGCTGTCTCCCTTGGTAATCAGGTTTTGAAATTCTTTTGTAGAAGGATGGCTACTTTCAAATCCATTTACTCATTACTCAATCTGTTTAGCTGAGTTGGATTGATTACAGTCTAAGTATCTACCTGGGGAATAAATATTTAGCAACGAACTCTTCACTCCAGCAGAGAGAGACATAAATAATCCAATAGCTGGAAACTGAAGGTAGTATTCAGCCTGGAACTAAGGCATAAAATATTTAAGTGAGAGTTAGGATACGTCTAGACTGCACTCTGAAATAAGATACACAATTTGCGCTATGCAAATTGCGTATCTTATTTAGATTTTATTTTGAAATAGACTATTTCAAAATTGAGCGCATCTACATGGCTCCAAATTTCTAAATAAAGCCCTATATCAAGACATCCCTTATTCCTCATGGAATGAGGTTTACAGGAATGCCGAAATAACATGTCCGTTATTTCAAATATTATTTTGAAATAGCAGATTCGTTCCTTGGATGCGGGGTAGCTATTTCAGGCTACCTTGCAGTCAAGATGTACTCTAAGTGTGACTATTGGCATAGCCTATCAAAGATGGCGGTGAAGTCTCCATCACTGACAATTTTTAAAACCAAGACTAGATGCTTTTTAAAAGATCTTCTCTGGGAATTACTTTGAGGCAGTTCTCTGGCCTTTGTTACACAGGGAGTCAAGACTAGATGGTCACAGTCGTACTTTCTGAACTTAGAGTCGATGAATATTTATAAAGTATTTCATTGAATTCACCATTTATTAGCATGGCTCTAGTACATAGGGCAATGTAATACTTGGGGCTTACCCAGCTTTGGAAAGCTGAGTCACTTGTACATAGACCACTATCTAGTACTATCTTGATTTTTCTATAGCTAGGTAAATGAAGGCACAAAGGTTAAATGATTTGCCTGAGGTCAGAGCCCACAGCTTATTCTGCAAGGAATAAAATCCAGATTTCTTGGCCCCTGCTCTAATCATAAATTGCCCTGTCTCTAAATTGGAAAGTCCCTTTCATTACAATGTGGTGACACTATAGGGGATCAGCACTTAAAATTCAAGTTAATATTTCAGAAACGCTAGACTTTTTGCTTTCCAAAGACATTTTCCTACAAAAAGGGGGAACCAACGAAGTAAAATTTTATACAGATAAAGACTAAGAACTGATTCCACTCATACTAAATTAAATTATCCTTGAAATGCTACCTATTTAAAGGAAAAACTCATTGAGCTGCTCATATCAAAATACAGTGTAATTCTATAGTTTATACACTGCACTGCTAAACCAACCAAAATTCAGGTTGGGGGGTGATTCACATTGAGTTAATAGCATTCATTGCCCATTACAAAAATAACATGCTTAACCTAAGCAAAAATGTTAGTGGGTTACTCATGAAAAAGCATTAATGTAAAAGCTACTTACTTTTTTTTCTTCTTAGCTACAGAGGATTTCAGTTTAATTTCCTTTATCTTAAATGACACTCATTTTAAGTATGGAAGATGGAAAGAACTAAAAACTAGTTTATTTTAGACTTAAAATGTGGGGCAATTCTTATTTTTTCTCCAGATGCAAAGTGAGACAACTAGCTGTAGGTGTAGGTTGATCTCCTCTGCTTAATTCTGACTTGATTTGGTTCTCCTCTCCTAAACTGGCCTTCTTGAGCACTATATGCATGGATTTCCTGTCCTATGGATTTCAGCTCAGGACTCTACAAGAAGCAGTGGAACCTCGGACATCTGAAATGATTCTTCTGGGCGATCTTTAAACTTGCAGCTTACAAACTTTGCATTCCGAATAGTCTCTTGAATTTTCATTTTTAGCTACATAAAGATTAGAGCCATTGCTTCACTTTAAACCTATGACTCTTCCCTCATATTAGCATTTGTATTCTGTTTCACTTCTGCCACACTTCTTTTAAACTAGCTATTTTGTAGGAAAGTGGAAATGACAGCAACACAACACCAGTGAGAACTGATACATTTTTTAACGAGAATACGTGTGTGTGGTGTGTGTGTGAGTGAAAGAAAGAGAGAGGGGGGGTGCAAACGGCCTTTTTAATCCAAGAATGTTTTTATTTGTGTTACTTTTTTGCAGCGTAAGCTCATAATTTCTTAGTTACAACCAGTTTAAACTAAACCCAGGCTCATACCAGTTTCAGCTAACATAATCAAAGTACATTTATTAATTTTAACTTTTTTTCACCAATGTAATGAATGAATGTCCATTATAGGCACTTGCTTAAAACGCTGGATTATAGCTTCCTGTACACAACAGTACCAAGGTATAGATAGATCATAACAGCCACAATTCCTGTCCTCCCAGGAAACAGGTTTCCAGTTCAGCAAGGGATACAAAATACTCTCAAGAGAATGTTACCATGATAAGACCAAAACTGACATTTCCTGAAGAGTCCTTTGGATAACTGTCGCTGTAGGAAGCTATACTTGCTTCGTGTTCAGTTGCCAGTATAATAGGCATTGCCCAAAAGGGCTGGAATTCCTTTCAGTTCTCTGTCAGAATGAAAACTGGCAACTTCAAAATTTCCCTCTGAACAGATGAGTCAAAAGTTGGGTTTCAAACACTCAAATGATGCTCTATTATGACTCATTCTAAATGAGATTTACTGGATCTGGTTACCCAGTGGAAGCTGAAGCAGCTCTCCACCCGCCATGGGCAGGAGACTGCTCCAACCCCACAGGCGGTGGGTGGTCCAGCCTGCCCAGAACAGCTGCTATCTGGCTATGCCACCCCCTGCCTTCATTCGGCTAACTGGTTAACCACTTAAATGGGATTTTACATCCCTATTCTAAATGAAACTGACAACGGCTGCTCAGGGCTCTGGCTGCTCACCTTCTGAGTTACTAAGAAGCTCTGGCAGCACTGGCTTGCACCCAGGACCTCCAGGATCCCAGCTCTGTGGCAGCCCATGACAGCATAGCAGGCGGAATGACTTGGTAAACATCACACATTCTTGGAAAAATTGGAGTTTGCAAACTGATATAAAAAAACCAATCAAACAAAACCCACAAAACAACAACAAAATCCATACCTTTCCAGAAGATCATTTCCAACCAATTTCTTTCCTAAACTGCTTCCAGAGCCAATTTTGTGCAGTCAGAGCACTATCTAACACACTAGACCCCCTTGTTAAACCAGGATGATAAGGTCTTAATTAGGAAACTACAGACCGGTCAGTTTAACGTCTGTCTCAGGAAAGATAATGGAGCAGGTAATTAAGGAAATCATATGCAAACACTTGGAAGGTAATAAAGTGATAGGGAATAGCCAGCATGGGTTTGTGAAGAACAAGTCATGCCAAACTAATCTGATAGCTTTCTTTGATAGGATAACGAGCCTTGTGGATAAGGGAGAAGCGGTGGATGTCATATACCTAGACTTTAGTAAGGCATTTGATACGGTCTCGCATGATATTCTTATTGATAAACTAGGCAAATATAACTTAGATAGGGCCACGATAAGGTGGGTGCATAATTGGCTGGATAACCATAGTCAGAGAGTTGTTGTTAACGGTGCTAAATCCTGCTGGAAAGGGATAACAAGTGGAGTTCCGCAAGGGTCTGTTTTGGGACCCGTACTGTTCAATATCTTCATCAATGATGTAGATATTGGGATAGAGAGTACGCTTATTAAGTTTGCAGATGATACCAAACTGGGTGGGGTTGCAACTTCTTTGGAGGATAGGGACATAATTCAAAATGACCTTAGCAAGTTAGAGAAATGGTCAGAGGTAAACAGGATGAGGTTTAATAAAGAGAAATGCAAAGTGCTCCACTTAGGAAGGAACAATCAGTTCCATACATACAAGATGGGAAGCGACTGTCTAGGAAGGAGCATGGCGGAAAGGGATCTAGGGGTCAGAGTGGACCACAAGTTGAATATGAGTCAACAGTGTGATGCTGTTGCAAAAAAAGCAAATATGATTCTAGGTTGTATCAACAGGTGTGTTGTAAGCAAAACTCGTGAAGTCATTCTGCCGCTCTACTCTGCACTAGTTAGGCCTCAGCTGGAGTACTGTGTCCAGTTCTGGGCGCCACATTTCAAGAAAGATGTGGAGAAATTGGAAAGGGTACAGAGAAGAGCAACAAGAATGATTAAAGGTTTAGAGAACATGACCTATGAAGCCAGGCTTCATGAACTGGGCTTGTTTAGTTTGGAAAAAAGAAGATTAAGGGGGGACATGATAGCGGTTTTCAAATATCTAAAAGGGTGTCACAAGGAGGAAGGAGAAAATTTGTTCCTCTTGGTTTCTGAGGACAGGACAAGGAGTAATAGGCTTAAAGTGCAGCAGGGGAGGTTTAGATTGGACATTAGGAAAAAATTCCTAACTGTCAGGGTGGTCAAATATTGGAATAAATTGCCAAGGGAGGTGGTGGAATCTCCCTCTCTGGAGATATTTAAGAACAGGTTAGATAGACATCTGTCAGGGATGGTGTAGACGGAGCTTGGTCCTGCCTTGAGGGCGGGTGGGCTGGACTCGATGACCTCTTGAGGTCCCTTCCAGTCCTATTATTCTATGATTCTCTCTCTCCAGGACTTCAGTACTGAAGATGTCCCTGTCCTACATCACCAGCTAGTAGTATGAAGCCTGGAGGAATCCCTTTGTTGGGCAGTGGAGAGGAAGAGATGGGTTAGAGTGAGGTTGCCACAAAAGAGGAGTCTTGTGTCTTAAGTAGAAAGTACTTTATGGGCCAGTTTGTACATGACCAGTGGTTATAGTTCTGAAGACAGATGTGAGATCTTGGAAACATGGAAACCTCAAAAGACTATTACATTGAGATGTGCCAGATGCCATAAGTAACCATATCAGTAATGAACTTGTGTGTCTATAAATGTTGTATGTATCTTTTGGAGCTATGGTTTATATTCTAGAATGGGTGAGGATTACCCTTCAGGAGCTCTAATGTATGGTGACCAGCAAGTGCACAATCTGTGACAGGTAAACTATTTAACCTCTATTGCCTTTGCTGTTTCAGAGTGGATTGAGGCAACACAGTGATTTAAAAGACAAAGAGTCTGTGGTAAAAACCAGCCTGAATTAGTTGCGACTTCCCTCATTTTGATCCAAACCTGGCATGGGATTGTAACGAAGGATACGTCTACACAGCAGAATTATTTCGGAATAACGTAATGTGCATCTACACTAAAAGCCTTTATTTTGAAATAATGTTGAGCGAGAGGAGCTTCTTACTCCGACTCATGGTAACCCTCATTTCACAAGGAGTAAGGGAAGTCAAAGGAAGAGTGTTCAGCTTCCTGCTGTATAGACAGCGCCAAAAGCCAAATTAAGCTATTTCGACTTCAGTTACGCAATTCACATAGCTGAAGTTGCGTAGCTTAATTCAACTTTTGCCCTGCTGTGTAGATGTGCCCTAAGAGATTAAAATACATGCAGAAAGGGTCTGGAGGGCCTACTAAGATTTTCATGTGAAACATGGGTGACAGTTGGTAAGCTAGCATGTGCGTGAGGTGCTCATTGCTTTGACATTTTCGCTAATTCTGTCATTTTAAAATAAACAGACTAGCTTTGTGAAAGCTGGCTGGTCACTAGTGACCATGGTCATAGCCCCTTGAAGAGAGGAGAGTGGCAGGCACTGGATTAAGATCAGGTCTGTCAGGATAAGCACAGTGAATTGCAGGAGAACTGCAAACCTACATTCCTTTAGTCTGTGGGGAAAGGGGTCTCAGTCCTTGACAATAGAAAGATGACACTTGAGACTTCAAGAGGCCTCCTGGAGAAGATCATGGGAGGCAGAGCTTCAGTTAACTCCAGAACTGTGATAGCTCTTATCCCAGGTAGACACAATGTTTCAATAGAATATTTTGTGGGATAATGCTGATTTGTCAGAACCAAGACATCTGAGGGCATAAGTCAGTTCTGAGTAATTTCTTGACTCATATTTTGGAAAGAAATTGTTAAACATATTTCTAAAAAATATTTTTCTTATTTACAATTATTTGAAAACAAGTAACACCCTCCCCCCAACCCTTTAAAATAAAAACCAGAAAAGTGTCAATTACTCAAGCTTTTTGTGTTAGATTCTAGGTTCATGAACATTTTTGACATATAACATGGATTCTTCAGCCCAATTCAGGATGGAAAAACTTTTTTCCCATTCTCAGAATCTCACATGACAGGTAAATGAGCACCCACCCAGTTCTCCTTCTTATAACTTCAACAAAGAGTTCCCCAGAAAGGAAAGAGTACCATTAATCTGACTTTCATTTTAATGAAGAGAAGCCATTATTAACATGCACTGAGAAGAAGATTATGTAGCATTGGGAAGAAGGATCCAAGAATTTGGAGCACAAGTGGTGTTCTCGTCCATCCTCCCTGTTGAAGAGAAAGAACTGAGCAGGGATTGTCGAATTGAGGACGTAAATTCGTGGTTGCGCAAGTGGTGTCGAAGAGAGGGCTTTGGTTTCTTTGACCATGGGACTCTGTTCCGGGCACAAGGATTGTTAGGAAGAGATGGGATCCACCTAATGAAGAGAGGAAGGAGCATCTTTGCGGGCAGGCTTGCAAACCTAGTGAGGAGGGCTTTAAACTAGGTTTGTTGGGGGACGGTGATCAAAACCCTGAGGGGAGTGGGAAAGTTGGATACCGGGAAGAAATGCAAAGAGGAACGAGCAACGAAGGAGGACCCCTGCTTCGAATGCATAAGGTAGGGCGATCAACTGGTTATCTGAGGTGTTTGTACACCAATGGGAGAAGCCTGGGCAACAAGCAGGAAGAATTGGAGGCCCTGGCCCAGTCCAAGAAATATTATTTAATTGGGATAACAGAGACGTGGTGGGATGACACACATAACTGGAGCACTGTCATGGAAGAGTATAAACTGTTCAGGAAGAACAGGCAGAGGAGAAAAGGAGGAGGAGTTGCACTATATGTAAGAGAGCAATATGATTGCTCAGAACTCCAGTATATATAGAGGGAGAAAAACCTGTTGAGAGTCTATGGGTTAAGTTTAGAGGTGCAAACAACAGCAGTGATGTTGTGGTTGGTGTCTACTACAGGCCACCGAATCAGGTGGATGAGGTAGATGAGTCTTTCTTTAGACAAATGAGAGAAGCTTCCAGATCGCAGGCCCTGGTTCTCGTGGGGGACTTTAATCACCCTGACATCTATGGGGAGACCAATACGGCAGTACACAGGCAACCCAGCAAGTTTTTGGAGAATGTTGGGGATAACTTCTTGGTACAATGCTGAAGGATCCAACCAGGGGCCATGCACAGCTTGACCTTCTGCTCACAAACAGAGAGGAACTAATAGGGCAAGTAAAGGTGGGTGACAACCTCGGAAGCAGTGATAATGAGATGGTAGATTTCAGGAACCTGACCAAAGGAAGAAAAGAGAGTAGTGAAATACACACCTTGGATTTCAGAAAAGCAGACTTTCACTCCCTCAGAGACCTGATAGTTAGAATTCCTTTGCTATGCTAACATGAAGGGGAAAGGAGTCCAGGAGAGCTGGCAGTATTTTAAAGAAGCCTTATTGAAGGCACAGAAAGAAACCATCCCGATACGTAGCAAGAGAAGCAAACAAGGTAGGTGACTGGATTGGCTTACAGGGGAAATTCTTGGTGAACTTAAGCACAAAAAGGAAGCTTACAAAAAGTGGAAACTTGGACAGATGACCAGGGAGAGCTATAAATATATAGCTCGAGAATGCTGGGGGGTTATCAGGAAGGCGAAAGCGCAATTGGAATTGTGACTAGCAAAGAATGTGAAGGATAACAAGAAAGGTTTCTACAGGCATGTTAGCAGGAAGAAGGTGATCAGAGGGTGTGCGGCCCCTACTGGATGAAGGAGGTAACCTAGTGAGAGATGATGTGGGGAAAGCTGAAGTACTCAATGCTTTCTTTGCCTCTGTCTTCACGGACAAGGTCAGCTCCCAGACTAATGTGCTAAGTGATGCAAGATGGGATGAAGATGGACAGCCCTTGGTGGGTAAAGCACAGGTTAGGAACTATTTAGAAAATAGTTCTTTGGACTACAAATGTACACAAATCCATGGGTCTGAACTTAATGCATCCGAGGGTACTGAGGGAGTTGGCAAATGTCATTGAGGAGCCTTTGGCCATTATCTTTGAAAAGTCACGGAGATAGGGAGAGATCCCGGATGATTGGAAAAAAGCAAATGTAGTGCCCATCTTCAAAAAAGGGAAGAAGGACGATTCAGGGAACTATAGACCAGTCAGTCTTACCTCAGTCCCTGGAAAAATCATGGAAGGGATCCTTAAGGAATCCATTCTGAGGCACTTGGAAGAGAGGAAAGTGATTAGGAATAGTCAGGATGGATTCACAAAGGGCAAGTCATGCTTGGCCAATCTGATTAGCTTCTATGATGAGGTAACTGGCTCTGTGGACGTGGGAAAGTCAGTGGATGTGATATACCTTGACTTTAGCAAGGCTTTTGATACGGTCTCCCACAATATTCTTGCCAGCAAGTTAAGGGAATGTGGATTGGATAAATGGATGGTAAGATGGATAGAAAGCTGGTTAGAAGGTCGGGCCCAGAGGGTAGTGATCAACGGCTTGATATCAGGATGGCAGTCGGTTTCCAGCAGTGCGCCCCAAGGTTCGGTTCTAGGACTGGTTTTGTTCAATATCTTTATTAATGACCTAGATGAGGGGATGGAAGTTTGCAGCAACTTTGCAGATGACACTAAGCTAGGGGGAGACGTAGATACACTCAAGGGCAGAGATAAGGTCCAGAGTGACTTAGAGTCTAAGTCACAATCCCTAAGTTACAGTCCCTAAGGGTATGTCTACAGTGCCACCCTAGTTCGAACTATGGTGGCTAATGTAGGCATTCGAACTTGCAAATGAAGCTCGGGATTTAAATATCCCGGGCTTTATTTGCATGTTCCTGGGTGCTGCCATTTTTAAATGCCCTGTAGTTCGAACTACCTGCCCGCAGCTACACGCAGCACAGACTAGGTTGTGCGAATTAAAGCTCCTAATTCGAACTACCGTTACTCCTCATTTATTTTAAGAGGAATAAGGGATCTTTCAGAAAAGGCTTTATTTTCTGAAAGATCCATGTCTAGACTGGCGCTTTTTTCCGGCAAAGCTCCGAGCCGGAAAAAAGCGGCAGCCATTTTTTATGCAAATGAAGCAGGAGGATTTAAATCCCCGCTTCATTTGCAATTGCGATGTGTCTAATTTGCATCCCTTTTACGGAAAAGGGATGAAGTCTAGACACAGCCTTAGTGTTTCAGATGTACTCTGTCAAACCACGCCAACATGAAGGAAAGTATTCCAGGTCACGGTGATGCATAGCCAGGGCCAGTCAGGGATGTGTGATTTGGTAAAAAACATCATTTTTTTGTTAACTGATACAGATTTTGTAATTTTAA
The DNA here is from genome assembly GCF_052426305.1 of Pelodiscus sinensis. Taxonomy (NCBI): domain Eukaryota; kingdom Metazoa; phylum Chordata; order Testudines; family Trionychidae; genus Pelodiscus; species Pelodiscus sinensis. The sequence continues at coordinate 35,655,934 of NC_143067.1, read as the reverse complement.
CAAGTTAAAAATGTTCATAAGTATGAATATAAATATACTGGTTCTGATGGCACACAAGATTAGACCATGATGAACATGTCCTCTCAGATCAGCTGGTTATATAAAGAAACCATTACTAATGGATCAGTGTCATCATTATGGCCCCCAAAGCTGGAAGTGGTCTGGAGCTCTCTGAGCTTCATGTGATTATTGTTAAAATGTAATGCTTGGGCCTTCCAGTGGAGGAGCTATTAGGGCAGGAGTGGGCAATCATTTTGGATGTGGGGGGGGCCACTCCAAGGTTTTGGTAAGTGGTCAAGGGCTGCACTTTTCTATGGAGTGGTTTAGAATGGAAGTTGGGTCAGAAGGAAGCTTGGGGTAGGAGACTGGGGTGCAGGAGAGGGTGTGGGGTCTGAAGGAGTTTGGGTGAAGAAAGGGGTTCACAGAGTGCAAAGCTTCCCTGGTTTACTCCCTGGCGCAGAGAGGCAGATGGACCAGTCAGCCACTCTGAGCCCTGGGTCTGCTTCTTGCCTGGAGGCCCAGTGGCCAGACTGAAAGGCTTGGCAGGAAGGCTTTAACCCTTGGCCGTATCTTGCTCACCCCTGTATTAGAGTATGTTATCACCACAGTAATTTAGATAACATAACACAACATGACTTAAATTAGTATGAAAGGAGCAAAAATTTTCAGTCCCCCATGCTGAATTTGGCCATTTACTCTATATCTAAGACTTAAACAATATTTAAAACTACATTTGTCTTTCAATTTTTGTAGAAGTCACATTTGCTGTGCAACTAAAACCTATTGTCTATAATACTTAATGAAGTGTGAACAAAAAACAAGTTTTAGTGCTTCCTCCACCCCAAGTACTTTAAAACCATTTAGATTTTCCTCCTGGCTCAATACCTTATCTCCAAAGCCTAGATGCCCTTGCTAACTGATAAAGAGACTTATTGAACACTGTCCAATACCATGCAACCCTTTGCATACTGATTACAGGCTTTGTTGGTTTGCATTCCAAATAGCCAATTATTAGCTGTATACCTTAAGCTTTTTTTAATTGAAAACAAGTATCAAACTCATCTTGCAGTTTCCCACTTCCATTAATACAATATGAAAATGAAATCAAATGAAATCCTTACTTAAAAGACTGAATACAATCAAGATGAAAAGCCGAAGAAGACAATTGCTAGATGGGTACTACTCAGGACATGAAGAACTACCTAAACTGACGGCATCAGCACTCCATGGAATACGCTGCGTCCTATGTGACTCATACCCATATCATGTAAGGACATGGGAAATACGGAGTACTACCTGAGTGAGGCAGAACTAAATACAATAGAGCCTAACTGGACTTGCGTAGCTTTTAGGGAAACTACACTTTCTACATTTCTTCCCAAGTGGTACGTTGAAAACCTTTCACAGATATTTTCAGCTGCAGTAAGGGACATGGCCTTTGTGGATGTTAGTACATTAGCTCTCCCTTTTGACTGGAAACATTTGAATGGGAAGTGAAAAAGTCATTGTTTTATGTTCGTCCATGATTAAAAGTGAGTCAATGGGAACATCCTGATTACACTTTTCAAGGACAGCTGCAATTTGCTCCCTGCTGAAGCAATTGAGTGAGTAGGTGCTGTATATTGTGTATTGGCACTTAACATTAAGTTTAAATCATGGGCCTCTACGATTATGTACTTGTTGCTGACAAGAGGCACATGTGGAGTGGCTACAGCAAAATCCTGTTACATTGTCAAGTGTTCCCTTGTGTTATTACTCATTTGTAATAAAGAATCAGCTTGCCTGCCGAGGACTGAAGCCTGGTATCTATGGAGCAGTGTCACAGCAAGCTTGGGCCACTTGGTCTACGCTGCCAACTGAAGGACACAACTTTTGTCATTCAAAGCACACGCCCCACATCCAGAAAGACAAAAGTTTTGCCATAGCAAGATGTAAATGGCGCACTGTCTGCAGGAGCACTCCCCTGACAACACCACAAACCCTGTCAGCAAAAGTAGCGACATACAGCATTTACACTGCCTGACTTTGAGCAACACGGCTGTGTCCCTCCTGGTTGTGTAGTGGGAACTGCTGCTGTCAGGCTTTGTCTACAACTGCCGGTCCACAGACCAGTGTCTGCCGGGTTGTGGCACATTGCCAGGCCATGCCCCAGCTTCTGGTTAGCCCTCCTGCTGTGGTCCCCTAGGGAATCCATTCCCACACATTTACCCATGCAGCAGCAAGGTGAGTGGGGCAGCAGGCAGCTGGGTTCTGGTTCTAGCTCCAGCTGCTGCTAGAGCTAGAACCAGCTCACCATGGCCCGGTTCTAGTTCTGGCAGGGCCACGTGGAGCGCAGCTGCCTCGGCAGGCAGGGCCAAATGCTGCGTCAAGCAAAGCTGCCCCAGCTGGTGGGGCCAAACACTGCTGGCTGGCTGGTGGGGCCAAGAGCCCCGTGATGGGTGGCTGCCCCTGCGACCCTGTTCTCCTCCCTCCCACTCAGTGTAAGTTTCCCCCGGCCTTCAGCAGCTCCCAGCCAACAGGTACATGCATCATTAAGTGCATAGGGAAATATGAATGTGCAGAATTTGTCAGCACCATCAGACCTGTTAACGACTGCCTCTTTAATTCTGGTGCAATTAAGGCAAAAGGTTTGGAGTGGAGAAAATTCTTTAACAAGTATTAGCAACTATTTTATTGGGTTTTTTTCCAATGTGTGTGGGGAACAGTTTTTCAAATTCTTGTCACCCCTCCTTTGATTTGCCTGATATACTATGGCCTAAAATTACCATAATGAATATGCAAATATTTCAGTGCCGGTCCACTACCGTTTTTTGAATGAGTTTGCCAGTTGGTGGTATAAAAAGAACATTTTTATATGTGTGTATTTTTTAAATGTGGGTGGGAAACCACTGTTCAAGAGTTAACAGGATAGTTTATTTTTAATCAGCTTGTATTTATTCCTTAGTGCTTCTTCTTAATTGTCCAGCTAGGACTATTCGCAGTGGTGAGTTTGTGATGTGGGAGCACAAACTTTAATTGTAAAGTCAAACAATTAGGTCACCTTCATTCTGGTATCTCCTATCTGATTTTATTTTTGCTGTCTGGTGTATGTGTGTGGTGAAACATTTCATTTGATCAAATAGCCATTATTTTCCTTACATGGTCTGTCCAGAGGGGTTGAAGCCTAACCCTATCAAACCACATCACAGTCCTCCAGTATATAACTAAGCTTGAATGGATTACATTACATGAAAAAGGGAATGTTTTTAGAAGACCTTGTATTTAAGAGTCTGGGTTTTGGAAATCCTGCTAGTTGTTAGCATCTTTCCATAATCCAGAGGTGGCGAGTTATTTCCTGATGTGATCAGTAAGCAATAAACGGATCCTCTGTTTTTGACTTCAAGGATTATTAGATCTTTTATACAATTCCTGAACATGACAGCATTCTGAGAACTGAGGAATTTTGGGGGGAAAAAATCTCAAATAAAAAACCTAGTAAATATCCAGGCAAGTTTCTCTGTTCTTTCAAGACCAGTGAAATTCATAAGTTTAATCACTCACAGCACAGCTTCATGAAAAAGACTATTCAGCACAGTATGGAAAATAGACACAAGAAGTTCTTTGGTGGAAAAAATAATACAAATGTGTATGAAGAGGCAAAAACAGAGAGGAAAACTGCATGTGCTAGACTGGCAGAAAAGTCAATAGGTGCCCCATATAATGATGATGCATCGCTAATGGCAGCCTTCACTGGGAGATACAAAAGGCAAAATCTGCCACATACACCTGTTTGTCCAGCCAAAAGGAACACTGCAAAGTAACATAAGAAGGAGCTTTTGTTCTGTCCAAAACAGGCAGAAGTAAAATAAAACAAAATACATCTGGAACGGAACAGTCATTTCCCAAATTGCCAATGACGCAGACAGATAAGGAAATGTTTATTGGGCTTAGCTTCTCTTTATTTTGAATCTGTTATTGTAATATGTGTCAAACCAAATCTTCCCCATAAATATAATTATTATATGTTTTTATTGCTCTGTTTTGACCACTTAATGTTTGGAAGTGCAGTGACTGGGGCATGGGCAACCATGCCTAGTGGTGGGAGCAGAAGGTGAACCCCAAAGGCAGTGGTGTCTGGGAAGGAGTCAGAGCTGGAGACAACACTGAAGTATGGCAGAGGAGCATGGGTCAGGAGTAGGGGAAGATAGCAAGGACTGGGAGTGGATGGTGGTCTGGGATGGGAGAAGTAGGCAGAGATGCTCTGGTAAGCAGGGGAGGTCTGTCATTGCAACTAGCCCAGGATTCCTCTATTTGCTAAGTCAATTTTCTGTTACTACTTGGTTTATATAGTGAAAGAAATGTCGCCATGTTAGTCTGGTGAAGCTGAAACAAAAGACAGGACTATGTAGCACTTTAAAGACTTATTCAAAGTAGGAATAAGATCCTCCGGAAAAGGGTGCTTTTTCCGGAGGATCGGGGCCAGTGTAGACGCTCTTTTCCGGCTTTTCTAAAAGCCGGAAAAAAGCGGCGGACATTTTTATTTAAATGCTGCGGGGGATATTTAAATCCCCCGCGGATTTCCCTATTACGATCTCTGAAATTAACATGCCCCTTTCGGAAAAGGGGCCAATGTAGACGTAGCCGTAGAGTGTCGAATCTTAGCATGAATGACAGTTCAGGGGATTCCCTTTCAAGTGCAGATTTGAAAGGCTTCTGGAGTAGGATGCAGGTAATTAAGTCGTTTCTGGTTGAAATGTCCTTTCTGGTTGAAATGGCAAGAAACTGTTTTTTCTTTGTGATCCTGTCTAATAGCTGTTTTATGGCCATTGATCCTTCGGCGAAGTGTCTGAGACGTTTGTCCAATGTACATAGCAGACGGACACTTTCGGCACATGATAGCATAAATTATATTTCTGGATGCTCAGGAATATGTGTTCTTGATCTAATAACTCACTTGGTTAGATTGATTCAATGGGCAAGAAATCCTATCTAAAATCTCAGTAACTGGGTGTTCATATGTTAGCAAAACTAGAAAACACAAACTTATCAGAACTAGTATCCAGTGTTAATGCAAAATATCATTCATGACCGTCAGTCATGCTTACTACACATTCAAGTTCTTGAAGTGTGATTGCTCTTTGTTTAATATGGGTCATTTTGGTAGAAGCAAATGCATAGTTCTTGGCATCTGAGAACAATTTCCTTGAATAAAAGTCTAACATGGTTAAAGAGGGATGTTATGCTCCAAAAAATCCTGTAAATAAAGCTTCAGTTTTGGTTATATGATCATTCATTTTTGGCCCATCAAGTGGGGAGATGGGGAAAGCTGCCAGCAATTCCAATTGTGTCACAGCATTGGCACAGGTCCCATGTTTCTCTATAGTGAGATGTCTTGAAATAGCCTTGTATTCACCACAACTAGGAGAAATTCCTTCTGTTATATACCCCCAAAGCAACTGTTAGTCCCTGTCTTGATTTTTATAGAAAATAGTGCTGTGCCCACCAAGACTCTTTCAAGCCTTTTCATTGCTTTTCCTTTGACTAGGTACTAGTATTTTTGTTGGCTACTACTGTTGTTTAAGTCTTTTTGCCATCTTGTAATTTCTGACCTGTATTCATCATCAACAATGATGGGCTCAATGGCCATTGGTGTCTGATGCCTCCCTTCCATCTTTCCCTGTTCAGTGCAGAGGGGCAAAGTTTCTGTAGACTAGCTCCGCACCAATCTACTATATCATCTATCCATTCTCTGTGAGGTCTGCCTCTCCTATTCAGACCATCCATTATGCCGAATACCAGGGTCTTAACTTTTCGCTTGTCGTTCATTCTGCAGATATGCCTGAATATCTGTATAACCTTCTGCAGTAGGTTCTCTTTCGGCTGTATCTTCCTATATAATTCCTCGTTGGTGACCTTCTGCATCCGTCCTATTCTCAGAATCTTTCTATAACGACTCCTCTCAAATGCCAATATCCTTCTCTTCGAATCTTTTGTTATCACCCATGTCTCACATCCGTACAACATACTGCTAAATACACACGTTTTCAAGACGATCAGCTTCATTGCTAAGCTAATTGCTTTACTTTTCCAGATCTTACCCATCACCTTCAAACTCACTCTTGCTTATTACTTAAGTTTATTTTTTAATTATGTGAGACTTTAGAACTGATATAATAGGTCTCTTCCTACGATTCTCATTTTAACACCATCATGTTGCTGCTGGTTGTGGCTTTCTCCTTGAAATTACAATGTTTGTGTGACTACTACTCAACATGATGTTCAAGATGGGTATGTGATTTTTAAGAACTCAAGAAGCGTGGAAGTCATTTAAAAAAAGATACAGAGTTGTGACTTTGCACAACAAATGAAATACAGCTTTGTGTCTCTACTTGCATGTTCATTTAAATTGTATTTTTGTTTACCCATAGTAATTGGCTCTAAACCAAGATAGCCAAGTTTACACAGGAAATGCTTATTTCAGCTAGGATGTGGAGGTATTAGGGGCCAAAGTGGCAAACTCCAGGATGGCTGGGAAATATGTGGAATTGCCAGCTCTGCAGCTGGAGTAAAACTTAACATATACTTACTGTTGACTTGATATTTTATCAAACAACAAGTATATTGTTTGATATACTTTTTGCTGACTTACAGTTACTCTTATTTTCCTTTTTTATTGGCCTAAAATTCTGAGATGTCACTAAACTCATTTGCTTCCCAGACTATCAAATCAATTACTTCAACATTAAATGGCCTCAAACAGGCGGATTGAGATTTGGTGCAGATTTCAAATGCACATATAAGCTTGATGATCAGATGGCAGAGGGATTTCTGGATGGAGTGCATATGTTTGTTAGGAGTTCCTCTTAGAGGTGTTCAAAGTGATTATTAACCGACTAAGAACTGCACTTAACTAGAACTTAGAGTTTGGATCCTGTGAGCCCCACTCTGAGTTGTGGGCCTTAGCTCCACCTAGGCACATAAGCTTGCAATATGCCATGCTTAGGAAAGTGGTCTCCTGCAGACAGTAGAGAGTTCTAAGTTTACACAATACCTAACAATGGGGAGCACATAGAGATCCAGTCCTTTGGTAGTTCTATTCACCAGTGGAAAGAAAAATTAATGCTGCTGGCAGTACAATATTGCTAAGAAGTCTCAGCAAAGTTCACTGCCCCATTTTGCAAGGTGTACACCAATACATGACAGTTGCTGCCATGAAGAACTTCAACTGCTCATTACTTCCTGCCATGCCTAGTAAATGTTGCTCATTTCAACCTAAATGTTATTCCACTCCCCTTACCTTGGCTATAGCTCTAACTTTGCTTTTTTCATTTCAACTAAAAATCAGTTAAACTGTACAAACATTTGTGAAAAGCAAATAAAGGCCAAATAGGCATGGGTTCTAATAAGTGCTTGTGAACCAAAAGTTCCACTATACATAACTCTAGCAGCCAATGATGCTGCTTTGCCATAGGTGTAGGCAGGTACGCACCATCTTTGACAAGGCCTACAAATTTTAATTAACTCTAGCAATATTTCTTTTGACACGCTGCCAGTGGTTTCAGCTTAATCAACAAGCTCTTTATTCATTTCGCTAGACTCATACAGTAAATCCACTATACCTGCACCTACTGTTAGTGATCATAATGAGTATAACAGCTCGTCTAACTTTAAAGATGGTGGGGGAAGGGGAAAGAAATGTATTGGCTAGCCTGTTAACAAATTCCTAACTGCTAGCTACATTCCTTCTCTCCAACTAATTTCTACTTTAAACTCCCTTTCCCCCACTGGTCAGAGACTGATAAATTTTTAATTTTAGAGCACAATGCAAAGTACGCTAGCTTAGTTGTTAAGGTCAGAGTATATTTGTAAGTGTCCGTTCTGGAACGTAGACCTTTTATACTTTTATATAGAAAATCCAAAAGTGTCCAGAAAAGTAAGATAAGTCAACACTAAAACCAATGGGTAGAGCAAATCATGAAGGCTATATCTACGCTGCGGGTTTTTTGCAGAAGAGAATATACAAACAGCACGCTCGTTTGCATATCTTCTACTGATTCTTTTTGTGGAAGAGGTTTTGCAGGTAAAAAGCCCCGTGTAGACCTGGCCATTTGTCAGGAAAAAACCCTTTCGCGAGATCCTGTAAACCTTGATTATTGAGAAATAAGGGATGTTGCGAAAAAGGGTTTTTTCCCCCACAAATGGCCACATCTACCTGAGGCTTTTTAACGGCAAAACCTCTTCCACAGAAAGAATGAAAGATACGCAAATGAGCACACCATTTGTATATCCTCTTCCGCAAAAAACCAGCAACAGACATAGCCGAAGAGATGTTTGTTCACTCCATCCACATTTTGCCTTGTTCCTAAAGGGGGTAAACTATTTTTTTCTGTTGCAATAGAACCTAGAGTCCATAATCAAGGATCATGATTCTATTGTACTAGACTCTGCACATTTTTGCCAGAGATATATTTTTAGATGAATGCTTTCCAGCCTGCAGGCTTTTCAAAACGAATTCTCTTGAAATGTAGGTCTACTTTTCCGTATTGAAATGCCAGCCACTGTAGGAAGAAACTTCCTTTCTGGCCATATTGAATCACAATGGTGTGGTCTCTCACAATTTCTTTTGATATATGTAATACTAGTCACTGTCACACTAAATATTAACAAGATGGATTACATAGAAGGCCTATGCCTTTTTTCAGTTCATAGCAATTGTCAGTTGTAAAAAGTCCAGCTGAGTAAAGTTTTAAGTTTCTCAACAGTAAAGCACTAAAATTCCCAAATGGGATACATTTTTCCAACCTTGTGTAATCTGCGCAAGTGTCCCAAAATTTGAAAAGAGGGAAACGATTCCATAAATAGTGTGCAACAGTACTACTGTAGTACTGTCTACTCTCACCCATAGTACCTGAACACTTCTCAGTTAAACTCACGGTTTTTGGTGGAGGTGATGATGTCTGTCTCTTTAAGCTCTATGGGGGTAGAAACAATTGGCATTTGGATCAGTTGTCTGTTGGCCATTTCCAAGGGTTTACTTGGATCTGGGGTTTTTTGTTTGTTTTTTGTTTAATGTTGGTGGTTCGGGGAGTTAGTTTAGTTTGTTTTGGGGGACAAGGGTAAAGAGTAGAAATGGATGTAAATGTGGTATTTGATATAGTGGAAAGTATTTATTGGAGGAAACATTTCCTGAAGATGAGCAGCTCCTGAATTCATCTGATATCCCGTAAGCCAGGGATGGGCAATAATTTTTGATGGGCGTGAGGGGGTGGGGCACACTCCAAGATTTTGGAAACTGGTTGAGGGCTGCACTCTTCCATGACATTAATGGAGGAGGTGCAGGGTCTGGGATGGAGGTTGGGTGCAGAAGGGAGCTTGGGGTAAGGGATTGGGGTGCAGGAGGGAGGATGGGATCTGGGAGGGAGTTTGGGTGAAGGAGGTAGTTGTGACCTAGGCCAGGGCACTGGGGAGAAGGGGTTTGATTTGTGACCTAGGGGAGGGGACTGGGATGCAGGAGTTTGGGTTGGAGGGTAGGAGGAGATTATGATCTGGGGCAGGGGATTGTGATGCCAGATTTGGGAGGGGGTGTAGTTGAAGGAAGGGGGCGGAGGATTTGGATATATTGAGTGAGGGGGCAGAGGATTGGGGAAGGGAAGGGCTGGGGTGCCAGAGGCAGGCTCTGGCCTGGATACTTACCAGCAAGTAGCCCAACCTGCCTGCAGAGCCAAATGCTTGCAGAGCTTAAAACATTTCTCAGCCTGCCTGTCTGCCAAGGATGCACAGACATGTGCTTGTGTGAATAATGGAGCTGCGGGGAAGGAGGATGTGAAGCTGGCCAATGGGATGGGAGCTACACCTGAAGCCTTTCCCCCTCTCCTCCAGGGTCACAGTTTTTAAAGAGAAATGGTCCCGCAGCCGCATTTCTGAGTGATGTGGGGGCTGTGGGGTAAGCCAGGGAGCCTGCCTGGAGCTCCCTGCTGCGTCCGTGGGCCAGATCCACTGGCTTGGTGGGCCAGATCTGGCCTGCCCTAAGCCAAAATCAGGAGATGGGGCTTGATCCATGAATAGCTTCCAAGATAAAGATCAAAGCCCATGCACTGCTGTTGTAGGGAGACTGGAAACCTACAAGGGTGTAGAGCAAGTGGCATATGGAGTTATGCTCACAACAGATTAAATCCTGAAGATGGAAGGCAGCCACAATGGTATTGGCCCTATCTATTCAGTGCCACAGGCAGTGACTGCATTAATCCCATCTGGTAGTACTTGGGAGATGCTTCTCTGAACCCAACTCCCTATCTGGGCCAAGTTTGCTAGTGAACTGGAGGGGAGAAGGTGTTCTGAGACAGTGCTGCCTGGTCACCCAAGCATAGCGATGAGTCAACCAGGAACCGGAGAACTCCCACCACTCGGACAAACAGAGGCTCTCTATGCTCTCACTTCTGAGGGGGAACCTGCATTCTGGCTTGTTATTCCAAGCCCTTTTCCCTTTACTGAAGCTCTGCCTGGGTTGCATTTGAACCAGCTGTTGTTCATCTGGGAGCTATCGCTTGAGCAAGTGGCCTGGCTTGCATGGGTGGAGAGATACCGAGGAGTGTCGCTGACATAGCTGCAGCTGAGCTTTTGGCAGTGCAAGCGGCCATGGAAAAGCAGTGGGAAGTCAGGATCAGGCGGGTGACAAATGGCAGTTACTAGTCCTGCTCTAGGCCCTGCAGGAAACCAAGGGTGGGAGGAGCTGCTCTGCTGCCATCTACTGTTGTTGACGTGGGTTAAAATAATCTTGTGGGGCTGTTGTGGAGGGGGCCAGCTGAGGGTCGTCAAGCTCCACCCCGCCCCTGTTTATGTTTCTGTACAGATCCAGGAAGTGGGGGAGGAGAGCTGCCGGGACACGGTCTCTCAGAGATAGCTTTCTGTGACTGGGGCAGGCTCATGGGGGCACGAAACAGCCAGCCCAGGTGTTGAGGCCTGAGTCCCATACCTGCATAGGCATTTGCATCACTCACATTCCTCAGACGCATGAACTGAATCCACTTGCCCTTTCTGCAGTTATACAAGGGGAGGGTATTATAGCCACTTTGGGCCAATGATCTATTTGCAGAAGTCTAAGATGCATCCAGGCTCCCCAAACTGGAGACCATCTGACAATACATGTCACCCATTTATAAAACACACATAAAACCGGCAGATCAGCAAACACCTCATTTCCCTCCCACTCTCACCCGCCTTCTCAGGAAAGGTTTGCACAAGTACAGAGCCTTCGGATCTGCCTACACTCCAAACAAATCCCACATTTGCTGACTTGGATAAAAACTTAGTTTAACAGGTTGAGGGGAGCATGGGGTTGAGCTTGAATTCTTTGTGTCTTTGCTGCTACTTGAAACCTGACTTAACGAGAGTGGGGTAGCTAACCTCAGTTTAGGGATGTAAAATCCCATTTAATTAATTATCCGGTAAACATGGATCTTTATACTACATCAAAGTCTCCCATGGAATGGAGACACTAGCCCCAGCCAGCACCGCTACGCGGAAGCCACCTCTCCAGGAGCCAGGTAGAGTTTAACCGATAACATTAGCAGATTAAACACTAATATGCTGAGTGGGGAGAAGGGAGGCTCCGAAAGAAAAAGGTTGAAAACTCCTGCCCTAAGACATCCAGGCCTTAAACAGCTAAAACTACCTACAGAAATAAAAAGGCAGGTAGTGCACACCTGGGCTGTGTCTAGACTGGCATGATTTTCCGGAAATGCTTTTAACGGAAAAGTTTTCCATTAAAAGCATTTTTGGAAAAAGAGCGTCTAGGTTGGCACGGACGCTTTTCCGCAAAAGCGCTTTTTGCGGCAAAGTGTCCGTGGCCAATCTAGACGCGCTTTTGAGCAAAAAAGCCTCGATCACCATTTTCGTGATCGGGGCTTTTTTGAGCAAAACAAATCTCAGCTGTCTACACTGGCCCTTTTGCACAAAAGGGACTTTTGCCCGAATGGGAGCAGCATACTATTTCCGCAAAAAGCACTGATTTCTTACAGTAGGAAGTCAGTGCTTTTGCGGAAATTCAAGCGGCCAGTGTAGACAGCTGGCAAGTTTTTCCGGAAAAGCAGCTGATTTTCCGGAAAAACTGGCCAGTCTAGACACAGCCCTGATGTAAAGGAGTGCAGTTAACATCACTATTCTGAAGTGCATCTCACGTTAATTGGATATGCCCCTGTTCCTGCAACAGTCCCAACCTTTTGAGTCAAGTGATGAGAAGAACAGCTTTCACTGTTTAATAAAAAGACCCCCAAAACCTCATGATCTAGCTTTGTATGATTGCTGGGAAGGAAAACTTTAAAACTGATTTAGCTGGGCTTGGACTTGGTCCTGCTTTGAGCAGGAGCGGGGTTGAACTAGATCAGCCATAGGCCAGCCACAGATAGTGAGTGGGCTGCGTGAGTGGCTCTCCATCTCAGTGAACTACAAGATTGAAATCAGGGTTGTGCAGTAATAATGACCCCAAGAATAAGATTAAATACATTACACTGGATTCTCCTTTCTCATGCCTTTGCAATACAAAGTGATCCACTCTTAGAGGCAAGTTAAATTGCTGGCAAAAGTAACATACAGAAGCAGAGGGACTGCCTGGCTCTCCCAGTGTTATGTGCAAGGAGTATGCACTTCATGCGTGCCCTTGCTTTAAATGTGTCACTTCTCATTTCTACTCAACCCTCTAGATCCTGCCCCTGCTCCACCCCTTCTCTCAAATCCCTACCCGGGCTCTTCCCTGCTTCCTCCCCTGAGTGCACCCCATCCCTTCACCCCTTCCCTCTCAGCATTGCTTGAGTGCCATGAATCAGCTGCTTCATGCCCCACTCCTGCTCCCCTTCTCCCTCCCAGAGCTTAAATGGTGCGAATCAGCTGATTCTCAGCACTCCCAAGTGCTGGGAGAGAGGGAGAGAAGTAGATGAGCACACAACCCCCAGCATGGGAGTCATGGGGGAAGAAATCGGGGGGGGGGGGCAGAAGGTGCGCACAGAACCCCAAAAGGCTGCACGTGGCTCATGGGCTGCAGGTTGCCAATCACTGGACTAGATGACCTCCTGAAGTCTCTTTCAACCTAATCTTCTATGATGAATCTATGACATTTGACAGGCTAATGGTTCAGAACAGTCAATGATTATAAATTTCAGTTAACTTAAAAAAGTCATTGGTTCTTAAGCGCCAGCCATGCACAAGGACCCTATTAGGCGACACACTGAGCAAACATGGAAAAGGCCGCCTAGCACGTTGCACTAACTTGCCTTTTCAAAGATCTTAAGGCACATAAACTAAGGAAGTCTCTGCATTGAATATGTTATCATTGTACAATTTTGCACTGTACAATGGTCTCAAATTTTGGTGAGGAACAAATTAGGGGATATGCATCACACAACGAGGCCCTGATGCATAAAGGGTGCCTTTAGGTGCTATCAGTATCATAATGGAAATACCAATCTTTGAGACTTGATTGTATAGCTATAGCGTGCAACTAGATCCAAAAGAGTACATTCCTTTGTGGCTGAATTTTAGTTCAGCTATCCTATTAAAACTTACAAGAAAAGTTTCCTTATCCTTTATGAATGGCCTTAAAATGTAGGGATGTGATCAGCATTATATACATTACAGTGTTTTTCCCTGGGGCTCAGGGTGGAAACTAAGGCAGGAGCACTGGGGGCCAAAGCCTGAGTCCAGAGCCACCTAGAGCTGTGGTCAAAGTCCCAGTTGCCTGGTGTCACCTCTTACTCCCTCTATTATTCCTCCAGAACCCCTGAGGGAGTCAGGCCCAAGGGCAATATCCTCTGCTTGAGTGTGATGTATTTCCTTTTTTAGACATACCAATAGTGGCATTACATCTACTTATAGCCCCTCTGCGGGGACTAACAGGCTACACCCGTGGCTTCTTGCGCAAGAACATCTTGCACAAGGGTTCTTGTGTAAGAAGTCTTGTGCAAGAAAACGTCCACATTGCCATGTGCGAGCTGTGCTTTGGTGCAAGAGCACCCATGGCAGTGTGGACGCTCTCTTGAACAAGAAAGCTCTGATGGCCATTTTAGCCATAGGACTTTCTTGCACAAGAAATCCCTGCCGAGCATCCACACTGCCCTCTTGCGCAAGAGGGCTTAAACCTGTTAAAAAAGAGCATAGCTCTTCCGCAAGAAGCCCTCTCTTAGCACGCCGTACTGTAAATTTCCTTGCGCAAGAGCAGGTGGCAGTGTGGACGCTCTGAGGATTCTTGCGCAAGAATGGCCATACTTGCGCAAGAAGCTGTGAGTGTAGACATAGCCACAGGGTATGTCTACCCAGCAGCATTATTTTGGACTAACGACCGTTATTCCAAAATAACAATGCGAGCATCTACACAACAGTTTTGCTATTTCAAAATAAATTTGAAATAACAGGTGGCTTATTCTGACTCTGTAAACCTGATTCCATGAGGAATAATGCCTAGTTCGGAATAGCAGGTATGTGGACACTCCCTTGCTGCTATTTCAAAATAGCGTCTCCCCAGGGCCATTCAAAATAATTACTCCCCAGGGTTTCCTGAGGCTCTAAACCCAGCCTCCACATTAGGGAAGCCTGCCTCAGATTAATTTTGAGGCTTCCCTGTAGTGTAGACGTGCAATTTTGAAATAAGCTATTTTGGAGTATTTATTCCGGAGTAGCTTATTTCGAAATAGGCAGGCAGTGTAGACGTAGGGCTGTGGGAGACCTAGGGCAGCAGCTGCCCTGCTTGCTACCGCTTGGCCTGCTGGAGCCCCTAACCTAGCTGGGGCAGAGCTAACAACCCGTGTTTATGGGCGAACCCCGAGCTGGAGCTCCAGGAGCGATGCAGGCAGACAGCAGCGGGGGGCGCTGTGCCCTGCCCGCCTGGGGGCTGGAGCTAACCCCGGCTGCCGGCCTGGGGGGTACGCGGAGGCTGCGGGCAGCCGAGCGCTCTGCAGGCGTCCCGGCTCCGCCGTGCGCCCCTCTGGCCACCAGAGGGAAGCACGAGAGTGAGAACCGGAGGCAACAAAAGGCGGCGAGGTGCCTGGCGGGGGAGACACTGGGGGCGCTGGGCAGGGGGCGGCAGCGTCGCCGGGCGCTTTGGGGGGCGCTGCGGCACGTTCCTGCCTGGACCCCAAGGCGGGGCGGCCGCCCGCGCGGGGCCCCCGAGCCGCGGCGCTGCGGGGCAGGCGGAGCCCTTACCTGCGCCCCCCGGCGTGGAGAGCGCTCCCGGGACAGGGGCCATCGCTCCGGGGCCAATCCGGCTGCGAAACTTCGCCTCCCCCCCCGCCCCTCTCCGCCTAAAGTTCAGAACTTTGCCGACGTCAGGCGCTCGGCAGCCAATGGGAGCGTGCGCTGATATTTTGGGAGGGGGAGGAGTGGCCCCCATGGCTCGGGTGCCTGCCTGGCCGCCGGGCGCGCAGTGAATGGGAAGGCGGCCGTCGTGGGAGCCGCGTCCGGTGCCTGCTGATCCCGGGGCTCTGCATCCGCCGCCCCCCTCGGTGCTGGCCTGGCATGGGCGCGGAGAAGGGGCAGGAGCCAGGGACTGAGCCGCCTGCGGCGGGAGCGCGCTGAGACCCCCGCGATCGCCTCCCCCAGCGGTTACCTGCCCTGCCAGGTTGGGCGATGCGCAGCGGGGCGGGGGCTGCTTGCCGGACCCCCTGATGGACGGTGGGCTGGTTCCCTGCACTCCCCGCTCTTCTCGCCTCCGGCTGCAGCGCTGCTGAGCTCCCCGCCTGCCGGCCGGACTGCCAGACCGCGCGGGGAGCCCGAAAGGCGAAAGGCACCGCTGCGCGCCCCCAGCTGCCCCTGGAAGATTGGCCGCTGCGGCGGGCGCAGAGGATGGCAGGAGCGGGCTCTCGCGGGCGGTGCTGAGAGCCCCGCGCTGCCAGTGGCGCGCTCTCCGCGGAGTTTTCCCTCTCTGAGGACGGGCTGCCTGCGCGCCCCTTCGCGCCCCGGGGTGACGGGAAGAGGAGACCATGGTGTCCGTCGGGAGCGGCGCGTCCCTGTGGCTGGGAGTGCTTCTGGGCGTCTGGAGCTCCGGCGCTTGGCTGCCTGTCGGGGGGTGCCCCAGCAAATGTACCTGCTCTGCCTCCAACGTGGATTGTCACGGGCTGGGACTGAAAACGGTGCCGCGGGGCATCCCCAGGAATGCGGAGCGGCTGTAAGTAGCGCGCGCAGGCTTCCCGGGGGCTTGCGGGAGCGCTCTGGGTGAGGGGCCCCCCGGGGACACCTGGGCGCAGACTCCCGGAGCTGCTCTCCCGGAGCACGGACGCAGCAGGGAGGGGGGAGGAAGGGTTCGGGACTGGCAGCCGCTCTGGCCGGTGCGCTGCCCTCAACCCGGTGTGTCAGCATCTTGTCTCCTGCAGCTGCCCCAGCTGAACATCGCGCGGGCTTAGGTGTTGCAGGACTTGGCCAAGGGCTTCAGAACTCGGCTGGGGCACTGGCAGGGGTTAGCACTGGAAACAGGCCAGGAGTTGATCTGGGTGCTTTCACCTGGAGAGCCTAGTATTGCTTCCTTCTTGCTTTGTTTCCCAGCAGGATGACTGCATTCCCATGGAAACCTCACCCGCTGGCAGAAATAAAGCAATAGGTTGCCTTAAAACAATCTCTGGCTTCTGTCTTCCACTGACAGAGTAAGGCAATACTGCAGGGAAGCCTGTCACTTAGTCCTTAACTTCCCTTCTGCTATATCCCAGATATTGCTGGATGGCGGGATATTGCAGACAGCAGGAGCTGTAATAGGGGAGTGCAGCAGGAGTGAGGGGGCCTGTGCTTGCTGTGTGACCATACACCATCAATGCATGCTTCATTTGCCACCTGGAGGGTAAAGTTTCTGTGTGGATGAGAAAGCTGAGGCAGTCTTAAATGAACTTTGAATGGAATGCTGGTTACCCCAGTGCATATGGCAAATAAACATTCAAAAATAAGTAAAACGGAAAAGTGTCAGATTGAAGATTTGACCAAAGGTCATTGCAGCTCCACATTGAGAGGCCAATGATAAGCAGTTTTAACATTTGAAAATTCAGCTGTCCCATACAAAATATACTTTGAGGGTTTGAAACTAGTCTGCAGATAACACAGTCCAGTAGGGACTGACTGCTAAGGGAGTCAGTTTATGTAGAGAAAGCTCAGAACCTTAAACTAAGCAAAAAAGTTTTCATGGGCACAAACTCAAAGGCTAAGTTTCAACCCAGGATGAATTGTTATGAAGGTCATTAATGCTTCCAAAAAGGCAACTCATAATGGAAATATTAGCAGCCCTTTGATGATAGCAGTTTGGGTGTCTTACAAACCACACAACTTCCCATCTTCCATACTTGGCAATCCAGCAGTACGTTGTAATTTCACACAAAGACCATTTTAACACCAACTGAGCAGATGAATTTGGAAAGGATTAACATCCATTGTTGCATACAAACTCTGGTTTGGAACTTGACACACTGTTTAACAGTAGCCTGGGAATTTAGAGAATACAGGCCAACCTGGTAGCAGAACAGAGTCAACAACAGTAACGCTAGGTCTATATACTACCCTAAATTCATATGCCATGGGCAAATCATAAACGTGGTAGTGAGGTGTTCCTTTTCTGTATGCAAGACTAAAGAGATAGAAGCAGAAAGGAGTTAAATTTGGGCTAGAAATAAGGTGTAAATATTCACAATAAGGTATTTGACCTTCGTAAGAACTTACCAGGGGCATGGTGAATTCACAATCACTTACGACATCCATCTTTGACTTAGACTTTTCTAAACTATATGTTCTAGCTCAGTCACAAGATATGGGCTTAGTGCAGGTATTACTGGGTAAAAATTAATGGCTTGTGCTACGCCAGAGGTTGGGCTAAATTATAATGGTCCCTCCTGGCCATAAATTCTATGACTCTATCTGCATGAACAAGTGTGTAATATAGTAGAATTATAGGAGAAGGAACTGTGTACACTAAGTAGTTGTAATATTCATGATAAATCATGAAAATCTAAAGTTTTAGTCTTTTACAACACATTAGTCTTTCAGCTGATTTCCTTAAAATAGGTTGATAAAACTTTGAAGAATCTAACTTACTTTGGAAATAAAACTATTGAAAACCATATTGTGGAAAATGAATCTCATTGCTGTAAAACTGTACTGAGGATGATCTTTGTTACAACGCATAAATGGAGAGCTTCTTAAGTTATTAATGTGTAGAACCTAAAATAGCAGGCTATTAACTTGCCAGTATTCACTCAGGCGTAGAATTAACCGATAGCTTGTGAATGTAGCGGTTCAGACAGCACTATAATAAGTTTTGGGGAATGTCTAGATATATATTAGAGTTCATATTTTTGCTAATGCATCTATTCTGATTATTACTTATGAATTCATCAGCTCTGTAACTCATTCTCTCATTTTTCTGCCTATTAAATGCCTGTTTTCTGTTAACTTAGTCATAAATATTCTATGTATTCAATAATTGCTCAGGGCTTGAAATGTGCTGTTAGAATCTCAATACAGTAGACTTCCGATAATCCAAAACCTTTGGGACCTGGGTAGTGCCGGATTATTGGATGTGCTGGACTATCAGGAGGTCCTATAAACTGGTTATATATATACTGTATACAGTATATACTGTATATAAAGTGTTTTTAACCCTTTTTATTGTATGTGCTGTATACAGTATACTGTAATGTTTCAGTTTTTTTAACCCTTTTTTACCCTTTTTGCTCGGTTCAGCTGCTGCCGCTGCTGCCTTGTGACTTGGTTTTTGCCGAAGGTCACTCACTAGGCTCTTGCCATTTTGATACCAGACTATCGGAAGTGCCATACAATTGGAGGCTGGATTATCGGAGTTTTACACTATATTGTGGAGCCACCATAGACAGTGACTCTCAATCTTAACTTTTCCTGTGAAACTCCAGTGCCCACGAAAGGGTCTGTTTGCCTGAGAAATGACAAGTGAAACTTGAATAGAGTGACTGGATACAGGCACTACATCACTTGGTTCTGAGTGCTCCCTTGCGTCTGTTAATTCTGTGCATGACATACACTGCCTTGATTTGTAGACATTCTACTATTTTGCTTAATGTACTGACTAATAATAAAACAAGGTTAACTAGATGTGTAATGATAATGCTATCATCCAGGTCAGAAAATAAATAGCTGCAGTTTGTAAGATACCTTGGAAAATGTTCTTGTGAGTTTTTTTTATGGCTACTTGCATGCCATTGTACTTTACTTTGTAGAAAGAGAGGTTTTTCTCCTTTCTGCACCCAGGTAAGATATAGGCTGAAGATGTCAGTTGTGCCTTGTTTTCATTTGAAATTGACAATAGATGTATCGAGATCACTTAAAATACCAAGCTTTTAAAACTCTGGTTGTGCAAACCTTCCAGAATGTTTGGTCTATTGCAACCAGGCTAAATATTATCTTAATTTTTGTTTTTAAATGAAACCAAATGAGAATAAATTTAAAATGTAATGTTACGGAGATCTGGAGAAAAGCTTTACACCGAAGAAATTGGTTCTTTACTTTTGTGCTAAAAAGTAATGAGCACAATTCTACTTCTATCTAGAGAAATGCAAAGTCACTAGAGTTTTTTAGTATTGTAAAATCGCTGCTTTGACAGTTTTTTAATAATGAATGTGAAACTTATGCTTTTTTTTCAATGTCTGGAAATTGCTTCTCTTGGAAAGAAAAGTGGTGGTGGTAACTCTTTCCAAGTGCCGCAATCTGCAGAGCAACCAGTGGTCACCAAGATGATATAATCCTGAGGAAAATTGGACTAAACTTTTTACAATTTAATGTTCCATTGTCAATTGTAAAAAATGGCAGTATCAAATGCAGAGTATAAGCATGCTTGCATTTTACATAGTTAGCACATTTTATGTTAGCCTTCTTCCCTTAAAAGTCTAGTGTAAATTTAATTTATGCTAGCAGCGTTACATGCAAAATTAAACAAACACAACAGAGATTTCAGTGTAATGGATCCATACAGCAAAGATATGGCTAAATGCAGAGGGAATGAATGACATTTGAAACAAAAATATTTGCCATGAAGCACAAAGTAAATAGATGTTGAGTTTGCCTTTTGTACTATAAAAGGAACCTAAAAATGTAATTCTCCTTTTACCCAAAACCTCAGACAAGAATATTCAACAAAATGAATATTTTGAATATTTAGAAATGGGCTCTAAAATATGGATTTTGGACTTTTTAAAAAACTGATGCTTCTTAAAGAAATTTTTTACATGAACGTGTATACCAGTAGCATAGGCAAAGCCTGGCTTAACTTCTTACTTTATTTTTTCACATCACTACATGCTGGTAAACTTATTTAAACAAACATTTAGTCTTTGCAGATGGCATAACAAAATCTTGAAAACGGAATGTAATCACTTTACAAGCACCCTAAATAATGGAGAAAATTACGGGTTTAAAAAAATATAACAGCCTTTAGCAACTAGCTAAGCACTATGGTCAACTTCTGTAGAGAGCAGTCACTGTACCGAAAACAGTAAATAGTGATATATATGGCTCCAATGAAGGATTATTATAGCTCCAGTGAACTAAGCAAACATTAGTTATTTAGAAATTACATAGCACATGTCAGGATGTACTTCGCAGTCAGCTTTTTGGATGTATCTTACTTTACCAAAATTTTCTATAGGACTATATTTGGTTAACTAACTGAGCTGGTATGCTGTAATCAGTTTCTACCGTCATTTCCATACACAATTTCATATTCTCTTTTTTTTTCAGTGGAACATTGACTGGCTGTCCCATGTCATAAAGAGGGAGCTAGTTCTATAGTTAAAACCTTCAGTTGTACAGATAAAATCATTCCCACAGTCAATATGTTTTGTGACATGCTAGTACTCATATGTAATTATTTCCTTATTGGAAAATGTCTTTAGCTTCTTTGCTGGTTCGTTAATTTACCTTTTATACAAGGTTCACAAAATCATCATATGACAATAACCTAAACAATTGACTCTTGACATGCATTTGTGTAGGGAACTGACTTGTCTTCTAATTTTGGTTTTGGAAATTGCTTGTAATCTAGTTACAGCGTAACTCATGCTTTCCTTTTGTAGCTGGTGAAGAGAGAGTCCACTGTTGTATCTCTTTGGTTTCCTCTGAGCCAACTGTTCTCAACTGCTGGTGCACGGACTGGCATCAGGCCGTAAACCCCTGACTGCCAGTCCGTGGCATATTGCCAGGCCATGCCTCCAGCTGGGCTCTGCTGGGGAGCACAGCAGTGTTCCCTGTGTGTGCCTGCATGACGTGCACCAAGCATCTGCGGCCTGCCTACCTCCTTAGCAGAGCAACGCAGTGGCTGCACATCTGCTCTGGGGTGGGGCCACATGGCAGGTGGCTGCCCCGCCCCACAGCAGATGAGCAGCAGGTGGCTGGTGGCTGCTTTGGTGGTCCCAGCTGGGGCCGTGTAGCCAGAGCCAGAGCTGCGGGGAAGAGAGGTGTGAGGGGTCACATTGGTGGGTGGGGGGGTAGAGCTGACACTGTGGGGCACTAGGGCCAGGGCTAGTAATGTGGGGGCTGGCACTGGGGAGCTATGGAGCTGGGGCTAATAGTGGGACTATAGAGGCATTGGTGGGGTTGGGTGCAGTGGCACTCTGGAAATAGGGGTAGGGTCTGGTGGCGGGAGGCTCTAAGACTTAAGGGGCGGTGGGCTGGTGGAGCTGAAGCTATTCAGGACAGACCATGTCAAACAATTACAGTGTTAAACTTACTTTAATTAGAAATGTAGATCTATAAAGAAGTTTGGTAGACTTTAATGCTTATAAATCTTTGATTTCAAAGCATTTAAGTTAGTCAGCCCATTTTTACAATTGGGGAGACTGAAGTTAGGGTGACGAGATGCAAGCATGAAAGATTGGGGCACTTTTTCGAGAGGGGAAATATTGTTGTATATATAAGACAAAGCCCCTAATCTTGGGAGGTCCTGATAATGGCATGATATCTGTTCACCGTAACTGAGGCATGTGTGAATTGACTGGTGGACTGTGTCACAGCCACTACTGGTCTCATTGGACCATGTAATACCCGTAAACTCCAAATCAAAGATACTTAAGATTGAGAAAAAGCCAAAATTTTTACATCGAGCTCCATTTGAGCACATCTGGTTCCCCAACAGTCAATGTCTCCTCCTTCTCATGTTAAGTAGGAAGCCGTTTTGTTTGTTAATTTTTTGTTTTATTGTTCTGGATTGTTAGAGCAAAGGTTTTTTTCCCTGCTCTCTGTAGCAAGGCTGCTCACTCTGCTACACTTGAGTAGCAATTCAAGGCTGTCGATATTTAGGAGCACTTTGGAAGTTTAGTCATCAGCACATGATGGAATTTTTTCATGTGGTCTGGGGTTTCTGTTGTACACATATATTATTGTGGTGTTCTTGGCCTGAGCGAATGGAGCTGCTGAGGTCCCACTGGCTTGTAATGCTTTTCAGCTTACTCAGCTTTGTTTGTCACATCACTTTCTCCAGGCTCCTTTCTCTAATACTTCTGCATTACCGCACCAGACGGAAGCCTGGCGTGGACGGGGGGAGCAGCTGGAAGGCAGGGCCATGATCGTGTGATTGCACAGAAGCTTGCCCGGGAAATTGCTGGAAGTCCCAGCCACTCCCCCTGCCCTGGCTAGGCTTTTGAAGCACCCAGAGCAGTGACCGCGGGCCCGCCCATCAGCTGGGACTCCCAGGCTGGAAGGCGGGGCCGCCATCGGCACTGGGAGCCTGTGATTCCACAGAACCCTGCCGGGGGCGGGGGTAGAAGCTAGGAGTCCGCGCCAGCCAGGCTTCTGCGCAATCACAGGCTCCCAGTACCGATGGTGTCCGGTATTTTTTGCGAGACCATCTGGCAACCCTAGCGACAGAAATAGTTTGTGTTTAGAAGACTTGGTTATGTAAAGCCCTGATCAGAAAATAATCTTAGCAGAGAAGCTTGATTTTACTCCCTCGTCTTTGCCTTCCTAATGTGGACTTCTCATGTGTATATAGGAACACATTTGCATGTTTGCTGCATGCATGTTTGCCGGATCATGGTCTCACTCTATTATAGTTTCTTATTGTCTTAAGCAGTGGTTCTTAACCTTACTGCAGCCTGCACCCCTTTGGTTCTCAAAATATGTTCTCGCACCCCTTATTAAAAATTGTAGAAGTAGGTCAGTTCTTTAAACCTAAGATCTATCCTAAAAATCTGGCATGTCTCGCACCCCCAAATAGGGCATCTCGCACCCCCAGATGGTGCGTGCACCCTAGGTTAAGAACCACTGGTCTAAAGGGATAAGAATGAGAGTAGCAACCACAGTATCAGTATTTATGGCAGGGGTGGGCAAAAGGGCGTCCGCAGGCCAGACCCGGCCCGCCAAGTGGGTGGATCTGGCCCGCGGAGGTTCTGCTGCTCCTCCACCCCCAGGTCAGTTAGGGTCTGGGGGCAGGGGAGCGCCTGAAGCCTTCTACACTCTGCCCCTGCCCTGTGAGCAGCGCGCGGCACTTCCAAGCACCGCATGCTTCTCGCAGGGCGGGGGCAAAGTGGAGAAGGCTTCAGGTGCCCCCCCCCCAGCCTTAATTGGCTGGGGGTGGGGGAGCGCAGGAAGCCTCCTCCCGCCCTGCCAGGAGTATGTGGCATTTTGAAGCACCGCGCGCTGCTTGCAGGATGGGGGAGAGAGCGGACGAGGCTTTGTGCGCTCCCCTGCCCTCAGGCCAATCAGGGCATGGGGGCGGGGGAGCTGCGTGAAGCTTCCTTCACCCTGCCCCAGCCAAGTGAGTAACCCCGGGGACTTCAAAGTGCCACATGCTCAGCGCAAGGTGGGAGGAGGCTTCGGGAACTCCCCCGCCCCCAGATCCTGATTGGCCTGAGGGTGGAGGACTGTGCCAAGCCTCTTCCAGGGCATAGATGCTTAGTGGGAAGGGGGGAGAAAGGGGCTTCTGCACCCTCAGACTAATTATGGTCTGTGGGTGGGGGAGCCCTGTCCCTTCCTGTTTAGGCCCCGCCCCTTCCTAGGTGGCCCAAGGCTAATTCAAAAATTTTTGAAGTGGTCCACAGGGAAAAATGATTGCCCACCGTTGAGTTATGGGGTCTAGCAATGTGCACAACTCTTGCACTCTCTCGTCAGATGCTGAAGCTATAAGCTGTAACCAGTTAACCAATTAAAAGGGGAGTGGGTGGGTGGGAGGGTGCTCCAGCCCCAGTGGAGCAGTCTCTGCCTGTGGGGCACCTGGGCTCCCCAGGGACAGAGGCTGCTCCGTTGAAGCATCCCCTGCCTTCACGGTGTCCAGGCTCCAGATGCCAGAACAGCCCCTGTCTGCAGCGTGCCCCCCGGAAGGAGGGTGGAACAGCCCCCTGCCCACAGTAAGTGGGGAGCTGCTCCCATCCCCATCAGTTAACCAGAACCGGTAAGTATCATCGGTTAACGAATTAACCTTTCACACCCCTATTCCTTATGCCAACAGCAGATCAGAGGTAGCCTGATATCTGTAGGTTATAGGAGGATGGGTGAAAAGATAACTTAGAAAAAGACAATGATAAAGTGTGGCTGTTATTTGTGGGCTTGTATTGTTTTTATTTCTTTGACCCCATCTAGCTTTAAAGCCCCTTTAGTCTTTTTTAAACTGAAGCTCATCCCAAAGATGCTGCTGAAGGAAGTACAGCACAAAAGGCAAAGATGCTCTCTTTCAGAAGAAAGCTACTTTGTCTTTTTTTCGCTTGGGCATCTCTACTAATTTTGATGGTGTGCGCGCTGCTTTGTTTGTTTGTTTGTTTTTTGTTTTTAATCATTGGCTTGACTAAAGGAGGCTGAATCTGAGTTCGCCACTGGCTTGCTCTTGTATATTAGCAAGGCATGTATTGCAAGCCCTAAGATTCAAAAATGTGGTCCAGCTGTTGGCTCACAGGCCAGATCCAGCCTTTAGGGCAATTCTGTCCAGCTCCTGAATGTGCATTTTAGAGCAAAATGGCATCCTTGCATAGTGTGACCTTGCATGTGCAGTGCTTGCAAGATCATACTGTGTAGCGGATGCTATTTTGGACCACCTAAGTCATGCAAGATAGAATTGCATGCCTCAGTAACAAAGTCACAGTGCCCCTTTAAAGTGGGCTGAAGTTACCTGCTGAAGCCCCTCTAGACCTATTCAGACTGATGGCACTGACAAAAAAACCCTTTCCTAATTGACTGGTTTAAAAAATAACTGCATTATCACCATTATCCATATGAAAATATCTATAGTAACAGGACAATGTACAAAGCAGGAAAAGCTTAGCTAGCATTTTAGTAATTTAAATAAGGATCCAGTCATTATTCAGTAGTTTGGTATTTTCTGTAATAACATTAATCACTATGGATTAAATTGAGCATCATGTGGCTATAGTCACTAATTCTACTGGAATATCACGTAATATAGCTATTTAATCTATCATAATTTTCAAGCCTTGATCATGGTATTGATGCTGATATCTGATGTGATTAGCATTCCTCGGATGGCCCTTTTGGATAATGAAAATGTTCTAAGTTTGTCTGTATGGCAAAGTTTGTCTTGGGGACTATGCGGGTGTGACTCCAGCAAGTATTAGTATGCAGTGTTTTAACTCCCCTGTGTGGACATTAACAGGAATGTTGTGAGCAAGACACGAGAAGTCATTCTTCCGCTCTACATTGCGCTGATTAGGCCTCAGTTGGAGTATCGTGTCAGTTTGGGGCACCATATTTCAAGAAATATGTGGAGAAATTGGAAAAGGTCGAGAGAAGAGCAACAAAAATGATTCAAAGTCTAGAAAACATGACCTACGAGTGAAGATGGAAAGAATTGGGCTTGTTTAGTTTAGAAAATAGAAGACTAAGAGAGGATATGATCGCAGTTTTTCAAGTACTTAAAAGGATGTTACAGGGAGGAGGGAGAAAAATTGTTCTCCTTAGCTTCTGATGATAGGACAAGAAGCAATGGGCTTAAATTACAGCAAGGGAGGTTTAGGTTGGGCATTAGGAAAAATTTCCTGTCAGGGTGGTTAAACACTGGAATATATTGCCTAGGGGGTTGTGGAATCTCCATCCCTGGAGATATTTAAGAACAGGTAGACAGATACCTGTCAGGGATAATCTAGACCAGGACTACTCAACATGCGGCTCATGGCCCATTTGTTTGCAGACCATGGCGTGGTTTGAATTTATAAGGGGCTCAACACGTGGCCTACAGGTGGTATCCTTTGAACATGACCTCCACTGGAAACACGCTCCACAACGGCGAGGTGGGGTGAGCATTGAAAGACGCAAGCGGACAGGCTGGAACAAATGGGTACACGGTGTTGGCATTTCTAGTCCCAGGGAGGAGATGCCAAGAGCACTGGGGCATTATGGGAAATGCTTTGTATTCATGCCCATCAGTGTGAAAAGCTATTTGCATATATTTGCATATATATTTGCATGTATATGCAACCGCACTTAAGATGCGGCCTTCAGCACGTGCTGTAACATTGGGGCTCCCGGGGATTCCAAAGTTGAGTAGCCCTTATCTAGACAGTGTTTGGTCCTGCCGTGAGGGCAGGGGACTGAACTCGATGACCTCTTGAGGTCCCTTCCAGGTCTATGATTCTATGATTATAGGTGTGATCTAAAAGGTACCTAGTTTATGTTAATGTTGTCCTCCTTAAACAGGACTGGTTTAATGTGAACTAAATGCTTTTAGTTGGAACTCCAGCATAGCCACATGGAAGTCAGAGAACCCCTTACTTGTATATGCCCGAGTTCACGCCTCTGTAATCCAAGCTGTGGGGCTGTGTCGTCATAGCCTCCGGCCCTCAGGTCGGGTTACCAGGTGTCCGGTATTCTACCAGACAGGCCGGTATTTGCGCTCTCTGTCCAGTAAAAAAAAACAGAAAATACCGGACACGTGCAATGTCCAGAATTTTCTGATTTTTCCGGCTGCGCACCAGACGGAAGCCAGGTGTGGGCGGGGGGAGCAGCTGGAAGGCGGGGCCACGAATGGCGCTAGGAGCCTGTGATTGCGCAGAAGCCTGGTGGGAGCGAGGGGGAGTGGCTGGAACTCCCAGCCACTCCCCTCGCCCCTGCCAGGTTTCTGTGCAATCACAGGCTCTCAGCTCTGATCGTGGCCCCGCCTCCCAGCCTGGGCGTCCCAGCTGGCAAGCGGGGCTGCGATAGCCATTCTGGGCACGTCAGAAGCCTAGTGGGGGTGAGGGGAGTGGCTGGGAGGTGGGGCACGATCAGCGTTGGGAGTTCTCTACAATCATTTCAGCTGCAGGATAAAAAGGAGTTCTTTTAAATTCTTCTGTAGCCTTAGCTTTAGAGGAATAGACAACAATGAAAATAGCATGCACATTTTCACAATTATTTCTAAGCCTCTTTACATTGAAATGGTGTAGGATGAAGACTGTTTATAATAAAGTTAAGTAGTATACATAGCATGTATGTTTATGGCAGTGGGGTTTTTTTTGCTTGACAAATTTTTAACCTGCGTGTTCGGTATTTTTTTGGGAGACATCTGGCAACCCTACCCTCAGGTTCCCAGATAATGGCAGGGAAATGGGGACACACACAAACATGTAACAAAAGCTAGTAAACAGGGGCTTAACTCTTCAGTCTTAGTTTGGCTTAGGAGCTTGTTCCGGAACTTGAGTCAGTATTTGATGCCTCCTAGGAGCCGCTAGCTCAAGTGACCCAAAGTTCCAGGTCCCTTTACGTAGTTCCAGTTACCCAATGTGCCTCATTTCCTTTGGCTGCCCGCTTTTGCACCTGGTCCCTGGAAATGAACAGCAGCTGGGCTGGCCCAGGCCTAATGGCAGCCATTTCTCATGAGCAGCAGATTTAAGAGGAATCCAGCTTCTCTCATCAAGATGAGGAGAGGAAGCCACTGCTTAAGATCTTAGCTTTTCCCTGGACTCACTGGATATATGCATAGGCCTGCAAAAAAGGAAAACAAAACACTTGTATGCAACTTAAATACATCAGGCTCCCCTTCTGACCACAGCTGTACTGTTATCCAACGCTTTCCCCCGCCAATGCTGCTGTAACTTTCTAACTACATTTCTGGAAACCGGGATGCTCTCTCTAGTTCTAGTTTTTTAGCTTTGGCTGAAGACAACACTGAACTTTCATTTAGCATTTAAAGTTCATGTGAAGACGTAAGTCCTTGTGCTTTGAAAATATTTAATTCTGAACTGTTTTGACAAACCTGGACAATTAATTCCAAGCTCTTAAAGCCCATCTGAAAAAGGGTGATTTTTTTTGTTTCTCCTTCTTGACTTCCTCTCTGTAATTCTGCATGGACGATGTGTTGCCTAATCTTAAAAAAAAAAATCCTATTTCTCAGTGATTTGAGCTGTTGCACTCTAAGTTATGCACCTCTTTGCATCTTCCTCAGATATATTTCCATTCTGGTAATGCCTCAGCTCGTAGACAACTTCTTGGCTGTTAAAAGGGATGGTTCTAGAATGCTGTCTGAGTGCTGAAATAAGTCAAAGGGGAAATCCCTCCTCACCCCAAAACCATTGAAAATGTTATAGCACCAGACCTATGAAGCTCAGGACTGAAGTGCCTCACAAATAGCCTAGTTTAAATGAAGAAATAACCTCAGTTTCTCTTATTTGTGATCATCAGCTGGATGGGGTACTTGAGTTTTCTTTACAGACCTTTTTGTCTGAGGGGACTAGATGGGGCGTACTTACAGCAGCCATTTTAAATCCCTCGTGGCGTTGCTTGCCGGCAATTCTGCCCACTGGTTTTCTTCTCTTACTCAGCCTGTTGTACTTGAGGGAGAGAAGGAAGCTTTATTCATCTCCCGTTATAGAGGAAATAGCATCAGCCCTCAGACCATTGCTACTTGAAGATGAAAAAGACATTGAAGATGGCATCTTGAATCTATGTGCATGGATCTGAAGAGCTGACAGCTCATGAAGATGCTGGCTTGGAAGCAGGCTGGCCATAGACAATACAGATGGCCCTATCTGCTTCCAATTGAACCAGAGAAGATAATAAGCATCTTTCTTTGTCCCATCCTCCTCCCAGCACATGACACAGCTGGAAGAGAGGCAAGAGGGGGAGATAAAATGGGTTGGTAGGGCTATTAGGGGCCTGTAAGGGTCTTCAGGGGTATTTATTTTTAATAAATGTGAGACACTTGTCTTTTTATGTCCACAAAGTCACTGCACTGCAAGCTTTAGTTTTCAGGATCTGGTTTAGAACTGTACTCCTTGAGACTGGATGACTTGGAGATTCATTAGTTACTCTAGGGAGAAAGATGTGAGTCAGCTAGTTTCGGGGATGGACGTTCATATAAACTTGCATCAGAAGCAAAGCACTTTAATGAAACCAGAACAAGTAGCTAGTTAAAGCAGGATAAAAGTGAAGTCATAGATGATCACTTCCACAGGATGGTAAATAGCAGAGGTGCATGGCTTTTGCCTGACCACAGCCTCCTTCTTCCTGCTTCTTCCACTCTATTGCCATGGCTGGTAAGAAATTATTAGTAAACCTGATCTTGAGGTGATATATCACTGTATTTGTATATTCCGTTAACAGGTTGTCCTGTGCCCTGTCCTTATTTCAAGAATGGATATAGCAATAATTTTTAATCACACATTTACTCTTATATGCTCCCTAAAGTTACTGACTTAGCTCTCCCTTCAGTAAAACTGAATGCATATTAATTAGTGTACAAAACATATGGCAGTTAGTGGTAGATTACATTTAAGTAGCTAGTTGCAAACAACTGGATTCATGCTGAGAAAACCTCCAGTTTTTTGAGACCAGGTTGTTAATGATAAACTGTTGCTTGGCTGCTCAATGGATTTGAGGGCTTACATGTGTAAGGGGACTGTTACCCCTTACTAAAACTCTATGGGAGTTTTTTTGGTTTGCCAGCTCCCAGTTTCAGAAGGGGAAGGGTTCATGAGACTGACAGACCCCAGAGACAATGGAAAGCAGCCAACACTCCAGCTCAGCCTGATTGACAGGTTGGACAGGCCAGTGAGGAAGGGGAGAGGCCAGGCCCCATCCTCCCCTTGAGCTGGGATTATTCTGGCTCTCTCTGAGCAAACAGAGAGTTGAGAGACAGCCCAAGGAGTGCAAGCTGTGTGCAGAAGAAGTCCTGCAAAAACAGGGAGCTGAGAGACAGCCCAAGCAGTGCAAGCTGTGTGCTGAGGGGCAGTTTTTGCAGCAGCTGAGCCAGATACACACAGCTCAAGGAGCGCAGACCCTGTGTTGAGCAGCAGACTGGCAGTGCTCAGAGAGCCAAAAGGAACAGAAAAGCAATGCAAGAAGCTAGAGACTGGCCACACAGCACAGCCTGCAGCTGGATGTGGTGAGCAGCGGGGAACTGCAAAGTGTGGGGAGAGGCTCTGGACTGGGAGAGGGGTCTGGCCACTTAGAGCTTGAGGCTGTGTGGTCACTGCCAGAGCAAGCGTGTCCAGCCTGCAGCCCCCCCTCCCTCTCCTCCCCCGCAGCACATCCAAGGCCTCTAAGGGGCCTCTAAGGAAGAGACTGTGGACTGTCCTTACACTCTGCAGGCTGCTGTTTTGATGTCCCTGTGCTAGAGAGCAGGGCTGTGTGTTCTCATTTAACCATTCTCATTTTTTCTTATTCTTTTCTCTTTAATCAGTTGATGTTTAATAAATTGTATTTGCTTTGAACCTTATGAAGTGATCACTGGGCCAAGAAGGCCTGCAGTGTGAAGAGAGCACCTCGGAGTGGGGACACCCTAACTCCTGCCCCTAGTGACTGCAAGGTCAGGGATTAAGTCCCAGGAAACCTGGGCCCAGCCTTGTTGGGGTTTCAAGGGCTCTGGTACTCAGGAGAGTGGAGGAGGAGCCCTCAGGATCAGGGAGGCCGTGGGGTAAAGGAAGTGGGAGCGGGGACTCAGATCCTTTCGCTGGTCCATTTCACCGGGATGCTATAGAAGCCAGGAAAGTTCCCCACAATAGCGGGACCATTCCCCCGCTTACACATGGGAAAAACGTGAGATTGAAATCACAACATGGCTGCCACTGTTGACTCTTTGGTGTGCTTGGTGGTGGTGCATAGTCTCAAAAGTTAAGGAAGAGGTGGGAGATGTTTCAAAAATTAAGTAACTAGTGTTTTTGTGCTTAGCTCAAAACTAACTTCCCCTGTTGCCTTTGAAGCCTGAAATTGCATAGATGATACTACTCTGACACCCTACTCACAGTGTCTTTCTAGAACATATAGTCACCCAGGTAAGACAAAACAGAATCAATTTAAATTACTGAGTGTACATATTATGAATATACGTGATAAATAGAAACTGCTTCGCTTCCTCCAAAGGACAAGTGACTAGCTAGGCCCACTGTGCTAGTTTCAGGACATTTCTATTATATGATGACTGCAAGTAAGGCTGGGATAAAAGAAGAGATGTTGTCACAAAGCATCAGGCTTGAAAGAAAAATTGTTGCAAGTATATTTTTGAGAAATCCTTCTTAATGACACAAATTGTATGTGAGGCCTGGAAAATACACAGGACAATATTAAGTATGAGAACTTCATTTTGAAGGGGTCTTTGTGTTTTCATGTCTGTATCTGACATGCCCAATGCAAGTTTTGCATTGTATATCATATACTGGTGATTTTGCTTTAGGAACTTTTTGTGAATTATTACTTTGTTCTTACAGTTAAATTTATTGTTCAGTTCGGGGGGTGAGGGGGGAGGGAGATGTTTTGCTTTGAATCCGTGTGAAATATCTGGATGAAATGTCTTTTGAAGTTAGTTTTCTTCTCTTAAAAACTAGCCAAGGTGCCTATTCAATAGCAGTGCCCTGGTCAGTTAGTAGGATTATTCTAAGAGCACAAAACCAAACACCCTTGTCCAATCCCTTGCTCCTTCCCTGAGGCTCAGCCCCTGCAGTGCTGATTGGAACCTCTAGGATTCTGTTTAGATTGGGTGTTCCGGTTAAAAAAAACACCAACCTAAATACCTGGCAAACCTATCAGTCAGCCATGTAAAGTATCCAGCCTGCCAAAAAATGGGTTGGTTAGCTGTGATAAACAATGTTCAGGGTGATGTAGAAGACAAGTGTTCAGATTCCATCTAGTGCTCCTGAGATGTGGTCATTGCGAATTACAGATGGTGGCGTAGTAAGTGTTTGAAATGGGAAGCAGACCCTGAAAAACTGGGGCAGCCATGTTATTTACATAAGATAATTGTACGCTGATGAGTGAAGCAACACTAAAACAGAATACACTTTATAGGAGATATCTGTGGTACATGCCAGGGGAGGGGAGAGAGGACAATTCCACATGGAGGGGAGAAGGCAGGACCAAGTCATGGCAGCAGAGGAGTCAGAGTTCTTGAAGCACACAACAGAAATCAGAGCCCCGTTCTGTTTATATAAATGGAAATGAATGTTCAGAGAGGTGAAGTCCAAGAAGCAAAGACCATTGGGAAGGTAAGAAGGAGGTGGGTGGAAGTTCCTTGGATAAGAGCACAAAAGATTTTAACAGAGAAAGGCCCCTCGATTTCAAGGGGTTTAAGTACATGGTGGTTTTTAAATTACATCATGCCACAAGCTAGAAATTGCTATACTATATTTAGATTGTATTTATTCCAATGAGTTTTTGAATAGCTGCCTATGTGAACTTATGAATTGCTAGAAACTTTGCAAAATGCATGTCTCTTTGGGCTCTCGCATGCCATGAAAAGGGCGGTGACGATTCAAAGTTTTGGTGTGATTGACATTGCTTTTTAAATTAAACAAACAACTGAACTATTGCTTTCCATGAAGATTGCCCTGCAGTTCCTAAATGTAAATCAGGGGCTCAATGCAAAACAGTTTCATAAGCAAGAACGGTTACGATCACATGCCATGCCAAATCTGAAGTGCAATTTAAGTAGCATGTGGGAAACCAATCTTGTTTACAATAACTTCTGTTGCATGGTGGAATTTAAAATGGACTTAATCCATAAGGAAGTGTGCTGTAAAATAGGTCAGCTCAGCATCTTTCTACCACGCAGCCAAACCAAAAAAGGAGGGCAGAAGGAGTTCAAGGGAAGAAGCTACATGAGACATTAGGATTCATGGAGAGTCCATACCACTCTGATGAATAACTGGAAAGTAATCCTCTTTGCTGAAGTCAGTAGAGAATTTTTTATCATTTCAACTGTCTTATTAAAACTCTTCACTACTCATGATAGTTGTTTTATAGCTACTTGCTTATTAGGTAGTTGAAGGTTGCACTCTTCTAAGGATGGCCACAAGCCTTCTAGGAAGAGTTCTAAGCCAATGCATGAGCCAGAGAATGCCCCAGCTCTGTCCTGGTGCTGTCTGAAAGCATCTTCATTTATGGATGATGGTTTCATATTAAAAAAGCAATATGGGACAGGCTCCATGACTACAGCTGGTGAAATGTTATTAGTCATCTGTATGAACCTTTTTTGTTAGTGCATAGTTCAGAACTGGATCCTGGTTTTTTAACTGAATTATACTTGGGCACCAAATGGTTAATACTTTTGCTTTGAAGGCTCAGCTGCAAACATGGAACACAGCAGTACGGCTTTTGCTAAATCTTAAGGCAGCAGCTAAAGAAATGCTCTGCATAATCATGCAATGTTCCAACATGTCAAGATACATTAAATGGCTTTACAGTCCGTCAAAGAAAGCCTTGCTCTCCCATTCAGGCATGAACTTCACAGAAAGCATAGGTGGCTCATTTCCTGATGCGTTAATTTCAAAGTTCACATTCTCAAGGCTGTACAGCACTCCTCCACTGCCTGCTCTGCTATGCTCCCCCTCCTATCTTTTGAGTTCTGTCCCATCCTTTCTTGCTGGCTCTTCAACTTGCCAATTCTCCTTTATGTTCCAAGAGCCTCTCTGAGGTTCCTCAAGACCCTGTTTAAAATTCTGCTGCTTGGAGAAAACTTCCTATGTTAATCCCATGCTTGATGTCACTAAATTGTTCCATGCATCAACATATTTAAGCTGCGGGGAGGTAGGCACAGACCCCTATTCCCATTATTGTGCTTGCAAACACAGTTAACCTCACATTAATGTTGAACATATTCTAACAAATCCTTGAGTTACATGGATTGGGAAGGATAAGCCATTCTTATTCATTGTGAGTAGAAATTAACCTTACTTTTAAATGACATATATGCTTTGGTGAGTGGAGACGGGATTATTTTAGAACATTGAATCTTTACTGCAACGTACCCTATTTATTCACTATGAAAGTATCTTTCATTGAAATTAACACAATATGAGTTAGTATACGTGAATTCACTTAGGCTACATCTACACTGCATCATTTTTGTGGAAGAGGAAATACAAATGAAGCATTCATTAGCATTTCTTGCACTCTCATTTGCATATTCTCTTCCGATCCTTTTTGTGGAAGATTTTTTTGCGGAAAAAAAATGCAATTAGGGCCATTTTGCGCAAAAAAGCCCTTTTGCGCAAGAACCCTTATTCGTCATTAGGAACCCTTATTCCTCATCAAATTCCTAATTAGGAATAAGGATTCTTGTGCAACAGGTTTTGGGTTTTTTTTTTTGCACAAAATGGCCCTGTCTACACTGCGTTTTTTTCCACAAAAACCTCTTCTGCAAAAAGGATCTGAAGAGAATATGCAAATGAGAGCACGAGAAATGCTAATGGGTGCTTCATTTGCATTTCCTCCTCTGCAAAACCCTGACAGTGTAGACGGAGCTTTAGTCACTAGGGAAATTAATAATGAAATCTGTAAATAAAAAGTGAAACAAGCTATGAAATGCACCTATATGATTACCAAAATGATGCAGCAGTTAGCTAGTGGAAATGTTGCCTGTTGGAGCAAAGGTACTCAAATCTCTCACATTCCTGCCTGTACCGTTGTTTGGGCTTCAATCCAGACATGCTGGATTGATGTAGTAACCACCTACTCGTCCATGGAACCAGCTGGTGTATGTTGGATGTAGAAGAGAGAAGGGGGGCTGCTGTTGCCTACAGAGAGTATGCAATTGCTGTAGGAAAATTAAGTAGGAATGCTTAATTTTAAAAAAGTACTCTGACTTCTGGAAAGAAATAGCATGAAGTTCTAAATGGAGCCAAAAAATAAGCAATGCTCTTGTAGACACCACTGTAGAGTTCTAGACAAGTTTCTCACATGAAAGAAAATGGTTCCTAAGCTAAAATGGCAGAAATTACTGCAATCGCTATTTTTTACTTTAAATAACATGTGCATCTGAGATTCTCCAGATGAAGCTGTTTCTGCTATCGCATAATCATAGAACACTAAAATTGGTAGGGACCTCAAGAGGTCATCGAGTCCAGTTCCCTGCCTTCATGGCAGGACCCAGTACGGCCTAGACCATCCCTGATAGATGTCTATCTAACTTGCTCTTCAGATGTTTCTAAATATTCTTTGTGGTTTGGTCTGAAAGCTTGAGGTCAAGCTAATCTGCAAAATGAGTCTTACTTTGCACCAAGAAAATAGAATACTAGAAATGCAGGGCTGGAAGGGACCTTGAAAAGTCAAGTCCAGCCCTTTG